>NC_056501.1:32141249-32149148 GCF_014905685.2 Nematolebias whitei | reverse complement strand
GCCAATTGTGTTTTAAACTTAAACAACAGGCATATGTGATTTTTTTTTCTTTTTTAAGAAATTGAGTATTCCACTTTGAAGAACTAAAGTATAAAGTTAAAGTATAATTTACTCTGTGTATTAGTACAAGTAGCCACATATTTGCAAATTAAATGACAGGAAAACTGCTAAAGTGAGTCATTTTTTGTTGTGGATATAACATCCTCTAAAATTCAGTTTCATGTTATTTTTGACCAAAGAGCCGCATGTGGCCCCAGAGCCTCAGGTTGCAGACCCCTGGACCAAGTAGGTGTCTCTGCAGACAAATACGGACGGCGTATCGTGTATCTGGTTTGTGTTACTCTTTTTCAGCGAACAAACGTTCCTGTATTCAACATTTAGGATGTAGCTGCTTCGATGCCTGACACTGACGTGCATGTGTGCGTCTTTGAATCACAGAAATCACAAAACCTACAGCTGATTTAACGAAGGCAGCATGATCAGGTAAACGTGACTTTTTCACAATCGATAGACAGTTTCTAATGTTTCCAGTGACTGTTCTTCACATGTCAGCCAGCTGGAAAAATACTACTGATAAATATTTGACTAAACAAAGCTTCAAAAATGAGCTTTAAACTAGTGAGGGTGAAGAAACCGAAGCACTCCCTGTTGAGCAAATAATCAGCAAAGGCACGCTGTCACGATCCATTTCAAGTTCTTTTAGTCGAGCCGTTTGATCAATCAAATACACTAAATAAGGTAACACGGCTGCCTACGCTGCTGAGAGCATAAAAGCATCACATTTTAAGATTATGATTGCCTGAAGTTTAAATCTACAAGTGCTGTTACAGATGATTTTCAGCCGTTTAAAGAAAAAGGAGCACAGATTTATCTCCAGTGAGATTTTTTTTTTTTTTTTAATGTTGAGAGTAATGTGTCAATCTGAAGTTTGCTTTGAAAAGCAACAATAATGAAACCCTGTCAAACAGAAAGCAAGAGAAAGCAGACACACAAAACAACAGAAAGATGAAAGCCATTTACACATTGCTCAGTTGAAGTAAACAATTAGGTTTTATTGATAAGGTTGTCAGAAGAGTCTCGTTTCAGTGACTGTATAAGAATCGTCCTCTGATAATAATACTGATTTGGTACATTATGACATCCAGCACGAGTCTCCTCACAGTGTGTGGGATCCATTACTGCTACCGCTGTTGGGATCTAGGACAGAAATGATCTGCTTTCAAACAAACAAACAAAAAGTAAACAAAACAAAAACATAAAAAAACAACCAACTTTGGACTGATATAGATAATGGGAGTATCCGAGTGCCACAAAACTCTAGAGTAGTAAGAGCAGCTAAAGGTTTCGCACATTACAAGCCACTTCCTCTTAGAAATATAAAACTCGATATTCTCAACAATATTCTACTGTGCTGCATAAAGGTAAATCTATACACTGTACATCGAAATATACTTCGAAAAAACAGATTTCACAGTTTTAAAGACTTTATTTAAAGTATAAACTGCTTTTTAAAACACCTCATTACATAAATTACTCTTTTTCGTGGGTGACTATTGTTTCCCCGCCCCCGTCAGCAAACTGAAAGGAATACAAAATAAAAACAAAATCAAAAGAACATTTATTTCATATATTACAAAAGAAAACAATAAGCTCATTCATTAATGTTCGTTTCGAATAGAACTGGTGACTCATTCATGATTGTCATATAGTACTAAGAATAAATAAAGTAAAATAAATACTAACGTAGCGTGTTTGCCGGACGCAGAGGGCGAAGGGTGTGTCTGATCGTTCTGTACAGAAGTGCCTTGGTGAAAAAAATCTCACAACTCTACCGCGACTGGAACGTACAAAACTACGGCATCTACGGTATACGCAACATCCTGAAGTTCGGTGTAGTCGGACACGTATGTAATATGGTTCTTCTCCCCACGGACAGATCAACCGTGACTCCACAAACATCTCCGTTGCTTTTCTTGCGCTTTCTCCTTTAGTTCATCGTCGGCTGGGATTCTGGACGATGCCGTTATCTTGTGTGTTGCTTGGACTGGTCTGGTGGACGATGGGAGCCTGAGACAGGGAGACGGTGTCTTGTATGTGTATGATATCTGCTGTTGATGCTCGAGGGGAACGGCTGCACTTTGGAGTGGCTTGGTCTCCACTTTGGTCCCTTTTGCCTTCAGTTTTATTATTAGAGACAGACAAGCCTTGACCATCACAGTGCAGCCCCCACGTCCACACCCCGCCCCCCGCATGTTCAGCTGGTCGCTCTCAGTGTAACCCAGAAAATATGGGCGAAAATATCACTATCTTTTTTAAAAAGGGGAATCTTCTTATTCGTTAAGCAACACTTCTCAAAAGTTCTCCAGTGCTTTTTTTTCTCTTTTTTTTTCCAGTTTTTACCGAAAAAGGAAAAAAAAAAACCCATTTGACTTAACTTATTATTATTATTATTTTTTGCCTGTGGCAGTAAAACGAACATTTTTTTAGAGAAGTCATTCTATGGAAAATGTCCCTGCAGCGTTCCGTGAGTAACCCCGTTGGTTGGTGAATTCTCCGTAGGTTTCCGAGAGGTTAAGGAGGCTGGGTGGGAAACAGGGACAGATGTTCAGAGATGTTAACGTTGGAAAGAGGGGAGAGTTCATGTGGGCTGTTACCTTCTGCCCATCTCGTTCTGTCTGAGAAACTGGATGTTGTTGCTGCTGTCAGCCAGTTCTGGATACTGCTCCACAGGAAGTACGTAGTAGCCATCGTAGCCCTGTACTCTACCTGTCGCTAGGAGCTGCTGCCTCTCCCCTTCAGTCCACAGGCGATTACCTCCCTTCCCATCCCTTGCACGCTGCTGCTCCTTGGCCCAGGCCCCCATCAAAGCCCTTTGCCTGGCCAGCTCCAACAGTCTTACCTTCTCCTCATCCACCACATCCACGGCAAGCCCGTAGCGGATGCTCAATACTAATGACGGGACTGCGAACTCCACAGTCACACCTCTCCTCGAACGGCCGCTCACGGTCACGTTGATGCCGCTCTCCAGTGATTTTCGCCCGTTTGTAAGCCCCAGCGCCAACAGGTCACTGTCGGCGGAGCCTACTTTCACAAAGTAGTGACAGTCCTTCCCATCCTGAGTGTAATGAGTGCCTTCCAGGTACTGAGCACCATTGAGCACGAGAGCTATTTTGCGGCTGTCGTCGCTAGCCAGCGGTGACACGCTGGCCACCACTCGACCCTCCTTCAGTGCTAACATCACTCCTCGGCCTATAATGGGGGTGCTGGTGCCGAACCAATGGCCGGGTTTGTCTTTGCGTCTGCGGCGCTCCTTGTTGAGCAGACGACCCTCGAGGGCCATGAAGGCCTGGTTGTGGCGCTCCGCTGCCTGCTGCACGCCAGTGATGAGCTAAGTGAGAAAGATAGAGTTTGTCACCCTGTAGCTGCAGCTTGTAGAGGAATGATGAACATTTTTATATAAAATATAGTCGTGCGTAGTGTATATTTTAGTGCATGCTTTGTCCCATGGCTGACCGTACCTGTCCGTTCTCACAGTGCTGGGTGGCCTGCAGCTCGTACGGCGGCTCCACAAAGTAGAGCGAATGTCGAGGGAATCCTGGGATTATGTTGCTGAGCTGGAAGCCAAACATCACCAGCCAGCTCTTCACATCTACAGCAGCGGGCGAAAGACAGAACGCACTTAGTTAAATGACAAAGTCAAACAGGAGCAAAGGAATCGTCGTTTTATCACGAAAGTAAAGTCTCCGAGTGTGTTTGTGTCTGAGACACACCAACTGTTGAGCACAGCTTTCAGAAACTTTGCCATCTGTGCCACTTTATTTTGTTGTTTCTCTGCATCACGAAAAAACTTCAATCCAGACAAAAGCAACATTTAGTTTGTGTTTATCAAACTAAAATGACAAGCTCTTCTGAAACTGTAGAATTCTTCCTTCTCCTTCAAATGGAGGCGCTGGAAGTTACCTCCCTTTGGATCAAATCAAATCGTCTTTAATTTCCTGCATTACATTTTAGTTTTTCTAAACAATTCAATTCAGCAAGTCGCAACAGAAGTCATCTCAGGGCACTGAACAGAAACATTCATATAAATAAAAAGTAAATTAACGTTATTTATCTGAGGAGCAGACTGCTGTGAATTTAGCTTCATTGCAGAACTCTCATCTTGAGCAAGCATGAAGGCGACAGTGGAAAGGAAAAACTCCCTCGTGAGGAAGAAACCTTTAGCAGAACCAGGCTATGGTACCAGGAACCAGGCTTAGCAACTCATTTAAGGAGATGAGGTCAATTTGTCCTCTAGTAGTCTAAGGCTATAGCAGCTTAACAAGCCAACCCTAACTATAGGATTCATAAAAAAGGAAAGTCTTAATCCCAGTCTTAAAACTGGACAATGTCTCAGCCTCATGGACAGAAACTGGAAGTTGGTTCCACAAGAGAGGAGCCTGGTAACTGGAAGATCTTCCTCCCATTCTGCTTTTGGAAACTCTAGAGACATCGAGTAAGCCTGCAGTCTGAGAGCGAAGTGCTCTGTTAGTAAAAGATGGGACAATAAGATCTGTAATATAAGATGGAGCTAGGTTGTTGAGAGCTTTGTAGATTAGATGTAAGATTTAGAAACAAAAAGGAGCAATGAAAGAATAAGCTTTTGGTTTCAGGCGAGCTGCAGAGATGTAGATGTTAGTTGTGTGGAAGCGAGTTCAATTGTTTTGAAGTAATTTATAACCACTTATTTATAACACTTCTGCAGCTCCTGGTAAATCCACCATGAAGGATGTTTATTAGCATGCTGTATGAAATTATTTCAATAGTTTGCTGTTGCCCTCACTCTTGAGGACAACAAAAAAAGCAAATCAAACAGCTTAAGAAAGAAAAAAAAGACGAGGGGATTCACCGTGTCTGCATGTGACACATTACGCCACTGGGTGGCGCTGTTTCTACTATTTGATGATTTCAATCCACATTTTTATATAGTTTTTCAACTAAGCAGCAAGGAGATAAAATATTTTGTTTGCCTGACAAGCCATAGTATTTGTGCATCTGAAAGATGCAATGTGACACTGTAGTCTTATTTCAGGATGTTTTAAAAACCCAGGGAGTTTCATTTACTGCCAGTCAAAGTGGTGGGTTTGTTTTCACACCAAAAGGGGTAAGAGCATCACACGAGGTGCTAATTAAGGTTTTAAGCACCTGACATCTCCGACAGCAAAATACTAACACATTTACAGAGCCCAGCGTGAAACAAAGCATCACACAGTAATACTCCACCTGTGACGTAGTTTTTGACGTCCAACATGTCGCTGAGTGGGTTGTTGTTCTTGAACATGTACAGATTAAACGGAGACAGGTCCTTTCCGATCTTGGGCCACATGCTGTAGTCGGGCGAAGTCCAGCGTCCAGCCAAGACGTCGTAGTCTCGTTGAGTGAAGTGGACCAGCTTGGTCAAAGGGTCGTACAGTCCACCGTGGAAACCCACAACAAGCTGGAACTCTGGGTTGGAGTCGAGGTACACCTCACCGTAGGCAGTGTACTGAACCTGCGACACACAGTTTTTGATGAGTCCTGCCTCTTATTTGAATGATAAAACAAGTTACTGTCCATGATCAAGATTTACTGTACGCTTGAAGGAAGCCACTGATCTTCAATCAGTTTTTAATACATTACGCATTCAAAATGAATAATAAACACACTTCTGTGGCAGATTTCTGTGTTTTACCTGTTTGATCATCTGCCCGTTGCTGCTGAAGACTGCGAGTGGCGTGCCCGTGTTGTCAGAAGCGATGTAGTATTCCTCCCCACTGCTCACCTCCATCGCAAACAGGTGACCCTAGGGATGAAAGTTTGAAATTCATATTTCTTTTCATTTTACTGCTCGTTTCAAAAGAATGTGCCTTTTTAACTGTTAGTCAACCAACTTTGTCATCATCAAGTTTCACAATTATCTCGAATCTATTTAAATATATCCAGTGCTGTGCATGACCCTCGGGTCATCTCTCAGTTCGTCATATTTTGCAACAAAGTAAGCAGATTTTCTTGTAGTCTTTAAACGTGGTCATAATCAGTAGTTCAGTCAGAGGTTTTAAAGGTCTTTCAATGTCTTATTTTTACTTTGGCTGCTTCATCACTCATTTTATTGACAAAGTCCAAAGAAAAACTGGTAAACTCTCAAGAAAGCATGAAAAACTATTGATAGCTACCGTTAAAAAAATACTAAATAGTCTGGATTACTGAAAGAAATGCACTGTATGAATAGATTAAAGTAGCATTCACTGAAGGATATGCATCAAATAAAGACACTCTTTGCTGTCAAGTTGTTAGAATCTTTAAAAATAAAATGCTTATTTATTTACATTTGATTAACTTGTAGCCAAAGAGCCATCCCTTTATGATTCAAAACACAAAATGAAACCAGCACTGGTTAAAGGAATGCATATCACCCGCTGCCTTGCAACAAATATTTTAAACAGAAATACTTATTGTGGTAAATGCACTGTATTTATACAGCACTTTTCCATCTTATCAATAAAAAGCTCTTTACGCTACAATCTTTGCCCTCATTTACCCATTCATACAGCACTCTACTAGATCAATACAAAGAATAATCAGTGCTTCAAATCACATTCATACACTGATGAGACACACATCGGAGGCAACAAGGGGTTCAGTGTCTTGCCCAGGGACATGTCGGCATGTGACTGCTGGTGGAATTGAATTCCCGACTCTTGCATTGGAGGACGACTGCTCTAACCACTCAGCCACAGCCGTCCTGCAGCTGAAGTGATCTGTTAGGGCTTAAAATATGTGCTGGAGACAAATCTGTTACTACCACACCTAATTTTAGCTCAATATCAAGTTATTGCCATTTTATGTGTTTAGAGTCAGAGATTCTTTATTGTCATTTGCACCCCATGTGGTGCATGTGACCACGCATGTACGCTCCACACTGGTTAGTCGTCATCATCTGCATGGTTTTTATGTCTATATTCTGATTTACCTCATTTTGTATTTTGCTTTGTGTGTTACCTGTTGTTTTGTCTGTACAGCACTTTGGTTGGCCTTGTAGCTGTTTTAAGTGCTTTATAAATAAAGTGGTATGGTATGTGGTGGAGCGAAATTATGTACACAGCGTCCCAGTTACATCCAACAATAAAATGTAAAAGAAAAACAGTAATAAGATCTAACATATGAACTAAGAAAAACATCAACTAAATAATACACTAAGCTCTAATAGCATATAAACATTACGTCGAACAGCAGCACAAACATGAACATGAGTCTGTGTGAGTAGATGAACACGCATGAACACATCAACATGAAACAGATCAGCAGCAACATGAAACAGATCAGCAGCAACATGATTTGATTTTTCACAGTGATTATTCTGGTTAGAGATTCATGAGTCTAACAGCCTCAGGGTAGAAGCTGTTCCTCAGTCTAGTGGTTCTGCACTTAATGCTCCTCAACCTCCTTCCTGAGGGGAGCGGGGCAAAAAGTGTGTGTGCTGGGTGAGTGGTGTCCTTCATGATGCAGGTGGCCCTCTTCCTGCATCTGGAGGTGTAGATGTCTGTGATGGTGGGGAGACTGACTCCAACAGACTTCTGTGCAGCCTGTTGGAGTCAGTCTCCCCACCATCACAGACATCTACACCTTTACTAGGGTTGATTAGTCGTGGCGTTCGTTTTGAATCAGGTTGACTCCAAAAGTTACTCAGTTGATGATGTATGTCATGGAAGTCTATTATTTATTGATCTGCTTCCTGATAGTACTTTGTAGTCCCTCGTTTATCACGGGGGCTCCGTACCCTGAAGCCCCGCAACAAGTGAAAAACTGCAAAGTAGGAATAGTAGTACAAGTAGTAAGTAGTAGTTTATTTTATATATATATATATATATATATATATATATATAT
>NC_056501.1:32131184-32141149 GCF_014905685.2 Nematolebias whitei | reverse complement strand
AAGGTGTTTTAAACCATTCCCACACTTGCAATATTCTAATTTATGTTTCTAAACTCTAAACGCTCTAAAAGAGCATAGAATGTCATGGTTTCAGCTCCCTGTCTCCTCTCAGCCATCTGCAAGCATACTTGGCCACGCCCACTTCTCGCTCTGCACAGAGAACAGCTGATCAGCTGCAGCAGGATGTTATGCACAAATATGCAGCAGGTGCTAAATAATTTTAAATAATTTATTTTAAATAAAAATTCCATGCCGATCGTACGGCTCATCCATCAATCAGCCAACTGTGTGTCATGTCCACTCTTATTTTGAAAAACCATGATAGAGCGAGTTCGCAATAAACAACTGCGAAGTAGCGAGGGACTACTGTATTATGCAATATTAGTTTATTGCACACGTCATAATTCCTTGTTCAATTCTGTCATTGTGCTCTGAATGGCATATTTGTTATTCTGTCCTTATTTCATAGAAGCAGGCAATAATTAGTTTTTATTTTATTTAGATTTACACATTTACACAGTAAAGTTTATGAACATAAGAAGGGGTATTGATGATTCACTCTTGCCTACCTGCAGGTCATAGTAGAGCGACGAGATGTCAGAGCTGGAGTGATTGAAAATATGTGTCACTCTGGTTGGATGATTGAGGTTGGCGTAGAAGAACTGAAGGTGCTGACCCAAGCTGTTCCTCGTGGACACTCTGCGGCCAAGCCCATCGTAGTGGTAGACCACGCTCCACCCTCCGGGGCCTCTGTTATAAGCCCTGAGGAGTTGTCCTTTGGAGTTATAGTCAAAAACGTCTGAGCCTCGTTGGCTGAGGAAGCCATCCTCGTCCAAGCGATACTGGACGTCTCCCAGGCGGGTGATGCGGTCTCTGAGGTCGTAACGGAGGGGCAAGATCCGAGCGCTGTTCCCGGGATTCAGCAGGTGGAGATTTCCATTTAGATCGTAGCTGTAGCGCCACGTAGACCAGTCATTCACCTGAATAAAACGAGTTGAGTTTATGTTTTTCAACCAGTTTTAACCTTTATTTAAACCACATATGTGTTCTGGTAATGGTGATGTCACACACATTTTATAAAAAATAAAGAGACTAAAACTTCAATCTCTCCAGACAGAAAATTCACCTTGACTCCACTGAGCTGTCCATCTCCATCATAATCATAGCGATACTGAGTGGTGTTGGCATACGGCCCAATCTTCAGCTCCCTCTTCACCACCCGGCCCATGCTGTCATATTGCACTGTCATCCAGTACATAAGCGAACGGAAAATCTCATACTGGACCTCTTTGATGCGGCCATGGGTGTCAAAATGCTTACTCAGTGTCATTACAGCCGTGGTGATGATTTGATTGATGTCATAATAGATGACCCCAAATTTTCCAAAGTGCTCCACCTGAAGGGAAAGGTTTAGAGGAAAGGTGAGTCCTCAAAGGGACAAAAATGGTGCATTTACTGACAGACAGTTTGCTTTTAGGGTAATTTATTTTTGACATAACTGTTTAAAAAAAGCGGAGTTAAGAAAAAAATATTCACCTTTCCAGAGATCTCGTCATATCGATAGAGGTCAACAGGAAGTGGCGTCTCACTGATGACTGGCTTCATGCTGGCGATACGGAAACTGTTGTCGTGGTATGTGTAATCAAACCTGGCGTTTACCATCCCCTCCTCGCTGAAGCGGTAGATCTGCTTGTCTATGAGCGGGCCCATTTTACGATAACGGATTGTGCAGGAGAAGCCCCCGCTCTGCAGGTTGACCATCTTCAGCACGCCGGCTGTCTCGTCATATCCAAAAGTGACAACCGTGCTGTCGTACACGATCTCAGAGAGTTTCGCCAGCTTGCCATACTTGTAGAGGACGCGGCGGCCGGTGCCCAGGTAGTGCGAGGCCTGAGGTCTCCCATCCTCACAGAAATCGTGGATGACAGAGGCGTTGCTCTCGGGAGGGTTGTATGTGTTGCGAATGTAGCCGATGGACACATGTGTAAACATGGTGTGGCGAGCGACGCTGGGCATGGTGACAGCCGTGACCCGACCCGAGGCATCGAACTCAAAGACGTACTGCCGTTGGCTCTGCAGGAGCAGCACCATGGACTGGATGAGGAGAGAAAGTTGAAATACGGATTAATATAAAAGCATTATCAATGGATGACTTGCCTCCTGTGAAATAGCACTGAGGGTAATTTGCTCTCCCTTGACAAATCTGCGCCTTCAAAACCATAAAAATGATCTATTACTTCACTCAGTTCTACAATTCAAATTTCTGCTCCTATTGCCTTCCTTGGAAAGATTTGACTGTGTTAAAGGAAGATGTACTTACTTTATCAAGGTAGCTGTAGCTCCACACCTTCCCGTCTATAAAGGAACGGGACAGAATGCGACCCTGGGAGTCAAACTCCGTCTTCTCACTCATGCTTCCTCTCTGTAGCCCGACGAGCTGTCCGGTGGCTGAATATGAAACGTTGACCACTGCCAGGCTGCTGCTGGGCAGCCACATAGCTGGTCGGCCCTGAGCGTCATACATGATGCGCAGCGTGAACTTGCGGTGATCGTCATAAATCTTCTCGGTTCGGGTGTTGCGATCAAAGTCAATCGAGAGAAGGTTGCGTCCATGAGCCTGAAGAAAATGAATTACCGGCATGCCTTAAAATATTGTTCACGTTAAAATGCATCAAAAGCTACCTGTATTTGCACCAGTCCATCAGAGATTATTTAACAATAAAGAATTACCCGCAGCTTCCTCCCAAACACAGTGATCTTGCCCTTTGTTTGCTCTTTGCGCAGACGCCACTCGATGGAGTTGAGGCCATTGTCCGTGGGCAGGGTGATGTTCCTTCGACCGATTGTAGGGCTGACCGAACCTGCCAGGATGTGGGGCTCCGTGTGGAAACTGATGCCCATTCCGTTGGCGTACATTACTCTCAGAGTGCCATTGTTGCACAGCTGATAGCTGTTCCTCACCTGATCTGCAGGGGGGAGAGATGAGGAAACATTGTAAGAGGAAAGACAATTTGGATACAAACTACAGCAAATTTAGCCAGTATATAAAACTGCAGAAGTTATGCCAGTTGTATTAGAATATAATAATAAATAATAAAGTGCTATGTGTTGTCATCATTGTATGTTCCTATACAAAGACGAAATTAGGTTTCTTTATTTAACCCATCGCGCCTGGGACACACTCGGGTGGAGCGGTGGGAGCAAGTCAGGATGGGGTGTCCTGCTCAGAGACACCACAAGATGTGCAGTGACCGGGGATCGAACCCAGGACCTTTGGGTCTCGAGTCAGCTGCCCTGCCTCTACACCATCTTGGCCCCACTTGGTTGGTTTGAAATCAAGAATAAGGACACTTGATTCATATGCTGTCGAGCTGTTAGGACCTCTAGAGCTTGAAAAAGCTTATTATTTACATTTTCGACATTTTCTTTTAACCCAAAGACGCATAGCTCTGGCTAAAGGCAGTACATACTTAGTAAGATGATTCCCCGGGAGCTTTCAATAGCGTCCCACTGCTCCACCTGGTGGTGAATGGGTTAAATGCAGAGAGCCCATTTCGACATTGTATGGAAACATACAACGATGACAACACATAACACATTATTATTATGAGCAATACCCATATTAAACATTTATTCTAGTATTTATTACATAAAAACACAGAATTAAACCCCATGAGCCAGTCAGAAATGATCAGATTAAACAGCCACTTTATGCTGATCAAATCAAAATGGAAGATTAACATTAAAAAGGTTCATGCCAATAAGAACAAGATTAAGTCCATAAAATAGATGCGGTTTCTGATTACTTCGTTCTAAGTGAAAAATATTCTGAATGAAGCTCTTGGAGGCTAAGCAGATGTCCCCCCACACACAATCTGTTTATCTTAACAATTTAATGTCTTTCTCACAAGAATGGAGACAGATAAGCCCATGCCTAATTCTGAGGCTAATTTCCTCCTCTGATGTCTGAAAACAGGCATCTTGATGACAAAGAAGGAGATAAAATTGTTTGGAGCTCAGAGATATCCTGAAGATGCAGAAGGTGGAGTGGAGGGTGGGGAGGGGGGGGATTTACTTTATTTAATTTACAAAAGGTGAGGGGATCAGATATTTTTTTTTTAAATCCATCTGACGTGCTGCCATAAACGACAGTAATCCATAAGGCCAATTTGTAATAAAGCTCCAGGCACATTTTAACAATGCTTCAAACAGACAAGCGAGGCATTTTTTCCTCTCTCTCTCCCTCCGTTGACTTGGCAGCACCAGCCTTTAGATAAATCGTCTCTGCTCACTCTGTCTGAACAACCTCGTAATAAAACTGAGGCGAGGTTGAGGGAAAGACGGAAAGAGAGGGTGAAACGAGAGCCCGAGGGCCACGGAGAATTCACTGCGCAGGAGTTAATGAAGAGAGCGAGGAATGGCGGGAAGAGAGAGGGATGGTTAAGTGAGTATGTCAGTGGAGAGCTGAGCTGAAACCCACACAGTGTAGAGGAAACCCTAAATGACTTACAGCTCTGTGAACAACTCTTCTGCTACTGCAACGCAGGTGGATCACTGACTACGTCTACAATCCACGGCATGTAGACGGATACAGTCACGCCTGTGTCACGCTGCTTGCACCGGTCAAGGGAAAGGAGACAATTATTCTTCTTTCTCCTCTTTTCTAAACACACCAAATAAGCTTAGGGATCATGGGGACTGGATGAGAGCTGTTTTTGTATGTCAGTGTGTGTGTGTGTGTGAAGAGAGAAGGCTTGAGGGATGAGGAGGATTCACTCGACGCGAGTTAATGAATTTCACTGTGATGACTTTCAAAAGCTGGATGACCCAGCTGGGATTAACAACCATATACTGGTAATTTTATTCCATGTGAGAGGGAATAAGAAAAAAGAAAGAGCAGAATGTGGAAAATAATCTCCAGGAGAATGCAAATGTCTGAGTGAAAAATACAATTAGCAGCCAAAAGAAGGACTCCTGTTAGTTCATTTGTTACCCCCAAGTCCTTGAGCTCAGCATGTGTTCATTTTTATGCAACATACGTGTGTTGCAGCTTTGCAAGCATTTAAGGCTGAGTGAATTTTTTACCTTGCACCACAGTATATGAAGCTTCAACCGAAGACAGGTTGGTTATGACGGTCACGTCGTCATCTCTGCTCGAGCTCTCGACGTCGATGTTGATGGAGCGCTCGATTTCACGGTGGAGACTCATCACCATGCCTGTTGGATACGTCACATTGGTCAGGCGACCTTCGCTGTCGTACCTGGGGGTGGAAGATTGCAGAAAAGTTAGCATGAAGGGATTTGTTCATACCTTGTACCTCAAACAAAAACATTGCTGCAGAGGAACCTTAGAGGTTGTAGTTATAAAAGCTAACACAAGGGGGCAGTAGTAAATCATGAGAAATGACAAAGGGAAACAAGGTTGAATTTACACTTACTGATAAAATGTGGTCCATCCAGTCTCATCAGCTTTGGTGGCTAGGAGACCTGTGTTCCCGCTGTAGCCCATCAGAGCCACCTCCTGGCCCATGGCAGACACACTACGCAGCCCCCCAGTTGGGTCCAGTCCAAGTGTCACCACTTGATTCTCTGGCAGCAGCACCAGCCTGAGCAGGCCAGCTCCTCCTCCCTGACCTAAACTGTCCCTTCTCACTTTCACAGTATTGTTACAGTTGTCTACCAGCATGGCCAGCTCTCCATCAGGACCATAGGTGAAGTTATACAGCGGCTCCCCAGTCACTAGGCTGACTGTCTGAATGTGAAGGCCTTCTCCATTGAAAACGTACAGCTCCTGCTCTCTTGGTGACGCGACTTCATACTGCGCCGAACCTGAAAATCCCACACTCGAGATGGCGGGGCCAGGTCGGTTTGCGCGCACTGCCCTGATGCGAATGTTGTTGAGGTCAGCGATGAAGAGCGTGCCATCAGGAGACACAGCCAGGGAAGTGGGCGAGTTCAAGCCGGCATCGGGTGCGTAGCCGTCATCGCCATAAAAGCAGTTGCAGTTCACATCGTTCTTGCAGTCGCAGTCGGACGCGGTACCGGCCAGAAGAGAGATTTCTCCATTAGTGTTCACCTTAAACCAACGAGAAAATAAAAGACAGACAAGACGGTTGTCAAACAAGGATGCATCAACCCAAGCAAAATCCATTTTGAATCACGTCTGGAATTTTGATAGAATATCTTCCAAATTACAGCTAGAACAAATAAACTCAGTTTTGGTGGCTAAATATCTTTAGGAAATCAAATTAATTCTAAAACAACAAGAAACAAACATAGTCTTTCTGCACATACCTGTCTGATTCGATTAATCTTTTTCTCGTCTGTCTCTGCAATGTAGAGGGTGCCGGTGTGGGACAGGGCAATGGCAGTGGCGCTCTCCAAAGCTGCATGTATAGCCAGCTTACTGAGGCTGTAGTCAATCCCTGGAACTTGACAATGCATGGGCCGACCTGCTATAATGCTCACCTTCAGGAAAGAGCACAAGATACATCAGTGATCAAACAAGACTAACGTGGCAACAGAGACGTAGAAAATGCAACGGTTTTCTATTGAAAACAGCAACTAAAAATGTTCAATTATTAAGTTAGATAATAGAAAGTTGAATGTTCTTGAAGCTAAATAATTGGTGATTTTGTCACCAGTGCAAAACTTGCAGAAATCAAAGTTTTTTGCCTCTAAATTGGCTGGGAACAGACTAATTGGAACAAAATCTTGTCAGAACCCTACAGTGAGTGCCCACCCTTGGGGTTTTGCAGCAGCAGTCCAGTTTTGTGTTACAGACCTGGTGGTTCTCAGTGATGCGTAAGATGACATTGTTTTCCAGGACGTAGAGCGAGTTGTCCATGGGGTTGACTGCTAAGTCTGTGGGCCACTCAAGACGCACCTGTTAAAGGAAAACAGGAAGGATACATGCCGTCATAAAGATTCTGGTTTGGGAAGATTCGTATAAGCCTCTTCATTTTTTAACGAAGAGCCTCTATATAAACCTCACCCTGACCCCGTCTGCTTGGCTCATCTCCCAACAGTCATCGCAAAAGCTCAGCATTCTGAGGTGCCTACATCGCCATCTATCACACCGTCACCTTTGCCTCCTCCCCCCATCTCGTCTTACCTGGCTGACGTCCATGCTGGTGTCACAGCTCAGCGGTCGAACAGCAGTCAGATCGTTGGCGCCCAGCAAAGTAGAGATGATGCCGTTTTGGTCCACCTTGCGGATCATGGTGGCATCCACAAAATACATCAGGCCATTTTTATCCACCGCTATACCTGTCAAGCGCAGAGACAACGTGAGCGACAACTCATAACTCAAACACCGCGGGCAGCTCACGGACACTTTAAGTCAATTAAACTTCACTCTTGTCCGTCGCTGAAAATGGATGGCAGCCCTGGCAGCTGGATGGCGCAGCACTTCATCGAATGAGGGAGGAACTCAACGATGGAACAGGCGCTGAACTGTTGCTAAGTGTTAGTTTTTGGGGGGATGAGTCATCGGGGTGTGGAGTTGAGGGCAATTGCAGTGTGCAAGCAGATTATCTAAAAAGGAAAATGGCTTTTCATACACTTCCTAGTGACCTGCTTTTCCTTTCAGTGCATCTTTTTTGTGTGACCCGAGTGTCCTCTAGCATTTGTTTCTACCTTTCTCCATCGTGTACAGGAAGGGGAGGGGGTCGGCCTTGTTGGTCTAACAGGGAGCAGACAGTTGGAGAGATGCGAGTGCTCAAAAATAACTATTACATGCAGCGAGATACAAAACAACAGACTGAGCATAAAAACAAAGGGCACGGACTAAATGAGAGAAATGGATTAAAGGAAAAGAGAAAGGTGCAAAGTTGAGGTTTGCTGGCTGACTTTGTGCAACAGAAAGGAGGAATTTACAGTTTTTTTTTTTATTTTTGTCTCAGACACACATACACCCTGCAAAGTACTGACATATGCAGTCCTACATTACACACACGCATGTCAGCCGGCAAGAAATGTTACAGCGTGACATCCTTGACAGTTTGGTGTCACGGTGTTCTGAGATCCAGTGATCCATAAAAATTATTTCATTATAAGTTTAATATTAACCTGGTTTATAAACTGCTTCTGTCTCTGTCCTGCTTTAGTTGAGTCACAAGATATTAAGTTAAGTTAAAGCACTGTAGTTACACGTCTGCTGAAATCAATGTGAAATATATTTGCTTTTCTAAATACTTTCAATAAGAATGGATGTTTGGTCCTCATTGTTTTTACAATAAATATAATTAAGGCATAATAAAGAATAAGTGTAAAGTGTAATTTTGGTCTGAGGATCACCTTTGGGGCTCATAAGTGTAGCTTCAGTGGCTTTTCCTCCATCACCGCAGCGCTCATCAAACGGTAAGCACTGCTCCCCCGTTCCCGCCACCACCTCCGCGTTGTCCGACAACAGCCGGCCTCCGGTCAACGAGCGAACTCTGTAAATACGCCGGGAGTTGGTGTCCGAGATGAACAAAGCTCCAGATACTGGATCCACTGCCAGGAAGTACTTATGGGTTGGGTTATTACTGAAATTACAAAACATAAGTAGGATTTTATACCACTGGGCAACATTTCATTTGATACGTTTCACAAAGCAGTACTTTTATACTTGTTGATATAAATACCATCAGCTTTTAATTTATTCACATAAGGAACTCACCTGTGCCTGAAATCTTTGTTCCTTAAAGAGAGGAAAAGAAGATAAAAGCACAACAAAACAAATGTTAATCCACACAGTCCACAGAGAGATACCTACAGAGAGCCAAACAAAGCTGTCTGTGGTGAGAACAACACAATGTAAACATGTAAAAACACCCAGGAGAAATTATTTCAAGTGGAGTTTTAAGTCCTGCCATCCCCACTGTCTCACCTCACTTCTTTTATGCTAAAATACATCTTTAACCCTCTGTTCACTTGTTGAGCGCTGTTCACTTCTTCATCTCTTATTCTGTCAGTACCCACACCCATCATTGAACCTCTGCAGGCCAAACTGTTGTTAATTCATTATTAAGGGAGCAAATTCGTAAGCACTGAAACATCCTTAATATATTTTCAAGGTAGTTTTCTGTTTCCATCATGGCTTTCAGTTTGCTATGACTGCAACAGTTTTAGAAAAAACATGTACTAAAAACAAAACAAAGCAATGAAATGTGCGACTTGACTGGTAACAGTGTATTGTGAACTTTGGTAACAGTAACAGTACAGTAGTCCTTCGTTTATCACGGGGGATCCATACACTGAAGCCCCGCGATAAGGGAAAAACCGTGAAGTAGGAATAGTAGTACAAGCAGTAAGTAGTAGTTTATTTTAGTACCGTATTTTCCGACGGACACGTCACACCGCTCTATAAGTCGCATCCGTCCATATTTGTCTAATAAAGTGGAAAAATCCATAAATATGTCGCTTCACCGCATACGTCGCATCTATTATGCGTCACCGCTGATGCGTAACCTGGAAAAGTGGGCCAAACCCGGAAATGTGGGCCGGTGTTGTGCCAAAAATCAATTGGCTGCCAAATTGTGGCCGTGGGAGCGTGCACGGGAGGCCTTTAACAAGAATTTAACAAGACTAACACCTAAAAACAATTATTTGTTTGCTCTAAATTATATTAAATGTGGATATCAGTCTAACGTTTGCTTTATAAATGCACTTTAATGGTCAAGTAAGCTGCATTTTGCTGGGGCGGTGCAGCTGTTTTGACGGTTCCAAGCAACGAGCAGAACCAAGGTTGGGGTACTGTGGCAGGCCGACTGAGTCATTATAAGCTGGTGAAGATTCTCAGTCATCCAGGACATGGTAAATTCAAAAAAGTTCAAGAATAAAAAATCAATAAAGTATAAAATAAAGTATCATAAATGAAGTCCAGTTGTTTTCGTCAAACTTTTTAAAATTTGTTATTATAGCCATGTTTACCTATTAAATAATACAACAGCATAATATGATAAATAGCATACATAATAAAC
>NC_056501.1:32125163-32131084 GCF_014905685.2 Nematolebias whitei | reverse complement strand
ATTTTAAACCCTTTCCACATTCTTGCAATATTCTAAACAATGTTTCTAAACTCTACATGCTCTAAAAGAGCACAGCATGTCATGATTTCAGCTCCCTGCCGCAGCTGCACTCTGCGCTCTTGGCCACGCCCACTTCTCCACTGCAGAATGGAGATGGACAGAGGAGGAAGGAGGAGGAGCTGCAGGAAGAAGTTTCTCCTGCAGTGTGGACTGCAAAAAGGTGCAACAGGTGCTGAATAATTTAAAATAATGAATTTTAAATAAAAAATCTATACTGATGGTGCGGCTCATCCATCAATCAGCTGTGTGAAAAACCGCGATAGAGCAAGTCTGTGAAAAACGAACCATGAAATAGCGAGGGACTACTGTACATTGTATGACATAAAAAAACAGCAAAACATGTCTACGTAAACAACAATGGGGTTTTGGCAAAACAAGTGAGGAAACCCAGCCCTTTTTGGAGCTCTGCTGCTCAGATATACTGTAGAAACATGGAAAGTTGAACTTTACATAACTGAATGGGGGTTGTGATTTTACACAATTACAATTTGATTATTATTTAGGCATTTTAAAACTAAAATTTCCATTTGAGTGTGATGATGAAACACACTAATGCTTTGTTGAGTTGTGTAAACTTTCCAAAAATTTGGAACACGAAGCAAATACTCTTTACTCTCACAAAGTGTACAGTTCATACACAGTCTACAGCAAAACAAATCCTCTTTCACCCAGTGTGTCTCCAGGACTCACAGTTTTCTCAGATTACCCCTGAATGTAGCCTGTGAACACTTAAAAGTCTGACCATTATATCTGATCTGAGAATCTGTTCTGCAGCGCCAGAGGAGAAGCGTCTTTTTTCACTTGCCATGTCTTCCACATAAAACAACACCCACATAAAAATGTACATGTACGATGACATGGTGCTTCTGCTGCTTAAAGTTCAGGAAAGTTTTTACTATGACATCATTTTTGCACAGGGACTGCTTGCTTAAAGCATACTTCTGAGTTTGTTTCTGTCTGTCACGTTAAAGGTGCTGCCAGGATGTGGTAGACACAGGTGAGCTTTTACTATGGTGACCCTAATGAGTCAATAGAAGATTTAATGTTTGCTCTTCTTATACAGCTTATACAGAAGAAAAGTTTAGATGTTGTAAGTTTAGTTTATTCGAAAAGTAAGTCTCAAATTGCTATTTTATTTTATAGAAAAAAGTTGGTTTGTTAGAACTTCAGGCAGTAACTATACTAAGAGTCCTTCTCAGCTACTTCTGACATTTCCAGCTCTTTTCTTTTCCACGATCAAGTTCTATGTTTTACCTCAACTCTAGGATGCCTGTTGTGTTCATGGAGGGGTAGACCCGGCGTACAAAGTTGAGGTCTCCGACATACAGGCTTCCATCGATGCCCATCGCCAAGGCAACAGGTGCCAGCAGCTTGTTTCCGTCTGCAAGGCCGTTACAGCTCGGGCATGAGATGCTGCGCCTGCGGCCGTTTCCCATGACGCTAGTGATCACTGGAGGCTGCTCCGTCACAAAGATGTTCTCGCCGCTGCCTTTGTGCAGGATGCCTGAAAGACCAAACACAAGTCCTTACTCTAGAGGAGCTTTGGGAACATTTTTGACTCACACACACTGGTCGACACATAAATCCTGGATCACTTTATGGAAAAGATGCCCCTCACCCCCCTCCACCCTCTGCCTCAGTTCTACTAGTTGATGCTGATTAGCTGATGCACAGTTTTAGTTAAAGGCGTTAAACTAGGTGAGACAACTGTTCCTGGAAAAAAAAATCCTTGCTGATAGGTAAAGCAAGTGTCTGACAACCTAATGTGAACCACAGGAAGCTCCGTGTGGTCTAAACGCCCTCCCTGCACTACCCCCCTGACAATAGCACATTCAGTGAGATACACAGTGCTGAAAACCTGCAACACACCAGGAACTGGCTAAATATAAACTGGAGAGAAAAACTGAGAAAAACTGTCTGCAAAAGTTTGTGCTCATTTGTGGGTAAAATTAAAAAAATTAATCCAGGTGTGTACATTAAACGTACCGCTGCGCGTGTTGAGGATGTGGTGCTTGTCGAGTGACCAACCACCCAAACTGGAGGGGTCCAGTTCATAGCCCTGAAGAAAGGCTGTCCTCTTCTCCCAGAGGATCAGACTTGCACACGACTCATATTCATATCCCACCGACACTTCATGTGGAAAAAGACAGAGGCAACACAAAAAAAGACAAAAATTAGCGCTACATATTATTAAGAAATAAAAAAAACATGAAAGAAACATGAAGCAATATGGTAAATTTCAATAGATCTAACTCCTCCAAGTTCATTTTAGCATTAAAATGTGTGATACACAAAAAAGCTAGTTAGCGCCTGTACCCCGACCTGCACTCACACCTAGCTAACACTTTGTCATGCTGCTAAATCGATCAAAAACCTTGTTAATTGGAAAGATTGCCCCTGTAGGCTTTAAAACCTGGAGGCCAAGCTGGCTGCTGCGGTAAAAACGTCTGCTGATGGAAACATTACGTCCAAATCAGGCACATGTGCTGGCAGAGCCTCGACTCATTTGAATACAAGCTGTGCAAAAAAAAAAACTGAGCTTGCGATCAGGTAAATAAACTCAGACGGCTTATAGAAGACGTGCACGTTGTGTACATTTGTGGGTTCTTGGGTTAAGCGGAAATGTGCGCTAACACATCAACTCTCGCTTGATTCACAGCAAGAGTGCAACTTCCAGCACATTTTCCAGGTTCTCCACCAGCATCAGTCATATAATACAACACTATTTGTACAGATAGACAAAAATGGGAAGTGGTAAAACAATGGCGATTACTCTGGGGAACTCTTGGGATCTTTGAGTGAATGCAATTTCCCAAACAGTGTGTCCCTCGTGACTTCAGTCCTCGCTGAAACTCCAGATGACCACTGAGTCTGAGGTTTGACAGCAGTGTTTGGCTGACAGCATCTGTGAGTGACTGTGACAGCAGAATGTAATAGCACCGAGGCTCCCTTGGACTCCTGCTTGCTGCTCCAGTAGTTAACAGCTAACTCACCCTGATGGCTAATAACCCTTCACCACAGTTACGGCTGGCTGACTGAACTAAATGCAGCTTCGATGTAAAAGAAGATTAAAAAAAAAGTGCCTTACTGTGGCCATACCGCTGTACTCTAAGCCATTTTTCTGGTGTATTATCTCTCCTTCAGTCTTCCTAATTAGCTTCCCTCCCTCTGTCTTAGCCGGTGCCCCCTTCATGTAACGTTGTTTAATGTATTCAGCAAGTGTCAGGGAAGAAAACTGTCTGAACGCCGTTTCTTCCACTCACCAACAGCTTCCGAGAGACCGTAGACCCTCTGCCCGTATGCATCTGTCTTATCCCAGATGTAGGTATAGGCCAAGTTTGGTGAGGCGTGAAACCACTTCTGGAAGAGGTGGCCCTCCACCGCCACCATCAGGTGGACCTTCAGCAGGCCCATGGGCACAACAGCTGGAGTCATGGTCACCTTGAGAAGGGAGCGGTAACCCTGGGTCCGCGAGCTTAGGTAGCACAGCTTTAGACTTGTGCCGGGCACCTCGATCTGCTCATGCAGCACCTGGAAGACAAAGAGAGAAGAAGAGAGGGATTAGGGGGATTAGAGAGAGTGGGAGTAAAAGGGGTCGTGCTTCCAGTGATGGCTGAAGGACAAGGAAAAAAACAAGGGATAAAATAAAGAAATTGGAAAGAGGAAAGGTATGAGAGGGAGCTATGGAAGCGGAGGGCAGGGGGAGAGGGGCTATAAAAGACAGGCGTACAGGAAAGAGAGGCAAGAGAGCAAAGGTACCGGAAGGAGGAGGATTAGCCAGCTGCCAGAGGTCAGCGGTACCGCACCTGTGTCTCCGGTATGATGGGTTTCTCCCCTGGCTTGGAGCTGAAGAAGGAGGAGAGAGGGGATGCAATCACAAGAGGGTCAGGCCTGACGAAGCCACTCAGGTCACAGCCTGGGATCGTGTTTTCTTCTGTCTTAAGCACCAGAGTGTCCATAGCATAAAACTGGCTCCAGGGCAGCCACACGGTGTGCTCCTGGCTCAGGAAGGGGGCACGCTCGAACCGCAGAGTCAGTGATGCGCCACCATTAGCTATCAGGTCAAACCTGGAGAGGTTTGTGAAAACAGGATGGGAATGAGGTACAGATGGGTGTTCTGGTGGATGAATAGTCATTTGGACTTAAACTGTCAGTTTCCTCTTCTTCCTGTATTATTTATACTGCACTGCTTTAGGAGTGAATTAACAAATCACCTGCAACAAATGTTTCAGTATTGTGTTTAATGCAACTAAAAGAACAAGCAAGAAAAGGGATATACATTAGTATAGTCTGAAATATTAATATTTGATGTTAGAACACATTGTTTCAGAACAGAGGAAGCTTTAATACAGTAAACAGCTGTGGGTTAATGATTAGAAAAGCAAAACAGGTCGCACACATACAGTTTACGAGAATCGGCCAGAGCTTTGGAAGTGTCTGGAGCCGCTCTGGCCGAGAGAACCTAACAGCTGGAAGAAAGCAGCATCCAGTGAGACAAAACAAGGCCAGACAGAGACATCAGAGAGTGTGCATTCAAGTCACAAGTCCGTGAAACTAATAACAGCCTCTGAAACACAAGGTCTGCAAAGTGTTACCAGAAACTCAAAATGTATCTGAAAGAAAAAGCTGCAAGGAGAAAAGAGAAAAGGGGTGGTGGTGGGGGCAGACACAAGGGGGCACGAAGGACAGGGCCATCAAATCAGACCTCAAGTCCTGAGAGACTGATGATCCTGCTGAAGGAGCACAGAGACACGCAAGATGAGTGGACTAAATGAGTTTGAAAAGTGGCTTTTAAAAGAAGAAAAATAAAACAATTTAAAACGTTGAAACATCTCTGATGGCTCCATTTCTTGGGTTGACTACACCTAAAGGTCCTTATGTGTATAATTAAACAATGGCAGAAAAATGCAATGTAATTTTTTAAAAAAAGAAAGCTTTTAGTTTATAATATTAATGTATAAACACTTAAATCTACAGCATTCACTGTAACTTCAATTTCTCAACAGTCTAAAAACATTACTAAAAACATTAACGTTACTAGAACCACCTTCTTCCACCTGCGTAATATCACAAAAATTCGACACAACTTATCTAAAAATGATGAAGGAAAACTGGTTCATGCATTTGTCATGTCTAGACTGGACTGTTGTAATGGTTTGTTATTTGAGTGTCCAAATACTTCTTTAAAAAGTCTTCAATTAATCCAAAATGCTGCCGCCAGAGTTTTAACTGAGTTGGTAGGAGAGATCATCTCTCCAGTTTTAGCTTCTCTCAAGTAGCTCCCTGTCAAATCCAGAATTTAATTCAAAATCTTACTTCTAACCTACAAAGCTCTCAACAACCTAGCTCCATCTTATATTACAGATCGTATTGTTCCATATTTTCCTAACAGAGCAATTTGCTCTCAGACTGCAGATTTACTTGCGGTTCCTAGAGTTTCCAAAAGTAGAACGAGAGGAAGATCTTTCAGTTCTCAGGCTCCTCTCTTGTGGAACCAACTTCCAGTTTCTGTCCGTAAGGCTGACACATTGTCCAGTTTTAAGACTGGGATTAAGACTTTCCTTATTGATAAATCCTATAGTTAGGGTTGGCTTGTTATGCTGCCCTAGACTTAGACTACTGGACTAAAAATTGACCTAATTTCCTTAAATGAATTGTTAAAATTGAATAGTTTTCATTTGATACTATTTCCATCTTAATATGTGATTCTCAATCTGCCATTGTGTATCTGTTCCTCTCAAACCCAACTGGTCGAAGCAGATGACCTCTTGTTCTGAGCCTGGTTCTGAGAAAGGTTTCTTCCTCATGAGGGAGTTTTTCCTTTCCACTGTCGCCTTCATGCTTGCTCAATATGAGAGTTC
>NC_056501.1:32123483-32125063 GCF_014905685.2 Nematolebias whitei | reverse complement strand
CCTGAGATGACTTCTGTTGTGATTTGGTGCTATATAAATAAACTGAACTGAATTGAACAGTCTAGTTTTCTCACAGGATTTGTAATCTAATGTAATCTAATGTAATCTAATGTAATCTAATGAAATCTAATGTAATGTAATGTAATCTAATCTAATCTAATCTAATTAAGAACAAGGTTTATGTGGTGAGGTAGTTTCCGATTTTCATCAGAGTGCTGTATGTGTACATACATTCCATCCTGCCGTGTCAGCGTGTAGCCGTAGTGGGGATAGTTGACAAAAGACACGTTCACCCCCACCAGAGGGGTTCCATCTGTCGTCAACACCTGACCCCGGATAAGTGATGCCAAGCTGCAAGAGGACAGAAGAGACACAGTGAGGGAGCGATTGTCCATCCATCCACAGTCTCTCCCACCAACCACCCATCATCTGATTGGATTAATTTTGCCATCTTTAAATCACCCAATTTGCCCATTCACTTTGTGCTCTGGTCTTCCGTCGTTCATTAATTAGAGACAATCAGCAGCTGCCAGGATCGGGACGAGTATGTGTCAATCACGTAAACAAACCGTGACAAAAATCAATGAATATGTGCACGTCTGAGCGTGCGTCATCATGAGCGCCTGCATCCAAGGGAACTGATGCACATCGGATAACCTTTAAATATTTCACTCTGATGAGTTATTTCCTTCGTCGTAGTTAATACGGTATCAGTAGAGAAAATTGAGCACCATGGACAGCGTTTTGAAAACTCAGCAAATGGAAAGATCGATGAGAATCTTGGCATGCCTGCATCTGGTTTTTAACAGCTGGGTAGTTGAGTACAAAAGTTGGATATCACCATTTATTAACGCAAATTTCATTTTTTATAGAAACATCAAAAAAACAAAACAGTGCCTTTAAAATGACAGGTCTTTTTAGGCTAATGTACCGATTATTGCTTATTACATTTTGTAAAATAAATTGACACTCATACAGTAAATCTTGGTATTCAAGCTTTCAACTGATGAGTTTTTGCAATAGTAGATTTTAATTCAGATGACTGATGGTTTACAAACAACACGCAAACTGTTGAAGTTTTATTATATTTCATGATAGGCACAAGAGAGATTATCTTACATTGTAAGATAATTTTCATTACTATTAGAAATGACATCGAATCATATCTTATTAGTATCAGAATATGAACACCTCAGAGCATTGTTATGGTGTAATGATCAGTCAATCTTCACATAGAAAATAGGTTTTATTCTATAGCTGTGGGGCAACTGGCTATCTTCTTCCATTTTGTAAAGCAGATGTTCTAAGTTTGTAGATGGTAAAACAATTTCACAGGTGATATGTTACAGGATTTTAACTTTTAGTCTTTTTGGCACATTGGTTGCAATTTATCAACATAAAAATGTATTTTTGTAATTCAGACATGGCAAACAGAGAGCTTAGAAATGTGTTGGTGTGTGCTGACATACAGTACAACAAGCTGATGACTTGTAGAGCTGTGCCTGTCCGTTCACACGCGCTAACTTAGTTACATGACTACCATCACTGCCAGCTTCACACATACACACCAACTCAGTTCT
>NC_056501.1:32120413-32123473 GCF_014905685.2 Nematolebias whitei | reverse complement strand
AGCTTCACACATACACACCAACTCAGTTCTGTGACTACCATCACTGCAAGCTCAGAGGTCAACCAGCAGCGGAACAACTTTGACTTCTCATTCTACCTCAGTATTTTCACCTATCAAAGGGCGAAAAAAACATCTGGCTTAATCCAACAATGTTCAGTCAGGTCATCTGGACAGTTTCTTCTTTTGTGCTGAGATGTTTTGCCCTCATCAGTCTGAGGAAACACCAAACAAAACTGCTTCTCCCCCAACAACTTACTCCCGTTAAAAACATAACTGATTTTTTTCCACTTTGGAGTAGGCTGTTGGGGGGGGGGGAAGCAGCCTTATTTGGTGCTTCCTCAGACTGATGGGGGTGAAACATCTCAGTACAAAAGAAGAAGAAAAAAAACAAACAAACAAACAAAAAAACGTCCAGATAATCTGAGTGACATTGTTAGATTTTATACCTGGATTATTGAGCATGGATTTTGACATCTGGCTTAACTTTACAAGTAATATTTAAAAATATATTTTTTGGCTTTCTGTTTAAGATTTCTTGAAATAATTTTCTAAATACTGACATAGTTCGAATTGTTTTTTTTTTTTAGCAACCCATACTTAAAATTAAGACATTGCAGTTAAATATTAATATCAAAACAGAGCATTACTTGTTACTGTTGCTCAGCACAGGGCACTTTTCAGACAATGATTTTATTCTATTTTCTATGCAAGATCCTCTGATATTTCACTTTTCTTTATCAGTACACTGGACGTTTTTAATGTTCATATTGAAAGATGAAACTTTCGTGTGAAGTTTTCTGTTGGTTCTGTCAGACTCTGATAAGTCATAGCTTGCCTGTCTAGTTTATGTGTTTACTTGTGCTTCCTGTCATACCTGGAGTTGAACGGGTTTTCCCCAGGGATGATGTGGGAACTGTCCCGCCCCACAAGCATCTTGACACGGTCGTAGAAGGATCGGACTCTGGGCTGGGACACTGGGTTCTGCTGGATGACTTGCAGAGGGTCCCGGGAGCCCTTGCACAAGGGACTGTTTTGACAGGGACTCTGAATGCAGCAGTCTGGGTCCATGCAGTCCGTCAGTCCATCTGACAATGGGGCAGAAATTTAGTTATGAATGTGACACACAAAAAAAAACCTACTCCAAAGTTTCTTAATGCTTCATTTAAACCATTGTGGAGCTGCAGCAGGGAGCTGGAGCAGGCTGTTATCAAGACTGTGGATTCTATAGCAGCACGCACGAAGGGGAAATAATCTTGGAGAAGCTGTGAGCTCGACTTTGGCGTAAAGGATCAATTCGGCTATTTTGGAGTTCCATCAGAGGAATATATACCAGCGAGACTTTAATAAGGCAGAAACAACAATTCATGAGTTTTGCCTGACCCAAACTGTGGCCTTGACGCCGGACTTATCTCAACTCCTCCTGGAAGGTTTTGAAAACAACAAAGATGCTTTGACTGTCTTCTCACCACTCCCTTCCCCAAGGCTGTGGACATGTAACAGAACCTCAACTGAGCTGATGATGAATGTCACCTCTTATCTGGACAATGGCTGAGAGTGGGGGCTCTGGACTATGCTACGACTTTCCCTTAAAAATTCAATGTCTTCACCGGCCTATATGTACATGTATAACGTCTACTTATGTTGCTTTGCTGTGGTAGGTTTTTTTATGCCTCAAATCGTGCCCTGTCTAGGACACGGCGTGAGAGATCTTTTTTTATACCGTCTCTCCTCATGTTTTCTTCCCTTTTCTCATCTAAGCAAAATATTATTCTGAATAAGAATAAGAAAAGGCAGTGCTTTCTACAGTTGCAGCTTCGTGCACTCCGCCCATCTTTCGGACGACTGTACGTACATGTTCGCGTTGTATCTCAGTGCAATGCCAATAAAGTTTATTCTGATTCTGATGACAATGTGTTGGTCTTACTCAAGAAAGGTTAGTTTCAAAATTCCTTGTGATAGCTCCTCCCAGGAGACCTCTAGTCTTTCTTGGTGTTTTTCCTTAGCATTTTTAAAGACTGGACTTAAAACAGCTCTACCACAAGTTGTCCACTGCTCCTCTTAATTTACCTCCTTCGTTGTCCTTGTTGTCTGCACAGGAGGTCTCCATGGCAACACTGCATCCAGGGCCCCTCCAGCCCGTCTGACATTCACAGTGCCAGCTCTGCTGACCCATGGTGCACTGACCATTTCCATTGCACAAGTTAGGACAGCCGTCTGGGTAAAACCGACAGAAGAAGAAAAGGGGAAGGAGGCAAAAGAAAGAGAACAAAGTAAAACTGGTTATACAATTAATGATACACAGATGAGCTATAAAGATACAGAGTCTGAGCCTGTTTGACACTGAATGACTGCCGTTTTTGGAGAATGTTAAGGAATCTGTTTAAGTCAGCAGGTCAGTTTTCATGCACATCTTTCCATCATGTCTCTGAACCTGAGGAATGGATGCTGATGGCTGTCTGTGTGTGGACAGAGGTGGATGGATCACTTTATTCGCTCAATGGATAGAACCCCACCCGATCATCACTCTCTTTCTCCCGCTATTTATGATTCAGTGTAGGTAATGGGATTTTGATGGCCTGAGAGCAATCCTTTCTAGTGAGAGAATGAGATTATGTTTGACAGTGTGTGTGTGCGTGTGTGTGTGTGTGTGTGTGTGTGTGGTGGCAGTGTATGAACTAATAAACCTTCACTTAAGTTTATGCAAAAATCCCTACCAGATTCTTAGGCCCTAGAGCTAAGCAAGTCTGTAACTAGCATAGGAAGGGCACCCTGGACATAACTGTGACATTGAGGCAAGGAAAGTCAGATAATTACAGGGGACAGGACTATTTTCTCAGGGTAACATTGTCTGTCAAATTCTGTTTTTACTGAAGTACAAATTTAAAAATTGCATTTTATCTGTAAAGGGACTGACAAGACGAATGATTTCAAATGCAAACATGCGTGTTTTAGATCAGGCTATTTCCTTCAGCTATTTAATTTGGCTTAGAATAAAGATCAGCTGCCCTGCCCATCCATCCATCCATCCATCCATCCATCCATCCATCCATCCATCCATCC
>NC_056501.1:32116226-32120313 GCF_014905685.2 Nematolebias whitei | reverse complement strand
GATGGACGGTTTCTTTTCACAAAGATGGCCTCCTTTACTCCTCTCTCAAACCATCGTTCCTCTCTGTCCAGGATGTGAACATCTTCATCCCTGAAAGAGTGACCGCTGGCCTGGAGATGAGTGTAGACCGCAGAGTCCTGGCCTGATGATGTTGATCTTCTGTGCTGGGCCATCCTTTTGGCCAGTGGCTGTTTTGTTTCCTGATGTAAGACTGATCACAGCCCTCCTGACACTGAACAGCATACACAACATTACTCTGTTTGTGCCGGGGGACTGGATCTTTGGGATGAACCAGTCTTTGCCGTAATGTATTTTGGGGTTTAAAATCACTCAGCCCTCTGTGAATAGTAAACAGCCATCAGTGTGCTAATGATCCATTGTTAGGCTGATGGTCCTTCTTGACCATGTGAGCAGCTGGTTTTGGTTGTCAGCAGCAAACTGGTTGATCCACTCTGAGAAGGTGCTATTTAAGAGACTGAGCTGAAAACAGCACCTCAGACTGAGGATGTCTCTCGGATGAGAGACGAAACGTTTCTACATTTTTTTGTTGTTTTGCTTTGTTTTGTTTTTTTGAATGTCCAGAGGACCAGATTTAACTTTTTTAGAGGTATCTACAGAAACTGAGATACAATATGGTGCAGTAAAAGATGAGAGGAATCCTCAGTACAAACTCTGAGTGCTAACAGATCCTATAAGATTGCATTGGCTTGTGCATAGTCTGATGTACAAAGTTTGACCAAAATAGCTCGAACTTCATTCTTTCTCATCAAAATATAATGTTAAGGCCTCTGCATGGTCCATCCAAACCTGCTAAACGTGCTCTCAGTGAGGTAACTGTCTGATGAAAATCGCATCGATTTGTTCTCAGCCTTGTGTCGCCCTACTTGACACAATAGCAAAGCTGAACGTTTCGCCCTCCTCAGCATTCGAAAGTATTGTGTGATTGGTCAGAATTTCGTGGGCGTGTTTGTTTATGCAGAAAAGCGCTCGGACAGCAATGTTGTGAAATCGCTCCAACTACGCCACTTTCAGAATCCAGTTTTTGTACCCACAAGAAACATGCGTTTAGGAGTTGGCCAAGGCCGTCTGAAAGTTTGTCCATCTGTACGACTCTTCCAGACCGACACATATAGACAATCAAATGATAAAAACTCCTCAGTAGAGCAGACATTGTCCACAGAGGAGGCTGGCTGCCGGAAAGTGTGGCGCTTTCTCTGTGACAGATGTGTGAAGGCCAAACGGAGGATGCATGGAGAAAGTGACGGCAACGGTGGGCTGAAACCCATTCTGGTGCTGTACACAGCTCTACAGCGGCTGAACGTGCATGTGAATCACCGGGAGTTGAGTACCAACATGCCTACTTGTGTTTCACAGGTGGACGTAAGCAACAGAATTAACCTTAACAAAAAATGCAATCACGTGAGGAGCGACAAAGATGAGGCTGTATGCTATTGTAAGTGTGTGTGTAGGTATATGGGGGGGCAGTTCCCCAGAAACTGTGCTGCGTGTCACATGGAGTATGAAAGGTGTGTGTGAAAATGAACATCCTGTCATCACCACGTGACTGTGCGTTGCCTGGTCAGCTGCAGATTGACCATGCGTAGACCTCGAGTCTAAAGCTCTGCCATGATAGGTCGCAGGTCAAATGCACTCCATTGAGAAATGCTAGGCTTCTAAATATCTGATGTTCAGGACTATTCCGGTTTAATACCATTTGGATTATTGTTCAAATTAAAATGCAGGGATCAATAAAGTTCGAACTTATCTTAAAATAAGTTTCACCAATATTTATCCGACGCCGCGTCATGTAAAGTGTGTGCGTTCTTGCGAGGATGAGTCAGCACAGTTGACGACATGCACACGGCCCCTGCTATCCTCTACGATGAGATCAGCTGTAAGAGATATGATGCATTCAGAGCCAATAGATAACGACTGTGTGGCCTGTTGCTGAGAGAAATCTCTCCCCCTTTGATGTTCTGCAGACTATTTATAGAAGGAGCATAGAAAGGAGGCCGAGATCTGGAGAACACAGAAGACACATTTCTCCATAACTCGCTTGCTGTTGAGTGTGGTGAGCTCTCAACAAGTTGACAGGCTGAATTGATAACTTTTGCACCTCGGGTCATGTATCTGCACATTAGCTTTGGGTCCATTCTGTGTCAGAGAGACAATGCACCATGAGGGGGCAGTTTGCAGGCATTTGATGCGCTGAGACTGAAACTTTAGGAAGAACTGAGAATCAATCAATCAATCAATCAATCAATCAATCAATCAATCAATCAATCAATCAATCAATCAATCAATCAATCAATCAATCAATCAGAGATGAAAAACGCAACCTCAATAATTTTACAAGATGTTAAAAAAGTTGTTGCTGAAATCTGCATCGGTAACGTTTATTAACGTGTTACAGATTATAAATAATTTTGTTTTTACGTAAAGAAGTTGTAGAATGATGAATGTAGAATTGTAGCCCTCACCCACATTGTAGAATGTTTTTCCTTAGTTGCGTTTAGATTTGTAATATCGTTTAGAACTTATTGTTGTTTGTTTTAATAAAAGCTAGATTTATTACTTAAACTGTACACCAGACATTTTTATAAAATAACAACTTTACATTTGTATGACATCCATCCATCCATCCATCCATCCATCCATCCATCCATCCATCCATCCATCCATCCATCCATCCATTCATCCATTCATTCATCCATCCATCCATCCATCCATCCATCCATCCATCCATCCATCCCTGTTTTCTACATGACTGTGCTGCTCTGACAGTCTTACAATTAGCACAGCTTGCATCAGCTGACATCAGCTGACTCAGAGGAATATTGAAGTCCCCGTGCTAATGGACTTAACATGCAGTTGTGTTTCCAGGTGCATGCAGAAGTGTGTATTTTGGAGTGCTTGTTTGTGGTCCCATTTTGCACAAACACTCTCTTGCAAACGTGATGCAACTCCCCTGGGAGCAACCTGCAAACCCTTTCAGTTCATAAACAGTTGTGCCCAACCAAGCGCAGGCAAAAAGCCTTTGCAAGGCATCGCTGGAGGCAAACGGCCCAGTCAAATGTTTAACATTCGTCCGTTTTAGTCTCACCCTTCAACATGAGCCACACATCCAGGAGACAAATAATAAATGCTAATCTTTAATAGGGCGAAGCCAAGTCACTCAATGTAAGCTGAGAGCGTCGAATGAGATTTTTAATTACTGCATGACCTGGGGTATATTAGCGCATATTAATGAGGATCATTAACCTAGAGGTAACTAAGACCCCCCCTTCTTAACTACAACTGATAGCACCTCTGCTGTCTGCTTCTACATAGTCAGTGTATAAAATCTTGTGTGCACATGAGCATATGTGTGTTTAGCCAGGAATCTCTCTCAGGAAATATCACACACACTTATTCCATCTTTTATAATATGCAGCATGTCCTTGGCACAAGTTCACTTGTGAACTCAGTCTGCCAATAACTTTAGGAACTTCCTAAAATTAGCAGGAAAAACAGTTGCAGTGCAAAACCTTGAACAGTAACTTTTTGATTCATGCTCATTTCTTGAAATGATTGAATGCAGACGCAGGCAGGGCGAAAATTCCCGTCTTTTGAGTGACTTAGATGAAAAAAATAACACTTTCCCACGTGGAATAAGTAGGAGCAGGTCGGAGTAAAATGAAGGATGAGCAGAAGAAAACTACAATTTCAACTCAGATACGCAAAGGTTAAGGTAATTTCAATAGATAAAGAAGAAGAGAAGCAGAAAGAAGGAGAAGTTTCTGCACATTTCTCTTTTAACTAAGAGGTGCTGAAGAGGAAGAGAAGAGGTCCCATTTTCCAACCCCTGCGGTGTAAATGTCAGGGCTGATATTGACGTCACCCACCTATCAGTCCAGGTTTTTGCCCCCCTCTCCCAACACACACACACACACACACCCACACAAATCTAGTGTCCTTTTTCTGCAACCCCATGTGTCAGCATCAGTCTTCTAGTGACATTACACTGCAGTCCCAGTGGTACAGAGGCAAAACAGCTGTGTTTGGCTTTGCTGCACACAGACACACACTTAAGAAAAATAAATAAATA
>NC_056501.1:32108561-32116126 GCF_014905685.2 Nematolebias whitei | reverse complement strand
AGGGATCCCACCACCACCTTCAACCCAAACTGTTATGTAAAGATGAACGGATGGATGCAAATACACACTTACTCATGCACACTTGCTTCTAAAGATGCGCTAATGCATTTTTTTCATCTGTTCATTATGCTCCACTTTCCTGCCTCAGCAGTTTATCCTTTCATCTTTACATAACAGTTTGGGTTGAAGGTGGTGGTGGGATCCCTTCGTGGCCCATTTCAAAGGTTGCACGTGCACCCACACTCAACCCCCCCACCCCCACACCCCCAACCACCCCACCCACAGACCCACACACAAAATGCTGCAAATCTACAATGCTGGGCCTCCATCTGAGGCCTGTTCCCATCCGCCACTCTAAATCTATCTCCTGCTTTCTCAAGTTGGTAAACCTTCTGGCACAACAGTGCCAATAGGATAATAGGCACACGGTCAGTTCTGAGAGAAATTAAGCCGCATAGATTCAAAGTGGTGCTTATATATGAAATATAGGTCACCACAGCAGAAGTAACGGGGCTTCTTTGTGCTGTGAATTGAAAGCAGGGTTAAAAAAAGAGGCCCGTGTTTTCAAGAGTTCTGGGAGGTTGCATGCACAATAGAGGCAATCACTTCAACACTGAGCTTTTCTGTCTGCTTCTGGTACAGAGTAAGTAGGCATAATGCTGCTCTCTGCTAGCCATTTACATTAGATTGTACAGTCTAATGGTAAGTGTAATATGGCTGAATGCACCAGAGTTTACTCTGGATTTAGACAATGGCAAATGAGCCTGGGGTATATTTTTATGTAAATTTTGTATCCGAATGTGTGTGTCAGCCTATGAGTGTGTGTGTGAATGCATCATGGATTAATTGCCATTCCCAGTGGTCGTCAAGAGTGTGCAAAACTCCTGCGGGACATCTGCACCTTCATTAGACTCTACTGATCATCACAGTGCATTACCAAGAGAGGGTCTGTTCCCATCTTTCATCGCTCCTTCACTTCACTACTCCCATGCTTCTGTCCCATTCTGCCATTCTTCAGCATTTTTATTTTGTAATTTATTTTACTCAATGCCTTGCTTCTTAAGCAGAGCCTGCAGCTCTGTTTTCTTTCCATGTTTTCTTCGTGGTATTTCTGGGTTTAGTAATGGTCTATGCAGAGACAAACAGACGTCCAATACCCCTTTTTAAAACAACCTAAACTGTGTGTTAGTGCCAATTTGGCAGTGAATCAAACCTGCAAACCTTTTTTTTACCTCATGCCATATATGTCAGTGTATAATCTAACCCTTCCTTATGTTTGGCTCTTAATTTCTGATCACCAAGAGACAGCTTTTCTCTTTCATGATCACAGTTTTTATCTCAATCCCCCCTGCAAACAGTTGTCGGCATGTGTAGACGTCGCTTACAACCCAATCACAAATGGGAGTTTATGACGGGGTTTAGCACTGCAAGCTGGTGATATTAAAGCACCAAACGTTTGTGAGTGCAGCTGCAAATACTGCTTATGCATGCAGCATAAACCAAAGCTTTACTTTCCTTGTTTTACCCTTGGATTTTTATTTTGTGGCGATCACAAAAATTTTTTGTTGGTCTTGTAGGTCATAAAAAACAATTTTTCACAGTTTGTTGCGGCAGCTCTGGGACAATATTTTGCTGAAACTTTTCTTCTTCTCTTCGATTAGTTGGACTACGGAGCACAGCTGGTTCAAACTTGCCCCTGAACTGCTGCTTCACTGTGCAATCTTCTACATCAATTTGCAATGGCTTATGATTTCACTGCCTTCTCTCATCCGTCAGTATTTCTGTCAGCCCCCTCCCCTTACCCCCTTCACCCCCTGTGCACTTCCTCTCCACCCTCGTAGCACAATTTTTTGCATTTTCATTCCCATCAGCCTTCCTTTTTGTCATTATTTCCCAGTTAATACATCTTACTGTCTCTATCCCCGGTTGTGGTTCCCACCCCCTAGGGGGGCAGTGGGTTCGCTTACAACTCCCCCTACAGACATGTAAGGCACCCCCCCCCCCCCCCCTCGCATTCCCCTCCAACTCCTCTGACACATCCCTCATTTTTTCCCCAACTCTCTCTCCTCCCTCTTTTCTCTGCAGTGGATGAGAGACGCCAGCTGGAGGAAACAGAGAGAAATGGGCCCAATTACAGCATTGGGAACTGAAAGTTGGCTAATTAACTCTAATTCGCTAACAAACTGCTTTTTCACCAAGAATCATCTCTCTCTGTCACATGGCATACGCATGCATAAGAATCTGCATTTGCACTGCCAAAACTGAAAAAAAAAATTAAAAGGAACGTGAAAAGACACCCAATAATATCTACACAAGTACAGGTACACACAAAAGCATAAAAGAACATATCCTCCCTCACAACCCATTCACTCAACATACACACACAGAAGTCTATGCCCACACCAAAAGCACACAAGACCCACTTGCTCAGCTGTATTTACCGCGAGGGCAATATGTTGATTACGTTAGCGAGGCTGATTATTGCACAGTGACAGTAAAGGAAACAAATGTCTTTCATAGGCAAGCATCTATCTCCACAAGAGAGCTCCCAGCTATAGACTAGAGCGTCAAATGACTGCACCGTATCCAGCTATGACAGACAAAAGGGGGAATAAAGAGCGCAGGAACAGGATGAAGAGGAGGGGGGAAGAACTGAAAGAGTGATTACACCAATGAGGTGCGGGAAGGACGAGAAAAAAAAGTTAGCAGAGCCCCAGATGGAGAGGAGGAAAGAGATGAACAGAATGAAATAAAGAGGAGGGTGAAGATGTGCAAAGAATGATTCTGTGGATTTTGCACTAAACCCGTAAAGCAGTTTGCCCTGACAACAGAGTAATTACAGGAAGAACAATAACTTTATCTGGAGGAAAGATGGTATCTTGGGTAAAACACAAACACGCACCTCATTCATAAATGTACAGACTGTAGGAGGTTTCATTATTTACTGCGTGAGGAATTATTGTGTAGGCAACACAGAACAATGGGCTTGTCAGAGCAGTTGCACTAGTAGGTGAACATTATCTGAAGTGGCTGCTCAATTCTGCACAAACACACTCAAATACCATCTAGCACTCACGCACGAGACACACAGTTTAGTGTAAGTAAGAGAGGTGAAAAGGACTCTTAAAACTATTGTTAGTGAGTGAATATATCATCACATTTTGCTCAGCGATATATAAAATCCCATCATGTTACAAGATAGGACAAGCAGACTCACAAAAGCATTTAATACAACACAGTACTACACAATTTGATGCAAGCACATGGTAATTAGTGGGCCAAGTCAAGGCTTGCCATGCATTTTAATATCCACAATTTTAGGTGGATTAATGCTGGAACGATCTTACGCTGCGAATGTGAAAAGTTGTAACCCATCAGTAAAACTATTTTAATTTATTCAGTTCTTACATAAAACTTTATTCAAATACCAGTTGACCAGTCAGGTCAATTTTCAGATGAGCTTATTGAAAATTGTTGGATTTTATACCTGGAGTATTGAGCATGGACATTTGGTGTTTTGAACCAGTTTGACATGACTGTCGATGAGGGAGAGGACGGGCACTGGAGGAGAGGGCGTGCCCCAGAGACCATTTTGGCACCAACATAACTGCTTTTTTTCCACTTTGGAGTAAGCTGTTGGGGGAGAAGCAGTTTTGTTTGGTGTTTCCTCAGACTGATGAAGCCTTCTGGATGGAAGGCGAAACGTCTCAGCGCCAAAAAAAAATAAAATTAAATAAACCGTCCAGATGACCTGAATGAAAATTGTTGGATTTATTCAAATAATAGTTAATAAATGTGCAAACTGGCTAAGAAAAAAACAACACACTTTTCTTTACAAGTTTTGCCTTTCTTGGTTGTGGTACAGCTGGTGCCCACCTCCATCAGTCACTGAGCGGGAGGCAGGGTACACCCTGGACACGTCACAAGTCCATCACAGGGAGACGTGACCATGGTATCACTTGAAATACTTTTCAAACTTTTACAAACTCAAGGTTCAAAAAACTTCTAGAAATTTTATTCTGATTCAGAAGTTTCAGCAACAGTTGTATGAGTCAGAAACAGAGTTGTTTGGTGAAACTGCAATTGTGTTTTCTATAATGGTTTCCAAAGTTCATGCTCAATAATCCAGATAATAATCCAACAATGTTCAGTCAGGTCATCTGGACGTTTTTTTTTTTTTGCTGAGACATTTTGTCCTTCATCCAAAAAACGTATTCAGTCCAAAGATCCACAAGCAAACTGGAGTCCCAAGCACTACACTTCCATAGTGGGGAAAAAAAAAAAAACCTGTTTGCTGGTGATGAGATGGTTTCTGAGGCCCGCCCTCTCCTCCGTCAACTCCTGTAAGGTAGCCATGCCAAAATGGTTCAAAACACCAAAGTTCATACTCAATAATCCAGGTACAAATTCAACAATGTTCAGTCAGGTCATCTGGATGGTTTTGTTTTACAAGTTTTGGTAAATTTGGTGGCCTACCACTTTCAGTCAGATCCACCTAGAAACTCATTTCTGGTCACGCCCCTGACAGAAGGACCCAACATGATACATCCCAGTACGTTATAAAGCAAAAATAATACAACAATCTAATTCAACAGACTGTATAATGATGGAAAAAGCATCTCCCTCTAATTATTTTATTCAAAAGTCTATCCATCCCACTGTTTCCTTTCTGGGTCACGGGGAGCGGACGGTTATCTCCAGCATCCGAGGCGATGTACACCCTGGACAGGTCTCCAGTCCATCACAGAGACACATAGAGACAAATGAGACAAACAACCATTCACACTCTATCTCACACCTAGGGGTAATTTGATTGCTGCCTTAAAAATCTATAAACAATTAAACTTTTTAAGTAATTCCAGTAGTAATAGTAACGGTAGTATTCCTATACATTACAAATATAATCCACCAATAGGACACATTGCACATTTAATCCTTTATAAATAAACATACGTATATTTGTATATAAATATGTAAGGATAAAAAACTAATCCAAAAGTGAACATGAAAAAACACCCGTGTGCACACACAGTATGGATGGAAAGGCCACTCCAGTTTTATCTCTACAATGAACTTCTCTATCTTCTGTTCTCCTTTTCTTCGTCTTTTACCAACTTTCACGCTCTTCTCGTCCAATAAATTTCTACCCACTGTCTTCCTTTCCAACTCTACCTTTCTTATTGATTTTCCGGCAATGAGATTGATGGTTACCATTCTTCCCTCTCTCTCCCTCGATCTGTTTCTCTGATCCACCTTCTTTCCACTTGCTTCATCTCTGTCCCGCTCTCACACCTCATTAGCACCGGTAATACTCTGAGTAGCTGAGGACACCATTCACTGGATGTGTGTGTGATGACCACACACTCAAGAAGGGAATGTGTCTGGGAAGAGGAGATGAGTTTTCCCATCTGATCCCATTTCTTCGTCTGGACCCCGCTCTCCGTTTGTGCCGGCAAAAAATCAGATGGAAATGCAATCACAATCAGTTAAGGGCCCAGACGGAGAGGGACACACACATGCACACGCACACAACACATGCACAAACATACTCTCTAGCCCACTACCGCAAGGGAGCCATGCAGAAAATTGTTTTGGACATGGCGATGAGGAGAGGGGCTCGAGATGTGGTGATGGGGTGGGGTGGGGGCTTTTTAATTTACATTTTTAATGTAAAATATCATTCAAAGAGCGAAAGTTAGGCATCTCATTATATCGCTTCTTTATTGCGCACAAGGCACATCAGTCTCAGGGTTTCCGTGTCCCGGAAAATATGAACGCTCGCACATACACAAACACATACGTGAAGAACCTGCAGGGCCCTGCAGCCATAATCAGCAAGTTAAAAATTGGGCCGCTCCTCAGACCCCATAAATCAGGAATAATCTACTCTGCATTCCAGATATCATCAGTCAAAGATAATCTGTGTCTTTGGGATCCCACCTACTCACAGCCATACAGGGGAGGGGGGTGGGGGTCACTTTGAAACAACTCTAACATTAAGAAAACTGCCAACTCTTCATACGGGAGAAGATAGTGACTTTAGGCACCTGGAAGATGTAACTTGAACTTTACTCTGCTTCAATTGTTAGTGGACACAAAGAGAGGAACAAATCTGACTAGATGGATTTGGATTGTGGGCATCGTTACAGGAATTTAATGCTGGCTGCAGCTAGGAAATGCATTCTGAGTACTGTAGGTCATTGCCGGCCCCTCAGTAAGGCAATATTTATGTCCAAACTTCTTCAATGATTGCTACATATTGTCTCTTTGTTGCTTGGTCATTTTTTTCTTTCCATGAGTAATAAAATGCAGTTTCTGAGCTAAAATTGAAAAAGAATGAAATGACTAATATACACTGAACTAATTCCACCGAGCTCTGAGGAAGTTTGAGATTGGTTTCTTTTGCTAAGTCCCATTTCTCCTACACCTATCACTTGGCCCTTTTTATGCAGTCATGAGAAGCTGTGGTATAATATTCCACTATGAAATGAGCCGCCTCTTCAAGAAGCTGTTAGCCATCAGTTGCTGCCAATATGTATTTACAAAAGCATACACAACGTTAAAATGCCCACATACAGTGTATTTATGCAATATTTAACTTGATCCAAACTCCAACCATATCAAAAAACTAATAGGGACCCCTCTAACCACCACCTGTGAATGTAGTAAAGTGTTGTGTGAATGTGTTAATTTTACAAAACAGCCAGGAAACTTGAATGAATTTAAAATATAATTTTACAGAATATTGGGCATGAAGAAATTACATATGAATAACAATCATTTTTTTGTTTTCTGAACAACAACTTCTTCTTACATCTCCAGTCTCCTCCAAGTCTCTCTGCCTAGGGAAGCACTGCTGGGTTGGAACAGACTTGAGGTTTTATCCTTTTTAAAGTTAACAGTGATGCACCTTCAGTTCAGGTCAAACACTTAAGGACTTATGCACATGCAAACACATTAATGCCACTTCTTCCTGGAGTACTGACATTCTGAAACCTCACTGCTTTACACAATCACAGGCTTGTGCATACTGTAACATTTCTTGCATACGTTCATGTCTTCAATGAATAACCATTTTGTGTTTCTAATAGTTTTCTCTTCATGTTTTCTACAAGCTGTTGAATATCCATCCATCCGTCCATCCATCCGTCCGTCCATCCGTCCGTCCGTCCGTCCGTCCGTCCGTCCGTCCGTCCGTCCGTCCATCCATCCATCCATCCATCCATCCATCCATCCATCCATCCATCCATCCATCCATCCATCCATCCATTATCTTTTACAGACTTGTTCCTTTTTGAGTTGTGGGGTCACTGGTGCCCATGCCCAACCATCACTGTGCAAGAGGTAGAGGATACCCTGGACAGGTCTCCAGTCCATCAACAGGGAAAGAGAACACATGATTCAGATAATAATATACTTACAGTAGTACCTCATTTATCACGGGGGATCCGTACCCTGAAGCCCTGCGATAAGTGAAAAACTGCAAAATAGGAACAGTAGTACAAGTAGTACCTAGTAATTTATTTCAGTATTTATATATATATATATATATATATATATATATA
>NC_056501.1:32106612-32108461 GCF_014905685.2 Nematolebias whitei | reverse complement strand
GCCAGTGGCTGTTTTGTTTCCCCGATGTAAGACTGATCACAGCCCTCCTGACACTGAACAGCATACACAACATTACTCTGTTTGTGCCGGGGGACTGGATCTTTGGGATGAACCAGTCTTTGCCGTAATGTATTTTGGGGTTTAAAAGCCACTGGGACGTTATGTTTAGAAAATAAACGTCTCAGTTTCTCTGATACCCCCTCAACATACGGAATGACCACTGGTCTGGGTCTGGGTTCCTCCTTTTCACCTGATGGCTGACTGGAGTCCTGTTTGGGTTTCTTCTCTGCTTTCAGGAAGGCCCAGTTAGGATATCCACATTGCTCTAGAGCCTGTTTTGTGTAGGATTTCTCCTTCTGCCTGGCTCCTGAGCTAGTGGGGATGCTGTCTGCTCTGTGATACAGAGTCCTGATGACTCCAAACTTGTGCTCCAAAGGGTGATGGGAGTCAAACTGCAAATACTGGTCTGTGTGGGTGGGTTTGCGGTACACCCACACAGAAGATCAACATCATCAGGCCAGGACTCTGCGGTCTACACTCATCTCCAGGCCAGCGGTCACTCTTTCAAGGATGAAGATGTTCACATCCTGGACAGAGAGGAACGATGGTTTGAGAGAGGAGTAAAGGAGGCCATCTTTGTGAAAATAAACCGTCCATCCTTAAACAGGGGTGGAGGCCTACGTGTTCAATTGTCCCCCTCTTACAATGCTGTGATTGCTAGTATCACTCAGCCCTCTGTGAGTAGTAAACAGCCATCAGTGTGCTAATGATCCTTTGTTAGGCTGATGGTCCTTCTTGAGCATGTGAGCAGTTGGTTTTGGTTGTCAGCAGTAAACTGGTTGATCCACTCTGAGAAGGTGCTATTTAAGAGACTGAGCTGAAAACAGCAGCTCAGACTGAGGAAGTCTCTTGGATGAGAGACGAAACGTTTCTACATTTTTTTTTGCTTTGTTTTGTTTTTTGTTTTTTTGAATGTCCAGAGGACCAGATTGAACTTTCTTGGGTTAGGCTGATTGGTAACTCTAAATTGTCCCTAGATGTGAATTAGGAAGTGAATGGTTGTTTGTCTCGTTTGTCTCTATGTGTCCCTGTGATGGACTTGCGACCCGTCCAGGGTGTACCCCACCCCTCGCACAGTGATTGCTGGACATGGGCACCAGCGACCCCCGTGACCCAAAATGGAATAAGCGGGTAAAGATAATGGATGGATGGATGGATAAATATCTTCAACTACAGTTTTAAAGAGAAAATTCAGTTAAGACAATGAAAGTCAGTGAGTCTGTATGTGCGTCCTCCCCACCCTTGGAGAAACTATCAGAACACAGTAAATCCTATAGCGGTGCGAGACACTGAATGAAAGAAAACAAAAATATCTTCATTTTAGTGTATAAGCTGTATGAGAAATGTGGGAGTCAGAGGAGTTTGTCTTCAAAGATTTTTGGAAAGTTAAGACAGCTCAAAAGTTAGTGTGAGATAGGGTGTGTAATTCCAAAACTTAAACTGCAGTCGTGTAGAAAGTGCTAAAGATATCAAAATGCCAGTTCAGTTCGGTAAAGTTCAATGTTCAGTGACCCGTTTAAACTTTGATTGATCTTTTCTGCTGTGCCTGAGTTTCAGCATTTCAAAGAAAGCTTTTTTAATCATTTATCTAAATCCAATTGTAGTGGATGTCATATTTCATTGTTGTTTCCATTTATATGATTCTATCTACTACTATCCAAAGTCTTGGTACACAACGGCCAGTAAAGTTGCATGGTATTGTAATATATGGGTTTTTCTGATGATGCAGTAGGAGCAGGAGGTCAAAAATTGTTGCAGAAACAAAAGAATAGTTGAATATTAAATATAT
>NC_056501.1:32098403-32106512 GCF_014905685.2 Nematolebias whitei | reverse complement strand
ACTTTAATATAAAAAGCAGGGTACCATCCTGCTTCACAACTTTAATATAAAAAGTGGGGTACCATCCCGTGTCACAACTTTAATATAAAAAGCAGGGTACCATCCTGCGTCCTAACTTTAATATAAAAAGCGCTATTCCACCTAATATTGTTCATACATTTTTAAATTTAGCGATTCTTACATTATACATCAACCCCCCTAAAATCCTAGGTGCAAATTTCTATTATAAAAAAGGTTCTGCTTACCTTTTAAGGGGTGGCCACCCTTGGGTTGAAGTACAGCGCGTCGAATCCGGTCCAAATGGGTCTGGCAAACAGCCATGGTTCCTCCGAATCCCGGACGAGCCCCCAAATTGTTGAGGATTGTGACTCGTCTTCACACGTCTTCTCCCGGGTGGTAAATTCAAAGGAACCATGGGCTCATTCTCACTTTAACAAGTTTATTTTTAACAAGCAAAAATATATGAACAACAGCACAAATCTGTGGAGAATTGGTCTGCTCCGCTTCCTGATCAAACCATTCTACCGGTGGTCAGCTGCTTGTCTGTTTTTACACTCCATGGTCTTGTCACCTGTTTGATCACATTCCTTCTAGAACTTTCACTTTTGCGTAATATGTTTTCCTCCGCAGCCTCAGTGGTTTGGGACACGAACACCTTAAACTGGTCACCCCTGTTTTACTGCTGACTGGCCTTAACTCAAAGCTTTCTTGTAAACAACCCACAACCTTTCTAACATACATCCCAATAAGAATAAGAATAATGAGCACATAGACCCTCTGAAATTACTAATTATTCCTACACTTGAAGATGTGATGGCTTGTCCAAATGGGGCTAAGACCAAGATGGAATACAGTGTTTCCCCTTGATCAGCTCCCTTGGTGGGACACTCATTGAAGTTTTTTGGGTGTTTTTTTGGTCTATGTGGAGGGGAAGGCACGTGTGTGTTGCCCACCCGCTAGCTTAGTGTTACGTTGCTACTGTTTTTTATCAATGATGGGGGGAGGGGGGCATGCACATCTGTATTTAGCTCTACGTTGCTGCGGGTAATTGCCAATGGGGGTTAGCATAGCGGTACATCAGTAGCATTTTTGCTAGCGCATTTGTATCACGCCACATGGTACATCAGTACCGACAGTTGTCAACGGGGGTGGTGGATATACAGGGCGCTTGGTTCTGTTGATGGGGTGGGGTGCCCAGTTGTATAATGGTAGGGGAAACACTGGATTAGTTTAATCTTAAAACTAATATAAGTGTTATTGGGGAAAATGTTTACAAACCTTTATATCACTGTCAACTTAGCCTTATTGTGACATTATTGTATATTATGAAAAATTTAATACTACTTCTATGCCCCAGTCTGCACCAGACGTTCAACATCTAGCTGCTGCTGCTGTTTGACCTTTCAAATAACTATAAAATTATATGCAAATAATTGTGCACTTTGGAAATGGCGCCACTAGAAAATATAGTTTATAAAGACATGAAGGTTTAAAAACGTATTAGCATGAAATCCTTGAAATTCACGTAAGACATTGGATAGAAATTAGCTTGTCAATCCAGTGAGAATAAACTCCATTTCTTCCAGTTGATGTTTTTTTTTAAATCAATTGTTAAATGTTCGTAACCTCATCCAGTTATATATATACATATATACACTCATGCACACACAGTATAACACAGAAACACAGTCCTATGAAACATCTTTGTTAGTCTGGAATTAAAAGGACTCTCCTGCTAATAACGATCAGTGTTGGTGACTATTCAGCCATACAGAATATCTCTAACCTGAAACTTGTGGGCATGTTAGGCATTAAGGCATTAAATTTAAGTAATTAGTTCTAATTAGTCTGTTATTTTCTTCCATTGCAATGTAGAGGTAAATTAATAGGTGGGTAAACCCATTATTCTGCAGCTGCTTTATTGTAGTCCATAATAATAAAAAGATGAGCCCATCAGTCTCAGAGTCGATAGAAATATCTAACACAACCTACCGTGAATGATCTTCATTATAGGTCATCACAATGACAAAACCTGCCTGATGCTGGATTAATTTGTCTGAAGTGTCAAGCTTTTGTTTCCTTGCCGTTGTGCGCATTCATAAGCCTAATCACTCTGCTGAACAAGAATACTGAGCAAAAGAAACGGACCGTGTTTAAAAAAAAAAAAACGCACCATTCAACAGAACAAAGCAGCAGCACTCATGTCAATATTTCTGTTAAAACCGTCTCTTCTCCACTCAATACTCACTTTAATAGGTTGGCTTTGTTTTGCAGTGAGTCAAATGGGAGGAAAGAGATGAGATGAATAAATCTATATTAGAGTCTCTAACCTCTGATTGTGCAAATACTCTTTGTTTTGCCACTTAACACTTAGAGCTAGCTAATCATCAGACAGGCATCTGACTTTTCGTTTTTCACAGAGACGGGCTAGTTTCTGAACTGGTACCAAATGCTCTTATGTTTAAGTTGAGTTTATCAAAAGTAGTCAGTATAGTAATCAGTCCGTGTGCTGTGTTTTGGTTTTGACTTATACATAATGCTTTCACTTTGCAAACAGCCATGCTTGAAATGTTGAGTCTGGCTTCACTCTGACTGGATCTCCCTGCAGTGTGTTAAGCTAAAAGCTTAGTCCACTTTATGCAGTAGTGAATCTGCCCCTCTAGTTAAAATCGATAGTGCTTCTCGGTCACCTTTACACGTAATCAATGGGTCAGACTGGAGTAGTCCAGCCTTCATCCTCAACAGTCCCTTTGCAAAGTCATAGCTATCTATTTTAGGTCAGACATCAGCAGGTCACTGTAATCAATACAAAATGCATACGGTATACAAGTCCCAATGTGATCTTTAAGATCAGCCTCTGGGTCAATCAACACATGTTCATATAGATTGGTATAAACTAAAACACATTAGGTTGTAACTTATGCACAAATTTTCATTATTCTCAGACATCCTTCACACTGGATGACAACTAAAATCAGCCCAAAACAGATGTTCTTTGCAGGGTTCTGACAATGATTTAGAGTCCACTTGTTTATCCATCCATTTTCTTGAGCCACTTTTCCCTAAAGGAGATGATGCCTATTTCGAAGAGGCAGGGCAACATAGTGACATGCCACCCAAACAATCCATGCTGTCACTTACGCCAAGTGTTTAAAGTGACTGACTTGCAAATCCTTCAAATGCAAAAAGTGGAAGAAAATGTCTTAATATTTAAGAAAATTGACATATTACACATGACTTAACTATATGTGTCACATAACTGGCACACTTGCTTTGAATATGACACAATTGAAGTGAAACAGGAAGTGACATCAAAGGGGTACTCCCTGAACTTTGTTTACTAAAACAGCATTGCTTGAATTCTGACTCTTCTTCGTCTCTCTCTGATAGTGACTCAAAATAATCTAAATAGACACCAAATTATTCTCTACTGTCCAGTTTGTTATCCATTGTAGCAACACTCTGTTCACATACAGGTTCACATTCCCTTTGTCATCATTTCCTATTACTGTGCATGCAAGTTGTTCATCTCAATGACATTAATTTGTTTCATTTTTATTTTGTGCAAAACAATGTTAATGTTATCTTTCTGTAAATGCATCATATTTATTACAAAAACTTGATTTCAAAGGCACCTTAGAGTTACCAGTTAGTCTAACAACCTTTCTGTGTGGAGTTTGCATGCATAGTTTTTCTCTGAACACTTCAATGTTTTCTCTAAGACCCAAAACCTGCAGGTTTGGTTAATTCTAAGATGAATATAAAAAAAATGCAGAGAATTCTCCAACTTGTGTGGTATCACATGATAAGTTGTAAAATGTTTGAAGAATTCATAAAAAAAATACTTCTGTAGCAAAGTTATCCTCATTTATTATCATGGTGGCAGCATATACACTGTATATGACATGATGACTGCACACTTAAGTGGTTGTTGAGAATTTGAAGGAAGACTGACCACACTGGCCACGTGCCAAGGCTACAGCCATGATCGTGACAAGGTTATTGCCACAACTTAACTCGGACATGATGCTTGTAGCTGTAGCATTGTGCTAGCATGGTGTAATCTTCCAGCACGTAGAAGTCCAAACAAGTTGTGCCAGGCGTGGACCTGTGAAATGGTGTGATCATAAATGTACATGGAAGTAAATGGTAAATGGAATGTACTTATATAGTGCCTTTCTATCAAGATACTCAAAGCTCTTTACACTACAATCTGTTACCTCATTTACCCATGCATACAGCACTCTACTAGATCTATACAAAGACTAATCAGAGCTTTATCACATTCATACACTGATGGGACACACATCGGAGGCAATGAGGGTTTCAGGGTCTTGCCCAACGGCACTTCAACATGTGATGGCTGGTGAAATCGAACCCCCAACTCACACATTGGAGGACGACTGCCACAGCCGCCCATCAAGAATACTAGCTGCTAACGCATAGAGGTGGTCAAGGATGGTGAAAATAGCAAGGAACTCTTACTTGGCGATTACAAAGGCAACAGCAGCATCAAAGTCACAATGAAGGAGTTTTTTTCCAAATTTCCCATGATTCAGCCAAGTTTTAATAGACTGTGTAGGTTGAGGAGCATGTAGTAAAGACATAAGTCAGTGTGAAGTGGGTGTAAATAAAAGACAATCACATCAGTAGTTTTAAAAAAGAAACCTACCCAACATGAATGCACGAGGAAAAAAAAAAGGAATACAGATTTGTACTGAAGTTGTGGCTTTATACTCGGTGTTTCAGCAGCATTTTTGCAGGATTGCCTCTAAAGTGCTGTTGTTGACTAAAAACACATATTCCTGAAAAAAAGAAACTGTCTAAACCCATTGCAAACCTGCTGTGGTTCTACACTAGCACTCAGTTCACAGACACTGTGTTATTTGAAACACTTACACACTGTGCGGACCTCTAAAACAACCTGCTATGAAAATAAATAAACCCTGAAAACAATCGATAGCCGCTGAACCTTCAACCTTTCAACTAGACGATCTTATGTTCAAATATCACTCTAACAGCACCAGACAGATTTCATTAAATTGACAGATTCTATTTTCAGCTCAGTCATCAAATAACATTTTACTGAACGCTCCAGCAGTGGTCTGAATTAGAATCAGATCAGTATTAGTATGTGTCGGTCACCTCTGGGCTTAATTAATGCAACCCGGCCCTCTGAACCTTTTAAAAATGAATTGACTAATTGCAGAATGGTAGACCGCTCCCTTTTTCAGTTCAAAGACAGAAGAGACATGACATTGCAATTAATAAGCAGTATGAAACAAAGAATGAAGAGGGGAGAAAAATCATCTTAAAGCATGATGTGTTTTAGATTTGATGTGATTTATTTTTGCACTCCGGTCTGTCGTGAGCCTTTCTCTTTATTTGATTTCTTCTCTATTATTCATCCCTGTTTCCCTCTTTTCTCCCCACAGTTTCTCAAACGTTTTACCTTTATGTTTTTTTGTTTCATTTAGCTTTTGTTCTCAGCGCAGGCGACCTGAGGTGTAGGGATCACTCCAGCAGTAGCTCTTTTCTCTCTGTTGCCACCGGACAGTTTCACTTTTTCCTCTCGTTTTTTTTTTTTTCTTTCTTTACCATATTCTATTCTGTTTTTTTTTCCACAAAAATACTTTACTCCCCATTGGTCTTCAACTATTCATTTCCACAGTGTGCATGGTTGCGTGACTCCTTGTGCACTGTGAGGAGGCAGAAAAAGCTATATCTGGCTCTATCAGAGTAAAAGTGTCAGAAAGTGTGCAAAAGAAAAAATCTGTCTGTCACTGCTCGGTGGATTCACCTGATCTTTCAGCCGTTTGCTCCGCCAGTAACTCGGTGTGGCTTTTTCTGCGAGTTCGTTTGTACCTCAGTCGCTCTTTTGGTCTTGTTTGCTTGTTTGTGCCTAAATCCGCAAAGGAAGGCATGTCTGCTTGAATTGAAGACAAGTGTTTGACTTAAAATGAAAAAATAAAAAAACAGATCTTGTTTTTCTTCATCGTTCTTTTATCGTTTTAGTTCTACCAATCTTTCACTTCTTCATACACCTGCTGGATCGTTTCATTACTTTTATTTTTTTTTTTTAGAAGTCATCATAAAACCTTCTTTTGGCCTCCTTAGCCCAAATATAGAATGCCTGCTTTGTCACTTTATCTTTTCCCCATCCTTCTTTTATTTTATGTTCCTGCAACTTGCTCCGAAAAAGTTAAACAGCAAAACAACCGCATCATGTTTGTGACATCCGCCGCGCTTCAACAACTGTTGGAAGTCCTCTAGCGCACAAAGTGTTTCACGCAATCACTGCTCTCATTAACCCTAACAACATAAATATTCTCATATATTAATGGTGAAACACACATACATCGCCGAACAATTAGCCCTGAGTGTGCTTGACTCTGCATGTTAAGGGCCCATCCAAAGACTGGTGGTGTGGGATGAGAGGTATGAAAAGTGAGAGATTACTCACCCTTTCCAATACACCCACGCACACACACATTCGTACTCACCTCCTTCCCTCATCTCTCGCCTTGTCCCTGTCATGTGATTCAAAACAAATTCCCATTTTGCCTTTTCAGGCCCACACAGTTTCATTATGACACAGTGAGGTGCACATTATGGGTCTAAGTAGCTCTGTAGCAATGTCACATAGCCAAGTCCTTGCCTAATCAGGCCACTTACACACCGCAAACCCACATGCACACTCTTTGCGGAGGCCATGTGTTGGGACGGTGATAGAGGGTTGGCAGTTGGCAGACAGACAGCAGACGCTGTTCTTCGACATCAAACGTCTCAGAGCAGAATCTCACTTTCATGCCTACTCACTCTCTCTCTCTCTCCCTCTTTCTCTCTTTCGCTCTGTCACGCACACATGATCACGCACAGGCTCCCAAACACACCAACACGCATTTTCTTCTGATCTCGTTGCCAAAACTCAAAAGACTTGGAAGGACTAGCACACACACAAATGAGCGGGCACGCACACACAGACATGAAACCAAACATAAAGTCTTGAATTAAATTTCGTCAGCAGCTGTTGAGACCTGCTTTGACAGACATAAGAACACGTTACACGTGAGAATGTATTTCCCTTCCTTTCAAGACTGAATCCATTGAAACTATCATCCAGTCAAAAATGATACCGACCGAACAAATGTCCAAGACTGGGCTAAGATGATTTGTATTTCATTTTACTGACAAAGTTACAAAACCCATTTTGAATGCATCTACTGTATTCAAGGCACGAGTAACTGAAATGAAATGCACGTTGATCTCTAGGATTTCTTGGCTTCTAAATTGTACTACAATAAACTTTGACATCTTTTAGGAACCTGAGGAAAACGGTTGAAGGGAAGGGTTTATTTTCTGCCAAGCTTTACATTTCCCACAACCTAACAAAGTATTTAGATTGCCTAAATCTAAGCAAGAATTGTTTCTACTTTAAACTTGTGACAACAGCGTGAAAGAAACAAAGAAAAACCAGAACTGAAGATGAAATAAAAACTTCCAATGTCCATCAAAGACCAAAAATAAGAAAAGATGTAGTTTTCACATTAAGGCATCACTTTGTTTTTGAAATATAAGAGTTTCATCTTGATCACCGACAGCAAAGGATACCTTTTCTGCGTTGCAAAGTCATCTTGACAAAACAGCAGTACTTGATGCCCTTGGAGGAAGAAGTATTTCTCTGAACGGATGTGTCAACAGCAATCTCTGCCATCCTAATGAAAACACCAAATGAGAGAAAATCCTTTGGAAAAACGGTTTTACATCTCTGCATGGACGGTGTCTAGAGAATTTATTTTAAAGAATTTTCAATCTCCTTCAACCTGATCTCACTGGAATATCTAAATAGTGCCACAAAAAAACAATGACAACAGAAAGGCATTTAAGGCTTTCTTGTAGAAAGTACACAAAACATTTTGGTTGCGATGGAACGTACAAAAACCTTACGAACATCTTATTTTGGAGACGTAATAAAGGGATGATGAGCAGAACCACTGCACATGTTTCATCGTGGAAACTTCTGTTTATTTTTTGATTGGATACTTTTTTCAAAAATCAAAATTTTAGGTTTATTACACTCTAGAGAAAATGATTTTCTGTCAGTTTGGA
>NC_056501.1:32065287-32098303 GCF_014905685.2 Nematolebias whitei | reverse complement strand
ATACATACATACATACATACATACATACATACATACATACATACATACATACAGTACATACAGTACACACATACATACATACACACATATTCTTTTTTCCCTTTCTGGGTTGTGGGGCAGCTGGTGCCAATGTCCAGCAATTACTGTGTGAGAGACGAAGTAAACCCTCAACAGGTTGCAAATCCCGTCCAAACATACAAATCAATATTTTTCTTTTGATAACACAAGAACCTTGAGTTGCTAAAGTTTGTGATTATGTTTGACTGCAGTTTGCTTGGTACCATTGTTTTTTCTAGCAGCAGAGCCTTTTTTGAGCATTGTTGCTAGCTGCATGGTTGCCAGGGAGCAAGAAAAAAAAACACATTAAATAAGGTGTTATGATTGGCTAAGATGTCATCCCTTGTATAGTAGCCCTTCTTAAAGGTAAAGTTCAAATTATTTTGGTTGGGGTCATGTGAAGCCGTTATGTTAAGTCCTTATCTTACCTGCAGTAGACAGCAGTTAAAGTGAGCTTAACTTGGAGAATCAGGGAAAAAATGTCATGGTGAAGTCAGGATGATAACTAGAAACACAGGGCCAGATTTAAACTATATAAAAAAACAAAGATTTTGTATGCGTTCAAATGAAACTAAAGTGTTTAGATTTCAGTGTTTTGGTAAGTCAAGGCCACAGTGCCCCAGAAAAATATTACCAACCATTTGAAAACATTGTAAAGATAATGTCTGTTCAAGAGTGCAATCTCATGTCCTACTATTGTCATAGAAGCAACTAGGAAAATATAAGTACCTGTATAATAATTGTTACTCTCAGGTAAAGCAATCTAGAATGGAAGATTACCCAATCCAAATGAAACTGTATTATGTTTTTTTAAAACACATTTTCCAGCTGTAAATCCTTGAGTCCCTTATTTAATTATGACACCTGCAGATGGTAGGTTATGGATTTTACATTACAACTGACTCAAATAGTTAAGCAGACTGGGAAGGCTTATGTCTCATTTTGCAACAGGTCTTAAAGAATATTTAGCAAAAAAGTCAAAACATGTTAAATTAAGTGATGTGGTGTACACTGATAGAAAATTTTAAAAAAGGTTCATAAAATTGAGAAGATACATCTCTAATCACCAAGTGCAATTACATATAACAGGTAATATTGCAATGTGCTACTGCTTAGCTTAGGTTTATATGTAGATCACATTAAAATACCCAAATGCAAGTCTTGTGTGAATAATCCTTTCTTTTCTTTTTAACCAATCTTGGTTAAATGTAGATTTAAGGACACAGCTGCTCTGCTTGCATCACTGATCACATGCTTATGGATGTAGAAGTTTACTACAAAGGATTTGCTCAGACAAAAGTTAAATTTAGTAATTTAGTAAACTCTCAAAACCTTCAGATTTGATTATATTCTAGATGTATTTTCAAAATTCCCACATGGACACTTTTACACTTGGATGAGCTCCATGCTGATGTAAAAGCAGCATGAAGGGATTCCAGTTCTAACTTATCAGCTTGTGGGAGACTTGCACTCTTGCAAAGTGTGATATTGCTCTATGTATCAAACTGACATTTGCTTTTTTACATCTCATCAGCAGAGTTGAACACTGTCTCACAACTGATCTAAAGACGTTAAGGCAGAGTTAGACTAGTTACAAGTTGAAGGTGATTGAGGGTGGGTTAAGATTTTAGTCATTGTTTTCAGTTTAAAACCAACAAATACCATTAGAATTGACAAAAAATAGAGTTGTATGAGTGCCAGGAGTGATAAAATGTTTCTTTAAAGAAAACGTGAGGTAGCAAAATTATACCTTCATTTAAAAAAATGGAGAAGGGAGTTGCTCTACGTGCACATTGATAAGTTACTTATGGGTCTACAAGTTTATAATACTGCATTTACTTGAACTGTTATTGGTTTTATAAACTTTAATTTGTTCTACTGTTAGCTTGACTCGTATTTGAAATTTTCTCTCTGATTTTTCAAACTAAAATCAGTCCGACTGTTGTCTGCTGCAGGTAAGAAAATGTCTACTCAAAAGTCTTCTACAAGACTTTCTTTGACTGGTCCAAACTATACTTTTAAGACAAAAAAGTGTTTATATTTTGAGTTGAACCAGAACGGCTTTTTCTTACATTTTTAGTTTTAATGCTTCTCCAAAACACCAAATGGCTGTGTCCAAATTCACACTGTCAGATACAGGACTGCATCAACCTTACATCTAATGCTTCTATAGCATTTATGAACATATTAGTCAATTAGGATGTCAAAAAATGTTGTACTTTCACTATATTTTGTATATAAAGGGACAGCTAAATGACCAAAAACAAGCACTCGTTTATAAAAACTCATCAGAACATTTCAATACTCGGTTCATTTGCCTCCAGTCAGAAACAGTAATAACCTTTACCTCATGTCCTTTACCATTTCCTTCTAGCAATCTAAATCAGCCATGTCTTACACTTATGCATGAATCTCTTATGGGAGGGAGAAAGGAATGATGACACCCAAAGACACTGTTTTCCACTGCATCTCAAAAAGCTACTAACAAACTTGTCACAGTGATTTCCTTTTCAATAAATGAGGCAGCGGGATGTGACGCTCTTTATGTCTGCCCACAGAAGATAGAGGCAAAAAACAGGGCTGACTGATAAAACAATACGTACACACACCCAGTGCGACGCACCGTGGAGATATGACCTGACATTTCTCACTCAGCGGTGTTGTACCGACACGAAGTGAGGACGGGACAAAATAACCCGGCAAGAGATTATGAATATGAAATGCTTTATACTGAGTCCTGCTCCAGGTATTAATGAACTTATTCTCGTTCAAGTTACACCGTTGGTTCTTGCCCTCCAACAAATCGCTGCATCAGTAAAGCTGTGCATTATGAATACAAATAATGCAATCTAAACCGTGGCAGCAGCTAAATTAACAGGCATTTCAACCCGATTGGCATTTTATTATGTCTCAACCACAGGGTGATGAGGGAAAGTCAAGAAAAGGACTTCGGAATAAAAAACAGGCGCCATCTTGATATGGACGCTGGAGAGGCAGAGCAGCTTTTAGAGCTCAACAAGAGAATTCAAATCAAAGGTTTTATCTTTAATTATTACCATTCCCTGCATCAGGGGACCACTCATGATGCTGCATTAACAGTCAGGCTGGGATAGATTGTCCCCAAGTATTGAGCTCGAAGAACAAAGGCAGTTAGCAGTGATTGCCTGTTAAATGGAGTTGCCATTTAAAGCAGCCAAATACTTATGAAGCACCCGGACAGGACAATCCATAGCGAGCATTGATTGGCTTGCTTGGGCAGGCCAGAAGAAGGCTCCTCTCTCTTTAATGTCAGGACCCAGTCAATACTCCCCCCATACTAAGTAGAATAAAGTGGGATATCAGAAACTATTAAGCCCACCCTCCTCAGTAATGTAGTTGGACTCTGATGAAATCCCCTTAAAAAGGAGACACAATTGCCTTGGGTTATGGGTCAGCACACACGCTCTTGTTTGGTATGCAGTGTCTGTGGGCTTGGATAGTTGGGCGTATGTGACTATGTGAGGCTGAAAAGAAGAAGATAGTGAGAAAAGGCAGGCAGATATAGAGAAAGAAAATGAGAACAAAGAGGAGAGAAGAAACTAAGCAAGACATTGTTGTGAAAAGTTTCACCGTTCTCTCTCCATCCCCTCTGCGCCCAACTTGGTCTGTTCTAAAGGTCATCAAGAAAAGGTTACTGCTATAAATCCACGCTCACATCTCTTAGATGGACTGAATCACTTCTAAAATAAATGTCCACTCATCTACTCCTCTTATTCCTAACAAGCTACCTAAGAAATTAAAGAGGACTTTGTTTCACATTTATAGCCAGACTGCCTGTGCACTTTCCTCGGACTTCCTCTTTATTCTTCCCCTCTCCCGCTCTGTGTCTTGCTCCCTCTTTAACCCTGCAATTTACCTTTTCTCTGGGCTAGCTCTTCATAAAACAATGAGAGCTATTCCATTAAGCGTAGAGGGTGAGAGGACACTCTCGATGGTGCTCCAGGGACCTGTACTGTCAGGCAATCTGTGCTGCTCCATGCAGTCCGACTGAGGTTCAGCTGCGAGACTATCTAATAAGCATTCTTGCTGAGCGTTTGATGCAAGTCATGCCAGACCTGCAGTCCTCTTTCTTGGCCTTGATTTCTTAACCTTAACTGTTACTCTGTCTATCCTTGAGCAATCTGAACCTGAATTGTAACGTGGCCAGGACGAGCTTTAACGTAAAGATTAAAAGTGGATTTAATGCTCACTGAGACACATACATGCACACATAATGGATTTATTAGCCACTCTACTATGGCTGTGACTGTTGCCACAAACCCAGACGTAAACGCACACACTCACTTAAAAGTGCTGCATTTTTTTGGTGCCACATTAATGCCTTGCATCAGTGGCCTATGAAATTTACCAATTACCTCGAAAAGTTCTTCATGACTTTTATTGTTTTCTCCTTGTGTGAAACAACTGTGTTTATGTGGGACATGACTGGAATACCTGAGTGCCTTTTCAGGTTTCACACGGGACATATTGATGAGAAAACACACATGCACTGCTACACATCCACAGCACAGCCCCTCACTCAGCACTTTGGATACCACAGTGGTGGCTCTACAGTAACCCCACAACACATCAAGGCTCAATGACAGCTAAGCCCTGCTGCGGTGCACTGTAAGGAATAGGTTGTGGTGGGGGTAGTGCACCGCATGTAGGGAGTCATCATTGAGGCAGAAGCCCTGGTCTACTACGAACAGAAAGCACCACAGAGTCTACAGAGCCAAGCCAGGCCAAAACCCACAGATGCAGAAGCTAGTTTCTACCACCACAGTCTAAGAAACAAAACACCAGAGTCAAGATACGGTACCTGCTTTGTCAACCATGCTCCCATGGTCTGCAGTGGGAGAAAATGTGCAGAAGGTAAATATCGGGGAGAGTCATTTAGTTTGTTTAGTAAGAAATGCAAGCATCATGCAGAGCTGAAATGAGTAACAGGCAGGTTTGTGATAAGCTAACACTGAGAATATCTGGCTGCTAGTGAAGTGTGATTTGCGCCAAGCTGAAGCCTGACAACTCTTTCATCTCGGGCTGATTCTTCAGTCAAAGCTGCCCTACTTTCTGATGGGGGAAATGGGGAGATCATAAACTGTTATTCCCCCGTGCATATGTTTGTGTTGGTGTGCGTGCATGTAGGTGTATGTGTGCTTGGTGTTTTGTTTGGGTTGTGTATCAGGCTGCAATCACAGTGCCTCTGGTGACAAGAAGAGGAGACTTTGCGTCTCACGGCACTGCAAAGAGAATCAAAGGCGTCTGGCACTCATCCATCCAAAGTGACAGTGATGTCAATATGAGACAGTGATTGACTGACAAGACACATGCACGCACACACGCACACAAAGACAAATAATTTAAATTATTTCTTGATCACTGTGAATTAAAAAGTTTTGTCTTTCATAGCATGACTTTGGTGTTTCAAAGGCCATAAAAGAGGTAAAACTCCTGGGGTGTTCAGATGAAGCAACTAAATCCTGCTTTTTTGTAATCCTCCCATTCTCACGTCTTTGAAGCTTCTTTGCTTACCTCACCCACCGTCTATGTCAGCCCACTTCTCCACTTCCCTGTAGCATTGTTTTTAGCCCCCTTTCACCTCTCATTCCCAAATTAACAGAGCAAACAGGAGCTGCTGTTTGAGTCTGACTGGGTGCTGATGTTTCTGTTCTCAAACACCTGTCAGCGCAGAGAGACACCAGACAGACTGGCTGCAGCTGGGTCTTACCAATGGTGCAGTGCTCTCCGTTCCAGCCCTGATGGCACTGACATTTGCCATCCTTGCATGTCCCGTGTTTGATGCAGAGTGGGTTGCACACACGCTGGTCGCAGGCTGCGCCGGTCCAGCCTTCCTCACAACGACAGGCTCCGCCCATACACACCCCATGGGTTCCACAGTCCACCGAGCAAACCTCTGGAAGTAGCAACACAAACTTGAGTCACAAACATTTTAAAAAGTAATGATTTACAAAGTATAATAAAAATGCATTTTATCCTGCTGCCTAGAAAAGTAGGAAAAATGTAATTGTTTTTGTCTATCTGTCTGTTTGCAAAATATCTCACAAACATCTGGACCAATTTTAACCAAAGTCTTAAATCACAGAAAACTTACTTTAGACATTTGTTTAAAATGCCATGCAAGGCAGTGGGCAAGATGTAGACGGTCAAGAAAGCCTAGTTTTATATTTGTAATGTTTTAGTTTTAGAACTTGTTTTAGAACAGCAAAATGTTTAAACACACTAGCTAGTTCAAAATAGTTTGAAACCGTTGCATAAAACATGTAGTTGGTATGAATAAAAAGATTAAACACTTCCAGTTTTAGATGTCAGTAGATATTAGGAAAGGAAGTCTGAGATCATCATCATTGTATGTCCTCATACAATGGTGAAATTAGTTATCTGCATTTAACCCATCGCACCTGGGATAAACACAGGTGGAGCTGTGGGCAGCGATGTAAGTGCCCGGGGAGCATTTAGGGATTGGGTGTCTTGCTCAGAGACACCATGGCATGTGGCAATGACTGGGAGTCGAACAGTGACTTTCTGGTCCCAGGTCGTCTGCCCTACCTCTACCCCATCTTGGCCCCCATTATCAGTTGTTAAAACCCCCAGCAGATATAGTAGTATACAATATATATAGTGTACATAAGTTGAAATTTAAATAAATTAATTAAATGTCAGTAAAATCCTATGTGAAACAGTGGTGATACGCAGATAGTAGTGGGCAAGTAATCATGAAAAAAAACTAGTTGGATTTTTTTTAGGCATCTTTTATTTCAGAGAGAGAGAGAGTGAATGGTTGTTTGTCTCATTTGTCTCTATGTGTCCCTATGATGGACTGAAGACTTGTCCAGGGTGACCCTCTCACACAGTGGGCACCAGTGACCCACATGAACCGGAAAGGAAGAACAAGATAAAGATAATGGATGGATGGATCTTTGGTTTCATTTCTTCTGCATCTACCAGTGGAAGAACTTCAAAACCTTTCTTGCCAAGTACAAAAATAGAATCTTTTAAGAGGCAAAACAATCTAATTTACATTACAAAAACCAACAGTTTCCATCCTGCACCTTAATTATAAAGAGGTGATGGTAATTTTATGAAGACAGTTTTATTTTTCTGAGTCACTGCTTGGGAGGCTCAGATGCTGTGAGGCGGAGACGGTACATGTAGTGAGATGTGACAAAACTGCTTGTGCACTCAGGCACCCCAGTGTGCAGGCATCGACGCTCGTGGAGGAATCATGCTGGTTTAGACAGTGTTTCACCTTTTCTTTAAAAAAACCCCCAAAAACGTAGGCATTACTTTTCTCATGAAAAACGCTGAAGTGCTACTCATGAGCAAGAAAGTAAAATGTGACGATGAAGACAACTGCTTCAACTTTAGAGAGTCAACAGCTTTATTTTAAGAAATAATTGAGCTTTTAAACTTTCTTACTGTTTTTTTTTTCACTTCTAGATTGTTTCATATTGAATCTCACTGCATTTGACCATCTTTTCTTTCAACAGTGACATTCTGCCCCATTATCCACAAAGCAAACCCACCTCCTACATTCACATTTATTGTACTCCAAGAGTTAAAGAAATCCAACACAACAGTCATTGGACAGCCTCTTAGATTAGCATCTTTATGAAGTTTGACCAAATGTTAAATGTTGGAAAAAATAACCATTTCAGTTTGCGTGGGATTTAGCGTCTGCAAGTATTGTTCATGCGTTTCCTCCTAAATGTTTGCTCCACTGCTTTTGTACAGTTTTTGCTTGCCCACTTTAGATTTGGAGCAGTACCCTGAAAAAAAAAAAAAAAAAAACGCTATCAAAGCCACGTCGTTACTTACAGTAAAAAAATAAAAAAAAACTTTCCACATTTTGTTCCAGCACGTTCCAATTTGGCTCCAACAATGTAACAGTTGCTGATTCCTATTTTGAAGCATGTTTGAATTTTTTTGTGGATTTCATCCAAATCCAATTTGAAAAACCAGAACAGCATGAAGCAAAATGGCTAACGAATAGTCAAGTATCCTGGGACCACAAAATAACTCGGGACAACTGTTCGTAGGTGTTTTGTTCTACGACTTTGACCCTTCCTCATCCCTCAGAGCATTTGTCTTTTTTGCAGTCTCTGAGTGTTGTGCATTTACCCATGGAGCAGTCGGGCCCCATCCAGTTGGGGTCACAGCTGCACAGGCCGGTGTCTGGTATGAAGGCGCCATGGCCATGGCACTGGTCCGGGCACTGAGCCCTGGGGAGCTCACAGTGGAGTCCTCCCCAGCCGGGCTTACAGTGGCACTCCCCATTTACACAGATGCCATTGTTGGAACAAGTCGGGTCCAGGCAATCCACTGCATCAAGAAAGAGACACAGACGTTGGAAAAATAAAAAAATAAATCCACAGAGTTTGACAGAAACTTGCCAATATCACATCAGAGTTGGTTATTGCTGCCGTGGGCAAAGTCTTTGTGTTCATTTACCTGTACAGTTAGCAAAATATCTCATGAACCAGTGGACAGATATGAATGAAACAACAACTTTTGGAGTCAAGATGGCTGCCACAGTTAAGTGAGCTATAGCAAACACAAAAAATGGCTTCAACTCAGTCAATTTGACAAATACTGAGCTAAAATTTTAATTGTTTGTAACGAAGAGTCATCCTCAACCATAACTTAAGTGCTGTCTTTTCTCTAACATTTGTGCTTAAAACTTTACCTTTGATCACTGTCTGTTAGCAAAATATTCCTTATAATATCAAAAATATTTTATTGAAACTCAAAACGCAATCTTTAGATGTACATCTACAACTAACTGATTGGCATATGAAGTACAGTAGTCCCTCGCTACCTTGCGGTTCGTTTATCGTGGACTCGCTCTATCGCGGTTTTTCAAAATAAAATTAGACATGACACACAACTGGTTGGTTGATAGATGAGCCGCACGATCGGCATGGAATTTTTATTTAAAATAAGTTATTTTAAATTATTTAGCACCTCCTGCACATTTGTGCAGCTCATACTGCTGCAAGATAAACCTCCTGTTGCAGCTGATCAGCTGATCTCCGTACAGAGTGGAGAAGTGGGCGTGGCCAAGAACACTTGCAGGTGGCTGAAAGCAGTGGAGGTAGAGAGAGGGAAATCATGACATTCTGTGCTCTTTTACAGCGTTTAGAGTTTAGAAGCAGTGTTTAGAATATTGCAAGAGTGTGAGAAGAGTTTTAAACACCTATATATAAATACTAAAATAAACTACTACTTACTACTTGTACTACTATTCCTACTTCGCGGTTTTTCACTTATCGCGGGTCTTCAGGGTATGGATCCCCTGCGATAAACGAGGGACTACCGTAAACCCTAGACAACATGGCTGCTACAGCTAATTTATCTTTGCTAATACAAAAATAACTGTAACTTACTTAAAATTGCAGAATGTAGCTACAGCAGCCATCTTGAATTAAAACTCTGTCATGAAAGGTGGCAGGCAATATGCATACCTTAAAAGAATGCTAGGCTATTTAAGGATTTATTTAAATGAGATATGAATGAGGACAGTGTTTAATTCATTTTTTATGTGAATGATGAAAGACATAAAGTCATTACTGATGCAGTTAAAACACATAGTAAATAATAGCTGGGCGTTTAATTGGAGCGCAGGATTTCTTTCTCTCTGAGAAAAAAGGCCCAGTAGCCCCACAGACACGTTATTCATTGTGAGCTTTTGGCTTCAGCTATGAGCGAGCGGATGTGTTTCTGCGTATCTTCGTGCGTGCCAATACATGGGAGAGAATCTGACACTGTCAGTCTGCCAGGGTGACAGGCAGCTGTGAGTCTGAGCTGTGAGTGAAAACCAATTTGACAAATTACCTCCTCTCGGCAGTGCGCCCACCCATCCACCCCTCTTCAGGCCTGCTGTCATTGCTCTGTCCCGATCACATTAACTTTTTCCATTCCCTCCCCGTCCTGGTGTTTGTGACACCCTTCCCCCCTCTCCCTCTTTTCCCCCCTTGTGCCACCCCAGGCAAGAATGACCACCCCCCTACTCTTTTTGCACACATAGTAATAAAAGCACACATGTAACCCTGGCCCTCCGTTTCTGTTTGCCTCACGGATCACAGTTATTGATTTTCATGTCGCTGGCACTTCAGGTAAATTGTTTGAGGGACTCTGCTGTGATGAATATCTGATCTGAGACCAGAGAAGGAGGAGGGGGGAAATGGATGGGAAGGCGATGGAGAGGTAAAAAAAAAAAAAATGAGGTGGAGAGGAGAAAGTGCTGACCTTGTTCTGAGGCCTTGTGTTTTAACTCCTGTCTTTAGATTTCTTTCTTTCCTTTTGTCTTCTCATCTCTTTATCTTCACCCTTGGCTAAGCCACCTTTCTTCTCTCCTTCTTTCCCCAGTTCTTGCTTACCTAATGACTCACCTTCTGACTCCCCAACCCTCACTACTCTTTTTTTTCTCCCTCTTCCTTTCTGATGACGGAGAATGCACCCAGCAGATCCTTCTTAACAAGATCAATAGAAGCAAATTCAGCTCTTAATAAAATCTCTGATGTGTTCGGCTGCAGTATCATACTTCATCTGTATATATGGAGGGATCGGACACTCACTCAGCATAACATTATGCCACGATGATCAGTCTATATTACTGTAAGTTGGAGATAGAGTTAAAAAAATGCATAATTTTTTTAGATCTCTGTCTCGCTTTTGCCTATTTGCCATGTGTTTCTACAGTGAGATACACGGCTGTAAGGAATTATAACATAACCTTTTTACATATCTGAAACATGCGTAGCATTATCTCCAGAAAAAAACATGTTGCCATGGATTTATTGGTGCTGACAAAAAAAAAAAAAAATCTGTGGACTGACTTGGAAACATCACGTATCTTTCACATTTACACCTTAACAAACAAATAAACATTGTGTCAGGGACTTTTGTGCATGAAAGACATGGGCGTTACTTGTCAGAGTTGTGTATCAACAGCGTAGCGTTTTGTGTGTTAGAGCATATGCAGCATGATAAACGTACCAACAACACCTACATGTCATTTTTTGGTATTGGTTTGCACGCTGTCTGGTCACATGATGCATGCTTATATAAAACCCAACACTTTCCAATCGTCCTTCATTACACAAACATGGCCATGAAGGAAATTGATGTGCACATTGCTGTTGTGGGTTTGGCTAAGACATTTCTTGAAAATGAGAACAGAAAACAAATTGCTAAACTGAGATCTGCCAGAGTACAGCAACAGAGAGCACTAACAAAAAGAAGAAGACCAAGAAGATGGTGGCTGAGACCATGGCTAGATGATGACAGAAGTACAGTAGTCCCTCGTTACTTCACAGCTCAACTTTTGCAGAATCGTTTTTTTGCAGTTTTTCCAAGTAAGATTGTACAGGACAAAAAAAGAAAAAGATTTGTACACAACACATGATTGTCAACTTTAATATTACTCACTTGATTGGGAACAGGATACAGTAAAAAGTAAAAAAAAACAACAACTTCAAACAGGTGCCGCCATTGTGTAGTTTTCTCTCAATAAGCCTATACTGTATCACTAGTCTAAAAGACTACATTACCCAGAAGCCAACAGTGCTTCCGGACGCTGCTTTCTGCTGAGATGGAGGGAAAGTTTTGATCCGATCCACAAAAGTTTTGTCCTTATTCAAAGTGACTTTGGCACTCAGTGGATGCAGAGAATCGTACGGAACAGATAAGGAACTGGACCAGGACTATTTCCAGCCTCATCGGTAAATCTGAGTGCTGCTTGCCGGTAGGGGTTGAACGAGTATATAATTTTTAAACTCGACATTAACATAATAAAACCCGAGCAGAACTCGAGTATTTGATGACGTCATAGATCTCAAGATACAAAAATAAATAAATAAATAAATAAATTAAACCGCAATAAAAGGTAATTATTTACAAAAAAAAAGCCCAACAAAACATTGGGAGCGTATATTATGCTCCTACCATTTATCATACTGCAAATAAGTCACAGGAAAAACTAAACTATTAGTTATTATTATTAAACTGCAAACGTGAAGAAACATGAAGCACGTCAGAAACGAAACTTAAAACAGTGGATGGGCGGTGGATTGGATCCGGTGTTACATCATACTCTGTGACCTGCAACAGTGCAACACCGCCCCCTACGGTCATACGGTGGTCACATAATATGACATCACTACGGTTACTCGACATTAGATTTTTAACCTCGATAGAGGTCCTAGCAATTGATGTGTAGATTACTCGAGTACTCTGTTAATGCCTTACTTGCCGGCCCATGAGGCCTCTCGAGCTGGGAGATGCTGCTTGGAGGTTTTCTCCGGAGCTCAACTGGGCTTTTTATCATTGGATTCTTCTGGATTGTTTGGACTCTGGTTTTGTGCTGGCTCTCTGAAGACCCAGCTTTCTCTAAAAGCGTCTTGGTGCTCAACGGCTGCAGAGAGCTGATCAGAACCGGACCAGAACCGAACCAAGGCTGGTGACTGAGTACCCATATAAAATTTTGCAGTACCGGTAGCTACTGTGCAGCACATATATGTATGTTGTTGAAATTACTTAGGTTTAAGAGTTTAGAACATTGTGAGCTTTGTCACTGCAAGGTAGGTCTGCCAAACCGGAAGCAAGCTGCTGTTCTGCAGAGCTGGTGAGTAAAATTTTGCAGTACTGTACAGTACATATACATATATAGTTAATAATAAAAAATATATAGCCTCGCTACTTTGTGGTTTTTCACTTATTGTGGGGATGTCTGGAACGTAACCCCTGTGATAAACGAGGGACTACTGTATAGATTTCACCCATTAATACAGGCTTACAGTAAGGTTTTGACAAGAGGATGGTTGACACAGAAATGGTAAGAACAAAATTCTTCACAGTGGTTATTTCTTGTCAATGCACTGTAGCATGCACCATGCTAACAGTTGTAACCTGTAACTTTCCTACTCTTCAATCCAATTCATACGCAGTATACATAGCATCACAAACTTTACATGAACACCATTCAAGCCACACTTTATGTCCTCAAATTCTGACCCCAAAACAGAGAATTTTGAAATACACCAACATACGTGGCAGAATATGAAACAGAGTAAAGTACCAATAGTTTTCACTCTGCCATCCTTGATTATAGCAAAGCCACAAGAGCACCAGCTCTCACCTTCTGCACAGTTTTGTCCTTTGTAGCCGATGGAGCACACACAGTTTCCATCGGTGCAGGTGCCGTGGCCGCTGCAGAGTGGGTCTATGCATTGTGTGGCAGGAATGTCACACTCTGGCCCTTTCCAGCCGCTGTAACACACACAGGAGCCCTTGTCGTACTGGCCATTGCCGCTGCACAACACTGGGCAAGCAGCTGGATGGAAAAGGGAAATAAAGAACAGTAAGGAATTTAAAAAAAAAAAGAGTTATTAGTTGTTTTTATTTTGTTGGTTTGCAGAGCAATGGTAAAACCTTCATGCATTCCCACCTGATCACACTGGAATGAGAATAAAGTGATTAAGAGAGTGGAGAGTGCCAATGACATAAAGTGTAATTAAAGGTAGATGTATCTAATCTACTCATCAAAGATGTCTTTCCCAGGTGAGCGCAGAGCCAGGGAGTCGTTAGCTCAAGGAGCTGCCATTCAACATCAGTCAGCTTGTCACAACTTCACCTAAAGCCATGTTGCTGCTTGTTAATCCTCTTTACCTTTTACAGCAAATACCCTCACCACCTCTCAGAAAGGATAAAAAAAAGCCTCCCCCACCCCCCAAAAACATCTACCTTCCTTATATCCTTGCTTTTCTCTGACAATTAGGTAGCGGAAACATCTTTTCTGACCAAATTTGTAAACAACGATCACCTTTGGAGCAGTCCATTCCGTGGAATCCTGGGAAGCAGTGGCACACACCAGAATTGCACTCTCCGTTGCCATGGCAATTGCGCGGGCACTCTTGCACTGAATCTGTGAAGATGATGAAGTCAGACAGAAAGGAAGAGGGGAGTGTTTAGAGCGTTTGACGGCGAGCATCAAAGCGGTGTGTGAAATCATCGGCACCGTTCATTCTTTAAGATACAACAAATTGAAGGCGCTCTGAGCCTCTCGGCTGCACAGACATCAAAAGCGAACGCGCTCCTCTGGGACTCCACACATTTCGTTTCAGTGTTTTTCTTTAGTCTGTTCTGTGGTGGGAATGCACTTTATTTCTTTTTCCAAGAAAGTAATTGTCTTAGAAGCTCTAACTAAAAATGCAGCCAAGTTTTCAAAACACTGACAGTTTTTTTTGTATTACAGTATTTATTTGTATCTGTGCAAGATTGAGACAAATTGTTCACATTATTGATGAGGTCACCTGGAAAACGACAGACATTGAACAGGCTTGAGTTGCAGCCGCAGGGCCAACCAAGAATGTTGAAAGCCCTTCTGCTGAAGCTCCTACATCTAAAATACCAGCTAAGCAGAGATTCTTTAAATAAAAATAATAATTTTTCACAATGTAGATGCAAATTTCTGGTAGAAGCGTAAATAAAATTTCAAATGGCTAATGCACATGCACCAATTTGCTTAACCTTCATTTTGTATATCTGGATTAAAAAGTATTGGTTTTCCTGATGGGGAAAAAAGTGTTGAGACATCACCACAGTTTAGATTCATGCAGTGAACTGAACTCAGCTTCTTCTGTGGCTCCTAACAGAAGTTATTTGTTGTTTTGGAAAGATCTTTGGGTGGAAATGCATCTTAAAACACTAGTTCAAATCTTTAGAGGTGAATAATATGTTATCTGTTGTAAATAGGTCATTTAACAAAAGTTTATAAAAAAAACATATATATAAATATATACTGTATGTTAGGGATGCACAATATTGGATTTTTGACCGATATCCTTGCCGATATGCCGATATGTTAAAACTTATTTGATCAACAACCAATACCAATATTTTATATACGTTCCTTTGTCAGAACATAGACCTCTTATTTAGGTTTATTTGCTACACAAATTGTGCAACAGCTGTAAGAGCTGGTGACATATATTCAGTGACAGCCATAAGATATGCATAGCACTTTAACTTACATTAAATGAAAAGTGTTAAATGTTATTTATTAGCATTAGTCACCTGCGATGTTGTCTCACTTGTGGAGGCTTGTTCCAGGTTCCTAGCTGCAGTGTGGGATCCTCTGCACTCCTGTGCCTTTTTAAGTTCAAAATCTATCCACTGTGCTGTAAAACGGGGCCAACACTTGATGTCTGTAGTAAAACTCACCCAAGTGCCATCAGCTATTAGTTTCTCAATGACGTCGGAAATGACGGCTTGTAATTCGAGTAAGGCTACGTCAGAAAAATATCTCCGACTGGGGACGATAAAGCGAGGCTCGACGTAGTCCAAAAATCTTCGGAATCTGACATCCTCAATGAAAAAAACCTTCCACACCGCCGACATTTTGAATTTTCCTCTCTGTCGTGTGTTTAGGTAGGCGCGCGTGACATCATCATGTTGTGCTGCCGCTGCAGACCCCTGGTCACTGGGTTGTTGCACAAAAACAGTGCCTTTTATATCGGTGAGTTATTTTAATGGAATGGCCAATGTACGATATTGAACTTTAACGCTAATATCGGCCGATACCATGCTGATAATATCGTGCATCCCTAGTATATGTATATATATATATATATATATATATATATCCTGGGTTGTCTGCTTTATTTAGTCTAGCTGTTAGCTTGTCAGTTTGGTCTGAATTAAAAAAAAAAAAAACAGGTTGTTCACAGAGCTGTCTTCAGCAGGTAAGATACTATTTGTTCATAATATTCCACAGGTTCATTGTTCAAAAAACCTTATCTACTGCTTTAAAATGAATCTTCCTGAAAACCTCCTTTGATTTTTCTTCCACATCCTGGCCTCTCTGCTTGTTTACTCCTCATGTCTGCCTGGACCAGGGTCATTAATATTTTGTCAAGGTACGGCTGTTTGGCACAGCAGGGCAGATTTAGCTGGACTCAGTGTGTGTGTGTGTGTGTGTGTGTGTGTGTGTGTGTGGGCATTACAGGACTTCAGCTGCCTTTTAGTGCCTCTTAACCCACTTACAAGAAGAGAACCAATTGGTGGGAAGTCCCAGAGTTGATGCTAATCACAGGGATGCATTTTGGACTTTTACCCATCATCTCACCCTCCTCTCCAAATGCTTTTTCCAATTTCCACTTTTCTAATGCTTCTCAGCCTTTTCATACTGCCTCCTTTTGTAACACTTCCCTTCCTCTCTGTCCACAGCTTTTTATTCCTAAATCTGAACCCCTTGTCTCCCTCTTACCCTAATGCCACCCTCTCTCTTTCACTCCTCTCCTAAACTCCTCCTCTACCCCTCCTTCATTCCACTTCACTGGATTCTGGTTTTACCCCTGCCATTATGTCTTTCCTCCTCCTCCTCCTCCTCTCAATACGAGCTCTAATTCTGTCCATCTCTCTTCTCCTCCTGTAGAAAAGAAGCTCTACTCGCTCTATGGGCAGTGATGGATTCTTTCACTCGGCTTGACTCTTTCTATCAAGGTCCTTTGTTCCCACTCATAGCTCATACGACATAATTTGGTGCTCAGTTTTAGGCTCCTTTTTATAGTGTTGTCGCAGTTTCATTTGGACGTGCTCTCATCACTTATCAGAATTCATTTTTTCATGCTTACACAATCACGACAGAGTCTAAAACATTTTATTTTTAAAACTGTGTTTAGGTTTTCAGTGCATATGTTGGATAAACGAGGGCGTCCAGCTACGTTTTGGCAAACACAATTATCTCAGATCACCAAGTGCTCCTGGTTATATGACAGTGCTGCTTTAGTTGTATTGTTGTTGTGTTTTATACATTGTAAATGTGTGAAATCACATCAACACTGGAGGCTTTGCATGAAATATTACCACCAGCATCACTGGCTAAACAATCCTTTAATCCTCGTCTTTAACCAGCCACTAAATTCAAGGTTTGAGTCACATTTGAGCTTTAAAACTGCTGTCACAAGTTGCATCTCCATCCCCCCGTCATACGACAGTAAAATGTTGACTCCGCCTCTCACCCATAACATTCGTGCTGAAGGAAACCATCTCTCTCTCACGCCCATCATTGTAGAAGGCCAGGTGCCAGGCACCAGCGTCCAGGTACTGGACAAACACCGCCTCATTGAGGACCACGGTCTGGATGCTCCTCCTCTCCCTCGGAGACTCCACCACGCTCCACTTCTCCTTCCCATCGAGGCGCTCCATGTAATCATACTGGATGAGGTGTGGACAAAGTTTAGTTCAGGTTGTAATGCAATGGCTTGATGAGCATTAACTCATCAGTTTGATCAGACATAAACTATATTTTTTAAAACTGAGGCTGTTCAAAGAGTTATTTACAACATGTAAGATAATAATATTTTATAGCATTAAAAGTAAAAATGAATCATATTTCTCCCACACATTATAGTGAATTCTATAAGAATAAAGCACTGAAGCTGTTTTTTAAAGAACATACATTGAATAAGTTGGGTGAACAAAACTACTTTACTCCAGTGGATTCCCAAAGAAACGGGTTTATTTGTTAAATTAACTGATGCACTTGGAGTATTTTTTTTACTGGTATATCTAACTCATTGATTTGCAAAGGATATTAAATTCATCAAATACATACAGAAATAACATTTATTAGTATATCAAAGAGAATTAATTTGACCCACCCATTTAAAATGAATCAAACTCAGATTTAGCAAACAAAAACTGAATCAGTTCAGAAATATTTTGTTGACCAAGATCATTTATCTTGAAGTAAATAACATAAACGGCTTCATAGTGCAAGAAGCAACAAATAATTTAACAGTACCGTATTTTTTGAACTATAAGGCGCACTTAAAATCCTTTAATCTTCTCAAAAATCGACAATGAGCCTTTTAATCCAGTGCGTCCTGATGTGTTAATTCTGGTTGTGCTTACTGACCTCAAACTGATTTTATGTGGTTATTGTGAATGAGATGAATAAAGTTTGACTTATCTGACTGTTTTGTTTCGCTTAATGCGCGTTCTAGGCCGAAAAATACGGTATGCATTTTTCTTTTAATATTCCTTAAATGATCCATTTTAAGTGTGTGTATATATATATATATATATATATATATATTCCAGGACATCCTTGTAAAAGAGATTGATGATCTCAATAGATTTCTTACTGGTAAAATAAATAATAACAATAAATAAATAAAAAAAATCCTCTTTCTTCAAGATCTTACGCTCAAGAGCTGAATCTGTTGATAACAAATTCTGTGAAAGTGGCGATGCGTCAGATAGTTTTCAAAGACGAGTGATTTGGCCGAATCTTTGCAAATGTGTGAAATGCTACTAATGCAGGTAATTGAGTAAAGCCCAGACTACAAACAGAATGTTTTTGGCACTTCTGAAAGAAAATAACTCCCTCTGCGGTGAGCAAATTTCCACATCTTCTAAAATAATAAGAATAAAAAAAGATATCATGATTACTTTCGCTATTCAATTTGCCAGGAAATTACAAGCAACTCAACACGGATAGGAACTGTCAGTTTTTTCCTTCTTTTCAGAAAAGATCACAGAAACTGTTTTGTGCATAAACTCGGTGTAATCAGAAGCTCGAGTGAGGTCAAAGAACGAAACACTTAACAGAATGAAATCCATCCTTTCCTACAAATAAAATCTAATGTTAATTGAGAAGTTTCTAATTAAAGAGCCTGTAGAAGTTTCATTACAGTGACATTTAATTAAGTGTAAATCACTGTCTGACCAGTTTTCCAAAAAGCTTTTATTCACAAATGAATTTTAGATATTTGAGGATATAAAAAGTTTTTTAAGTATTCTACCCTAATTGAGAAGTATAAATATTCTTCACTCATTAAAGAGCCTTCATAATGAATAAAACAAAAGGTCTGTGAGCAGCACTGTTCAGTCTGGATGTGCACGTGTTACCTGTGCATGTGACGGAGGCAGGCCTTTGCGAATGTAAACTCCGAACAGGGCGTCCTTGCCAAGGGAGATGTTGAACTTGAGGAACTGAGGCTGGTTCAGGTAGAGCAGGGATCTCCAAAAGACTCCTGGAGGGACGTCCTGGGTTACCCGCCTCCCCACCTCAATGTTGCCGCTGTCTACGCTACTGTTCCGACCTGCCCAGGGTCCTGGAGGGGAGAGGAAAAATAACTTATGCAATGTAGGAAAAGCTGGTACAGATGTCGACTTAAAGCAATAATTCAGATTTTTGTTTTAAACTGGGTTCTACGGAAAGTTTATTAAGAAAAATTAACTTTCCTGTTATAAATATTTCTTTAAATGGCCTCATTTTGGAGACATAGGGTTCAATAATGACTGATCAAACAAGCAAATTACTAATACCGTATTTTTTGGACTATAAAGCACACCAGATTATAAGGCGCAATATCAATGAATGGGTCGATTTTCATACAAAAGGCGTGCCAGATTACAAGGCCCACTGTTGATTTTTGAGAAAATTAAAAGATTTAAAGTGCACCTTATAGTCCAAAAAATACGGTAGCTTCAAACAATTAGTTCAAGGCAATTGCTCACTGGTTTTAGATAACAAGCATCTACTCCAACTAAACAATTTGTTAACCAGCTAGTCCACTCTAACTAACAGCTGGTCTGAGTTCAGTTATTACAATTGGATTTTGCCGTCTTAAAATAGTCTAATAATTTTATATAGATTCATATGAATGCTATTTTAGATTTCTGTCAGTTTCACAGTTAGTAACACAAAATTCTGTGGTTATTTTTGAGCACAAACAGCAGCAGCGAGAACATCCACTTTATACCTGGACGAGCTGTGAGATGATCAGTCGGGTCAAAATTAACTTCATTCTACTGAAATGAGGTTGTTCAAAAAGCTACGACCGATAAGATATCAATTCAGGTGTCTCTTGTAAATGAGTCCTTGAGGCTCAATGAGATTAACTTGTCTAAATAAAGGTTGAATGAATTGTACACAACCTGTCTAAACAATCCAAATCATTATTATTATTTTTTAATTAAAAAGCGTCCAAGTAATCATCACAATTTACTGAAAATACCCAGATTTTCAAAAAGTATTTCCTGTCCATTTCTGTTGCTGTAAATAAATAAATTTCCTTTTGTCTTTAACCAGTGCTGAACCCCCGCCCACATTTTTAATGTTTGACAGTAAGTGATGTTTTTGTTTAGTTTATTTAAAGTTTAAAGTGAAAAAGAGACAACGATACCCCTAACTGTAATAACAACAATAAGACAAGGACATATTCTGTGGTTTTACAACTTAATTGAATCGGCTTCATAATAAATACTACTGTACTAAAAATAAATGGATAAATAACAGCAGCACGGTGGCGCAGTTGGTAGAGCTGCCGCTTTTCGGTGAGAAGGTTGCCGGTTCAAATCCCAGATGGGGGCCTTCCTGGGTGGAGTTTGCATGTTCTCTCTGTGCATGTGTGGGTTTTCTCCTGGTACTCCAGTTTCCTCCCACAGACCATAAACATGCCTGTTAGGATGACTGGTAACTCTAAATTGTCCCTAGGTGTGAGTGAGAGAGTGAATGGTTGTTTGTCTCGTTTGTCTCTATGTGTCCCTGTGATGGACTGGAGACTCGTCCAGGGTGTCCATGGATGGACATGGACACAAGTGATTGTTTTTTGACTGGAGTGAAACTTAAAGGAAATTTGAGGTTTTAATGCTAAATCGCTGAACAACAGCAGTGCAATTAGGATAAAATCACTTCACACCACCCTCAATGAAATATAAGTATAAGTATGAATATAAGTACTGAAATAATCCAACAAGACACTGATAGAATGCAAATAAAAACCTATAGACACCAGGGCGGCTGTGGCTGAGTGGTTAGAGCAGTTGTCCTCCAATGCGAGAGTTGGGGGTTTGATTCCACCAGCAGTTTCATGTCAAAGTGTCCCTGGACAAGACACTGAACCCCTCATTGTCTTCGATGTGTGTCCCGTCAGTGAATGAATGTGATAAAGCTCTGATTAGTCTATGTAGAGATCTAATAGAGTTCTGTATGAATGGGTAAATGAGGGCACAGATCGTGTTGTAAAGAGCTTTGAGTATCTTGACAAGATAGAAAAGTGCTATATAGGTGCAGTCCAGTCAATTGACAGAGAAGACATGACAGGAGCAATACACACTGGAAAGCCCAAGTATTTTGAAGAACAAGCCTATTAAAGAATGCTCAGCAGAAATTCAGCAAAGCAAAAGCTTGAAAAAGTTTTAGCTGGCAAGAAAAAGCATTTACAAGCTGTTGGTAAGCACACGGTCACTCTCCTTCTTGATATTTGGAAATGCTTGATGGTAGCAGCTTGAAAAAGCAGCTCTGATTGTAAAGTTGCTATTTTTGCACCTGTTGGAAATCAAGCCACATTTCACACGTTCAGGTGCACAGTAAAGCAGATATTTATCAGGGTGCTCAAACGCTTATTTCTTTCATGCATGTGCGTGTCTGACGGTGCGCTGGCGGAAACCCTTGTTGCTTCAGAAGTCCACAGGGTTGTTAACGGTGCTGTGTGGGCTGAAATGTTAGAGGGCTGATAGAAGGACTCCGAGTACACAGAGACATACGGCATCCTGCAATCAGGTCAGCAATCTAACAGAGAAGTGTCAGCGCCCAGACAGAAAAAGACCGAGCACAAGAGCGTGTGCGTGCGTGTGTGCGTTGTGCGCAGAGCCGTGAAGAAATAAAAGCAACAGTGAGAAGAACAACAGCAGCATCTGGCCTCGACGGCTGGGGAACACAACACAACAGTCCCTCTCATTAATGCAGAGTACAGACACAGAGCAGCAGCCCAAACACATCCATAGCGCACGCTGGGTGTGCTGCAGAGCCAGATCGGGCAAGTGAAAGGAGAACAGATAGGAAAGCCGCATGGGGGCCTTTAAAGAGAGTGGCTGAGTGAGGGTAGTTTTACCTCGCTGCTGACTGAAAAAATAAACCCAGCTCGACACAACCTGTGGTGTTTAAACGGCACAACCAGAGCTGCGTCACAAACTGTGCACATATTTCAGCTCGGTGAGCACGACGAGCCACTTTTATACAGCAAATACAGGAATTTAAAGCCAACAGGGACTTTTTAGTCACAAAAAGCATTTTATATTGTTGTAGAGTGTATAGAGCGTCTAATTTAAAGGAAACGTCAATGTCTCCCACTCAACGTTATAAAGGAGCATGTCAGTGGCAGTGGTGCAGTCTACATTTTTATAGTGGGCATACTGTGCTTAGAAACCAAAGTACACAGGTTAGTACAGTGTAATCGTCAATTTATTTGGATTTTTTAGCATATTGAACATTTCCAAATTTCTCTGATGCTTATATTTGAACGAATGTGCAACAAAACTTTGTACAGCAGTTGACGTTGTATTAAAAACATGTTATAGAATTTATAAAACAGTATCAAAGTAAAACATGTTCAAGTATTTAGTAAATACAGAATTATACAATTATTCGCTGGATAAGCAAATGTAATCAAGCGCTGCATACAGACAGAATGTTACGCAAGAGTTTAACGTATCAATGACACGTGCCTAATGATGTGTCATGTATCATTGGTCACTTTTAAATGGGTATACTTAAATTCTTACGCTTTTCTAGTCGTTATACTCCGAACACCTATCACATAGACTACACCACTGGCCTGTGGCTTGTTCATGTATTTCTAATACAGTCTGAAGAAAACTGAGCTCTGTTGTCTATAGAACGGTGCTAAAGCAGGTTGAAGGTAGCCACACACCCAAACTGTGAGGACTTAGTCATTTATTTTAATACCATTTGCTGCCACGTGCTGAGTGTGCTCAAAAAGTGGGCGGTTCTCGCGCCACAGTTCATACCTCTGCCTCCAGAGGGCAGTGTGGCCACGTCACTGTTGACAGGCAGACCTGCTCCCAGTCCGTTGTTTAACAGGGGGCCGTCAGAGGGCTTCAGCTGCCACGTCAGACCCAGCAAGTTGATTGCTGCACACAAAGACACGAGGAGAGAATGGACATCAGAGAAGAGGTGTGAGAGATGGCCGAGGGACATTTGATCTGAATGGTGGACTGTCAACAAGTGAAGGGGGAACTGAAAGCTCATCACGAGACCAACCATTTATGTGGCAAAATCCTGCAGCTGTTTACACATCAGTCAAAGCTACATGTACTCTGGAGCACCAAACAACTGAGGCAAGGCTCACAAAGCATGCAATTAGAAAGCAGAGAGGATTTTCTCCGCCTCAACCTTCCACAACCGTCCTTCGGTGCAAAAACGTCTGCTGATTTTTATTTGGAAGCCTTTTACACTGTCTCACAGAGCGCGAGTGACAGATTCCTCTCTGATGGGAACACTCGACGACTCCCCTCTCCATTCTCCTCTTCTTTTGTCCTCGCGTTGTGTTATTGTGCGCCGGCGGTGGCGCGGGGCTGCTCGAGTGTGTTCACTCCCCACTTTGTCAGCTCTTTTACTCTCCCCGTGCCTCTTCCCTCTTCTGCCTGCTGCCAAATGTCCTCTTCCACCCACACCCTCACCGATAAAAACAAAACAAACCAACAACGCCAGGAGTGAGGGAAAACTCTGAGAAGTCACCGTGCGGCGCTTTCGATAAGTTCGGTAATTTTTTTCACGACAGGTTTGTTTCTGTTTGTGGTGATTGTTTAGAAGCCTGTGTTTTTTTTTTTTTTTGTTGATGGAGAAAACTACATCGTTTGCTTTTGGCTGAACACGTTACAGTAAAATGTACAATGCACCCTCTAGTACAGTCTTCACTCTGGTGATGTTGGCTTGAGCGATGCAACATACGGTTGCGTAGAATGCATTATGTATGTGTTACTGCTCCCTTCTCAGGCTCTGGTTTTATTCTTCACCACACTAGACCTTACAACACCTGCGTGCGGAGCCTGGGAATCAATTTTCGTCTTGTCAGAATTCGATCTGCACTTGCCAAGGGTTTGCACACATACCCGGATGAGTGTAAAAGTTTTAGGGCAGGCTCAGTCCTACTCCTTCTGTTGCCAGTTGCTCTCTTCTCCCTGTCGTTTCCTTTTTTTGTGTGCGTTTCCTCGTACTTTTTATGTTTCACCTCTCTCCCTCCCTTGCTTCCCCGGTCAAAGGAAAGAGCTGACACCTTGGCTGCTTCCTGGCCTCCACTGTCAGCTCTTTTTTTATTTTTATGGGGAGAACTGGAGGAAGAGAGGAGGAGGGGGGCTGGTATAGAAAACAAAAGGCAGAAGGAAAGTGCTCTCTGTGTATTTTCTCTTAAATCCAACCTTTGCCCTCTCCCTTTTAATCCCGCTGACCTTCATTCGCCTCCATCTTTTCCTTTTACGCTCTCTTTTTCTTCCACCTTTCTTTTTTATCTTAACCTGTCCTTCCTTGCAGATAACGCAGACACACACCTGCAAACACTCGCACACACCTAGATGGTATCACAGCAAGACGCTGATGGGAAGATTGCCTATTGAATCAGCTGGAGACAGTAAGCAATTGTGAATCTATTGTGACGCTGCTCTCCATCTAGGTCACCCTCCAAGATCACATCAGACAGCACTGCGGTTAGCTCATTGTGGATGTCTGTTTGTTGGGTTTGCGTGTCGATGCATGCGCGCTTTGCTCAAATTAGTTCCCCCCCCTCACTTAGCTTTTTGTTCCCGCTGGGAAAACTGTTTAAAAAAGTTGACCAATAGATGGCACACTTACTCCTTTGTGGCAAAACCACAAAAGCTTTGCCAACAGGTTTCTTTGCAGCACAAGACACAAGAAAGACAGAGAGACACTTGTTATCACTCTCCTTATCTCCCCCTCTTTTTTACAACACTTCTAACTGTGTTAGGGTGTAATTTAAGCCTACAATGAAACTGCTGAAATTGACGTATTTATTTTTGTGTTGCCATAATTTTAAGCATTTTCTTTTGTGATCATAATTGCCGTAATTACTGTTTTTGGGCCAATAAAGCCATTCTCATTTAAAATGAACAGACAGATATACGAGAGGGCAAGAGAGGCAGTCTGTTTTTAGAGTGTATTTCTCCTTTAAAAAAAATCCGCCTACTCACTTTGCGTGTTCATTTTGACAGAAACGCACACGGGAAAACACACACACATGTAAATATTACAGAGGAGAAGGTAGAACACCAGCAAACATGATGGATTAAAAATAGAACAGCGTCTTCAAGGGTTTTCATGCAATCTCAATTCATAATTCAGAGAGGCAAAGTGCTGGCTTGTATCATCTGCTGAACACAGCAAGAGAAAAAGGCAACAGCACGTGTGATCTGTGACAAATAACAATATTAATAATAACAAAATAATAATAAAAAGCAGAAAAAGATGATGTGCTCAGGCTCAGAAATAGAGAAACTGAACGAGAAAGGTTAGCGGTCAGGGCTTCTTGAAGAAACCCTGTTAAACTTTAGCAGAAGAGGAGCAAAGAACAGAGAGAATACTGGCGGAACAGCAACAGAGAGAATATTTAAGAACGTATAAAATCTCCTCGGAAAAACAGGCTGCAGATGATGTGAAGGAAATATGAATATACCCTCCCTCACATGAATCAAGTGGAGGAACTGGAAAAAGATGGTACACATTTAAATGATTAGTGTCCTTGCATGTTTTTCACAGTTTAGAAAAGAGACACTTGCTTTAGCAAAAGTTTATATTTAAAGCTTGTGGATGGATTTTTGTGTCAAAGGTAAGAAAATACAGAGATGAGGACAGGTGACTTCATGGGCTGAATGTCATCGTTTACCCCCATAAAACACATTCTATTCATATCCTCTTCCTGCCACTGTTTCCCTCTTGTCCCATCTTATGTCTCTCACTTTAATCTGCCTAGACTCAGCCTCAATCACAGTCGGTTTACATGACAGCTCCAATTGAACCAGATGTGACACCACTAATTGTACTAAAGACGCCGGATGGCCTCTCACATGTATTTGTATGTGATCTCTCACGTTGCAACTAAAACTACACAGAGAGCACGCATATTCAACACGTTTGCCTTCTCCCCTGGCCATCCTGATAAATGCATATTAACTGTTCTAATTCACCAGTAAATTAACAACTCTGACCTCAATTAGACTGGTAATTGTAGCTAAGACCATCCCCACCCCCTCCCTTCCATTATTGGCCTGGCTTCTAATTGGTTTAGAAATATTTTTTTCCTACCTCCTACTTTTTTTTTAAACCTATCTCTGCTCTATCTGAATCTCCAAGGGCCTCACTTGGCTGACTAGTAGACGGTTTGTTTCTCAAAACAAACACATGCACACATAAAGGCCCCTGAGTGTGTATTTTAGTATCACTTACACCCTCTTTCCCTCTCATCTTTGCAGCACAGGGGTCTAATATTGGAGAAAAGCTGAGGAAACAACAGCATGCCGCCCCAGGTTCTGAACATTCAGCCCTTTTGGGATATTACGTCAAATTTGCCTCATGAAATCCACTCATGTAATCCATAAATAAGACAGCCATCTCTTTCTCTCAGCTCAGCTCTGAAGATGCTTGCTGAGATCAGTTAGCAGCCTCAGACAAAAGGACGGGGGTGGCAGTTGGCTACTGCCCTTGGGGGGGGGGGGTCACATTCACTCCGAGAGACAAACTGTCTGCCTGGAAGATTGTGCACGCATTTGCGTATGCATGCTGCAAATTGCCTGGTATTAACAACAAGCACACAAAGCTGCGAGCCCCGACGGGACCTCCTCACCCAGCTGATGCAACTGAACTGTAATTGACTGCAACACAAAAGGTTATGAGAGTTGCTGGCAGCTTTTACCTGCATAAGGAGACAACTCACTGAATCACACAGTTGAAATAGCTTCCTTACTGGCACTGAAATATTGACAGGGTCCTATGGAGATGTAGCCACGTGCTTATGTGTGTGTGCGCGCACTCATGAGTGTGTGCGTGATTGGCTAAATGAAAAGAGATGTGCATCTGAGTGATGTCGTCCTTTCTGAATCCTCATTTCCTCTTCAGATATCTGCACTGTGACCCTCCCTCCCTCCTCCCTGCGTCGGCCCACTCCGCCTCACCTCATCCTCGCCTTACCTCAGTCCTCTCCTGCTCATCGATCTGTATTAGAAACAGGATATGAGGAACTATGCTATCTTATCACAGATCACAGAGTGGGAGAGAATGAGAGAGGATGAAAGACAGAGTACATTTTGGAAGCCAAGAGATGGAGAAACTAGAAGAAAGAAACCAGGGGGAGGGAAAAATAAGGAGGAGGAAAGTGGTTTTGTTCATTTTGGGTTCATCCGTCTCCTGTTTTGGGACACGAGACAGGTCCAGCATTGTGGCTCTAATTGGACTAATGATTGGCTCCAGATAAAACGAATGAAAAAAATGAATGAAGAAATAAATAAACGAAATGAGCCCAGGTTCCAGCTAATGCCGGCAAAAAGAACACCACTGAAAGATGGCATCCCTCAGGCTTGAAAACCTGAATTTATGCACAAATTAAAGCACCAAATACCTTTTCATCTAGTACAGAAAGCCAAAGGACGAGTGTTAGGACTCAGACAACAGTGCACCTTGCTTTGTATTACCTGACCTGAGCAGATGACCCATTTATCCCCTCTGGGTGCAGATGGTATAGCACCTTGCACCTGGTCCTGGCCGTGCTCTGCTACTTTTCTAGACTGGCAGAGTGCAGTAAGATTCTAACCTTTATTAGCGTGGACACCCGCTCCATGTCTGATCCGCATGCCCAGGTTCCTGCATCTACCATATGCCCTAGCAGTGCCTTCACTTCCAAACACAACGCGAGCACACACCGAATGCACAACTACATGGACACCGACTCTGGCAATGAGCGACACATCCTGACCTCTCACTGTTCCACCTTGGATCGGCAGACGGGAAGCCACATGCAACGCGAGCGGGGACAGTCGGGTCAAGGAGCCCCGTTTGGAGAGGAGCCACGATGTGAGAGCTGCAGATTCAACAAAAAGCTCGGCCACTGAAACGTCCAAGGGGATACGTCCCAAAAAACTTTAAAAGAACAACATGCAAGAACACGGATAGTGTTTCTGCTCTAATGTATGATTAATAAGACCAGAAAGTACAACATTTTTCTCCGATTTTTGTTTAGACAGATGATTTAAAAGTAAATGATTTCTCATTTGGATTTCTCGTCCCACAATTATCATAGCCATTACCCCAAAAAATGAAAATCACTACATATAAATGGACTTTTATTCATCATTTCCCATTTGACTGGAGCTCCAGTTAACCTGGTATTCATGTGACTAAGTTTAGGTTACAGATACTGTATGCATTTGATTGTGATGTATTTACATAGCCAAGCAGCACAGCTGTGAACGATAAAGCCATTAACATGTTATTATGTAAGGGGAGCGATGATGCGAGCGCACCGAAGTGAGACACTTCTTCTAGCCGGGAGGAGTGAGGGCAGTAAGCGATTGTGATCAGTCTGGAGCGGCAAAGACGGCGGTGATGGATGGAAAGTGGTCGGCTCCGAGGCATGAAGGTCACACTCGATGGCAGCGTTTGCCAAGTGTGTGTGTGTGAACGAGCGTGAGAGAGAGAGAGCTGTGCGGCTCTGTTTAATCAACAGACAGGGGAGCTGAGAGTAAAAGCCTAAAAACACATTGTGTCGGTGTGTGTGAACGCGTGCGCATGAGTGTGCGCTCTCATTCATCAGCGCTGACAGAACCATGTGGGGTAGGCTGCGGCGCCTGACGAATTTACCTGTCGCGAGCACGCACACATTCATATGAAACACTCCTACAAAGGTGACACGAGCGCCCGCTAGCAGGAGTTTACTCATAGCAGTCAAGGGCACACCCGTGTGTGTGTGTGTGAGAAAATAGTCCACCTGGACACAACTGTCTTGACACATACTCCATCTTTCATCTATCACACCAGCCTCGAATCCTTTTTCCGACCACTGCGCGTCTCATTTTTATTGTTTTTCCCCGTCTTTTTAGTTTACATGCTCAGTCCTCTGAGGCGTACGTTCCTCTTCTCTTTCTATCCTTTCTAAGTTGTTTTGCCGTAGCCCCTTCTTCTTGTCCTCTGCAGTCTCCTTCTGTCCTTTCGTCTCGCTGTCACAATCCCTCTGTTCCCTGCTCTCTGTGATCAATTAGCAGACATTAGTCCCACGGTTATTCCAGGTGACAGAAGCCCCCCGGGAGGCCGCGCTCTCCTTCATCTCTCCTCCTTCTGCCTTGACTCAGTTTCTCCTCGCCACCTGGCTATCTTATCCCTCCTGCTTGTCCTCCTCATCTTTTTGTTCTCAGCAGAGGATACAACACATACCCCACGCTCGGGCATCCTCTCATCCTCCACATTATACAGCACGGCAACATATCAGCCTCGACCCTCTTCTCCTCTGTCTCCCAAATGATCTATCCTCCACTTCCTGTCCCTGTTTATGTTCACTTTTGACCTCAGCCACATTTCATCCCTTTTCCCCCCGATCTGGCATTTTCCCGGTGCTGCCATTCACAGTGACGGACCTGTCTTCTCTCCTATATGCCAGCCGTTCACCTGTATCCTAGCAACCACCTCTCCTTTGGCTGGGGCGCTCCATGCGGAGCAAGCAAACAAGACGCCGGGGGAATGAGGAACAAGCACTCCCGTTTATCCTCCTCCCTCCATCCGTTCAGTCATTCCTTCACATAGAGAGGAGGCCACACTCCGCTGGAGTTAGGAGGAACATGCTTCCACTACACCTGCTGCCTTTCTTCTCAAACTCTTATACAGAATGATGAAATGCTCAAAGTCAGAGCTGCACATGATTGTTATTTTTCTTCTATTTTTATTTTTTGTGTGTGTTTATCTCATTCCCTTAGCTTCATTTTAACAGTGGGGTAGTGCTTCAAAGAAATACTGTCAGCCATTCCCTTGAAGCAAGCTTTTCTAAAAAGGCTCGCAGTGTGTTCACATACATGTGTCTCCGGATGATTGTCGAGCAATTTTTGAAGCTTTATTAACGGTTTTGAAAAACACGAACGAAAAGAAAAGGAAAGAAAAGAAAAACACACACACACAACGAGATTGAAACGCTGTGTGCACACACTTTTAAGGGGTAGGAGGACGGACACACATACACGCTCTCAAAAAGGAAAAGTGCTGCTCAGGCACATGTGTCCTGGTGTAATTTATGAGTGGGCTCCTGGGCGGACGCCTCAGAGGGGTCCTCTTCACGCTGCATGGCTCTGGGTGCTCTGCACAATCCCCCGAGCGATTGCCGGGGGCCTACACATACATGCGCACAATGCACAAACAAGGTACGACAAAATCCCCCCTATGAGAAGTGAACTCACTGCGCGCTTAACGCTACAAAAAGCTAGGTAAACACAAGGGGTTCAGGCTTGGCAGCACCGCTACGGCTCTGTTCAGCACAGACGAAGAAACACCCGAGCAGAACATCTCCCCACAGCCGAAAGTAAAACAAAACAATAACTCACCATTTCAGCGTTGTTTACTGAATTCCAGCCAATTGGACAATTAGGTTTGGTGGTAAAGCATCCTTCTTTATCAGATAGTGCAAGTGAAGCTGCACTGTACGAGAAGCTGAAACTATCAGACCCACTCAATTCCATTAAAAATGCAACACAACAGTGTACCATTATTTGTGCTTTCTTGTTTTGTTTGCGCTATAAATACACCTATTAATAAAGTAATCTATTAGTTGGGCTGACAAGCTAATACCACCAATTATTAAGACAGACAGGCCCTGTAGTTAAAATGTTTTGTCTGGCATGCACAGACACTGATGTAGTGGTAAAAACAAAAAAAGTGTAAAGACAGCAGTTAGTCTGATTAAGACACATTTACATCAATTTTCTAATGAAATTGTTTTTTTAATGATTGTAAATCTATGCTCTGATGTAAACCATCATTACCAAGTACGCTGCTGTTCATAAAATAATTTAATGTCCTAACGCTCCTTGAAGGGATGCATATCAGCATTTTCATGACAGAGATTTAGACTGAGATCTTTGTATGATGAGGACTTGATGGAGTTATAGCCGTTTTGGTCAAACCTCGAAAACAACATTGTGCACTGTTTCCTGCAATACAATGCAATGTCATGGTCTAAGTATGTGATGTGAACAACTCTCAGCTATTACCACGTCAGATTTTACATTAATATCTATAAATTTGACTTATTGGTTTTTTTGGGGGGTTTCACTAATGTTAATTACTGTGGTAGATTGACACCAAAATATAATCGGTTGTAGATGTACATCCAGTGATTTAAAAAGTTTTATTAAAATCTGTGCTCACGGGGAGTTTTGCTAACAGACAAACAGGGTTGAATGCAACAGTTTATGTTCAAGTTTTAGTCAAAGTTCCTGCTTAATAAATGTCACTTGTAGCATGTGTTTTCAAGTACCGTATTTTTTGCCGAATAAGTCGCACCTTTTTGAGATTCCAGCGACTTACACACAGAAGCGACTATTATACCCCCCCCCATATTTGTAACACAATTTTTGGCTGAGATCTGATTTCTTTCATTCTGACATGGAAAATATTGAACACTACCATTTTCAGCCACTAGAGGGCGCTTGACCAATATGGCAAGCCAAGTGTCTCATTAATAGGTAAAAGTGGCTATTAATGAGACACCTGGCTTGCCATATAGAGCCACATTCGTCTTGCTCTGGAACTCCTGGAGCAAATGTCAAATCAGCTGCATTTCGCTGCGCCGCCAAGACAAAATGCAGCTGATTTACCATCAAAGTACATTTGTTAAGGAAAAGTTCTACTGAGACACACCTTTACTATAATGTCAAGCAAACAAATAATTGTTTTTAAGTATTAATCTTGTTAAATTCTTGTTAAAATCCTCCAGTGCACACACCCGCAGCTGCCATTTGGCAGCCAATCAATTTTTGGCACAACACCGGCCCACATTTCCGGGTGGTCAGCGGCGGCACATAATAGATGCGACTTATATGGTGAAGCAACTTATTTATATTTTTTTCCACTTTATTAGACATTTTTGGACTGATGCAACTTATACGTGGTGCGACGTGTACTGCAGCAAGTATGGTATTCTCAGCTACTACCACACCAAATTCTAGTACAGTATGAATGACAGAATTGTTGCAATTTTTGTCTTTTTTAATGTGTGTTGACTTCAAAAGTTAATCACTTGCAGAGGTATATTTATTGATCCCCCCCCCCCCAACTTTTTATTAAAATCCTAGCTATATTTCATGAGATATTTTACTAACACACACAGTTAGCTCCAAATGGTTATTGGGATAAATTAAAACAAAAGTCCTGCACAGTCCATTATTATGTGTACTATGTATTGGTGAAAAGCTTTAGCTACTAAAATTGAGTGAGTTACAGCCTTGTTCAAGTTTAGCTGGCTGTGGCAGATGTCTTTATTTAGAAAAGCTAATCAGTTGTAGCTGTCCAACTAATGATTACTTTGTGCAAGTTTCATTAAACTTTGTCCGCTGGTTTGTAGAATATCTTGCTCACAGACAGACATGCGGTCCACACAGACATGGACAAAAACATTATCGCATGCCTTTCGCCATATGGCGGCGAGCGATAACAAAAGCTGCTTGCATGCATCCATCCTCTATGCTTTCAAAGAACCATGAGGGGTTATCTTTTATGCAGGCAGCCCTTGTCCCTTTTCCCTCACTGCTTCTGCAGCTCTGTACGTGGCTGTCCAGCGCTGTGTGACCGAGGAATGCTCAGGAGGGGACGGATCTGTCTGTGTGCCCTAGGCAAAGGGGCCTTGATCTGCTCTGGAGGACACACACCACTCTCAAGGGCACTGAGAGGGGGCACACAAACACACACAAACGCTGACACAAGCGCACACATAGGCAGCCCTAGGAGCTCACGTACAGAAAAGCAGTGAGTACAATACACACTGATGTCCACATATAAACCTGATATGATATTAATTGTGGTATATATATATATATATATATATATATATATATATATATATATATA
>NC_056501.1:32051972-32065277 GCF_014905685.2 Nematolebias whitei | reverse complement strand
TATATATATATATATATATATATATATATATATATATATATATATAGTTTTTCAATACAAAAAATGATATTAATAATGAATGCAGAGTCAGTGAGGGAGTTGCTCTTTCTGCTGATGCCACTGATTCCTAAAATCCTCCCATCTGTTGACTCCTGTCTCTGGGGTAAGAGGCCAATCAGGGGCTCAGAGGCACATCTGCCTCATTTCACACACCTACACAAGCACAAAGAAGCACCCCCCCCACACACACACATTTTAAAATAGACATGTTCAGATGTACATTTTCTGTTTGTCCCAGTCTATTGTCTCTCTTGCATGAGCACAGATGCACAGCACGTCTTCTTTTTCTTGACCAGTGTAGGAGGTCATAAAAAAAAAGTGTATGCCCACACACTCCCACACACACTCTGAGCAACACTTTCTCTTCCCACAGATCCACTGGTAGACAGGCGTCAGAATCTCCTCAGAGTGCCTGCCATTCCTTTTAGTATGACGATGGCGCGCTGGCTCCAGATCAGTGAAGAACAGCCACGTTCCTGCTGGGTTCTGTTAGGATTCCCGCTCTGATTGATACCTGCTCAGAGGAACAGCCTTGGTGTGCTGCTGTGTGTGAATCTTTCTGTGTTTCTGACTGGCTGTGTACTGACGCTGAGGCGTCTGCTCAGGCTGATTTTCACAGACTAGCACAAGTAGAAAGTGACAAAGCACACAAGTCCTGACTCCGCTTAGTGTTTACAGTGGGCTGCTAACCACACACTTTTTTGTTTGTTTTTGATGTTGAAGGTAAAAATAAGAGCTAAACGTTTCAGGTTAGCTCAAAACAATCTGGACAAAACCTGAAATTAAAAAGTTGCGTGACTGACTGCTGATGTCTGTTATTTTTCCAGCAATTTGTTGGCCATTTGTATTCATATGCATACAGTAAACCGGCGCCTATGTCCATTCGTACATATTTTACATATTTAGAGTGCACTTCCTTACCAATGAAGTAGGACAGTAGGATGGCAAGCAGAGCAGCAGCTGCAATGGCTGTCACTGCGGCGCATTTCCAACTGCAGTATTTGGACGGCTTCTTGAGCTTGAATGCTGAGCGGGAGAAGGTGTTTCTGGGTAGCAGGCGAGGGGGTGGCGAATATACCGTCCCCGATGTCAGGGGGTAGCCAGGAGAAGAGCTGCTAAAGAGAGGGGTGGTCCCTGATGAAGTCTTGAACAAGAAGTGTCTGTGGAGAAACAAAATAATTTATATTGGATGATTCTATAATGACGTATTGAAAATGTATCACCATTGCAGTATCAACATCCATTATATCAGTATTGTAGACTGCTTAAACTGCTGTGACGTATATTTCATGTGTCATGCATTCACAAACTGCAATTCTGCATGCTAATGAACTATATTTGACCAGTCGGATGTATTCTCACTGCCACTGTTCCTGCATCCACTGTTGATGCATGCATTTGTGTTTGTCAATGCATCCTACTACTATGCACATTTGCATCCGATATACAACACTTATTACAGTTTTATTCATAACCTGATGATTTAGGGTATTGAAGAATCAAACTCCTGGTCTTTAGATTGAAGGATAACCATCCTACAGCTGGGCAGAAGTCACCTCCTCCTCTGTATTTACACCATTTTTAATTTATGATGTTTAGAAGTGATCAGTTGTACATTCAAGACTTTGTCTTAAGTTAATAGTTTGCAACCTATTGGTGGTTGCAATAGCTTGGTGATCGGTACTGTAGTCTTGTAATCCTTGGGTAGCGGGTTTGAGTCCAGATTGTGTAAGAAGGGCACCTGGCATAAAACAAATGGCCATATCTTTCATATAAGTTTGCTCGCTGTGGCAACCCCTGAAGAAGGGAACAACCGAAAGAAACTTACTTTTCCTTTTGTAAGCTATTAATTTGTTTGCCTGATGAAGTTGCAGGACTGAAAGGTTGCAATAAAGTACTGCAAGTTTTGACAGTGTGTGCAAATATATTTTTGTTTCTTTGAGTCCAGTTGCCCTGCTCTAACCTCTGCTAAGTAATAGATGTGTGAAGTACTTTTGGTTTTGAGAGAATTGTGCCCACACACAAAACCAGGGCTTTATCGTTACATTAAAATTCAACAAAATCATTCAACAATTTTCCACTGTAATGTTAAACAATAACACAATAATTGCATCATTCAACAGTAATATTTTCCTAAATTTGTGCAACCCTAAATTATTAAAAAAAATGTAATAAAACAGCTATAGTTCATGGAAAGGCATATCATCTACCAGCCAATCAGAGGCCAGAAAACAGGGCAAGATACTAAAGTCCAAGCTTTGTCCATTGTTTCCACGTGAAGGCTCCAGTATACTCGCGCGGACCTTTTTCTGAGCGGACTCGATGCGCACTGTAAGCAGAGGGTTGAGACTTCATAAACGAGCATCCACCCTGAGTGGCTGCAGACCAGCTCCGCAGGCAAGCCACCTTCGGGACAAATTGAGGTCGCCGATTGGTCATTTGCTGACACGCCTACTGGATTGATTGACAAAAAAATAAGAGAGCTCACAGCCCCAGCTGCAACAGTGTTCTGTGTTTATATGTTGTCAATAAAAAGTAGTGATGTGTCCTTCGGTGTCGAGGCTTCGAAGTGTGTGTCGAGTAATCCAGGAGGATTTATGTGGAGCATGTATCGAGGCGTGTATTGATGCCGCATGTAGTGACGTTCGAGGTCTCGCTAGCGGGCCATACCACGTGACTGAATCAGGAACTGGCTCGTTTGCATGCGCGAGATTAGAAATATAAGGGGCAGACAGAAAAAGCCATCATCACCATCATCATAAAGACAGATTAAGATCATTTACAGATCAAATTTTGACTATTTGAGGTCCTCACAAACAGGACTTCTTTTTATTCCTTTTATTCAACTTAAAGCTTAGCAAACCATCCATCCATCCATCCATGATCTTTTTATCCGCTTCTTCCATCTTGGGTCACGGGTGTTGCCGGTGCCCATGTCCAGCAATCACTGTGCGAGGGGCAGGGGACACCCTGGACAGGTCGCAAGTCCATCACAGGGCCACATAGAGACAAACGAGACAAACAACCATTCACTCTCTCACTCACACCTGGAGACAATTTAGAGTCACCAATCAGAATAACATGCATGTTTTTGGTCTGTGGGAGGAAACCGGAGTACCTGGAGAAAACCCACGCATGCACGGAGAGAACGTGTAAACTCCACCCAGAAAGGCCCCCGGACAGGGATTTGAACCGGCAACCTTCTTGCTGAGAGGCAGCAGCTCTACCAGTTGCGCCACCATGCTGCCCGCTTCATGGGCCAGTTATGTTATAATCCATCTACTGGTTTTACATTTATAGTCCACTTGATGGCGCAGTAGAGCAAATGAACCACCATGGCACGTTGGATCATGAGTCAAGCTATTTGATGAAAAGCCTGAGTGCTTCATGAAGCTTCATCTCGTCATCACTAATAAAAAGTTCTAAAAAAAAAACAGAGCGCTGGCCCTGCAGCCCACACATCAGCCCACCAGGAAACTTCCAGACCCTCCCGCTGCCACGCTGGACCTGATTTTAATAGCTCTTGACAAATTCCTTCATTTCTCACAATTTCAGTCATGGCGTCAACAGACGAGGAGGAAGAGATCACTTTCCTCTTGGAAAAACAAAACAAAACAAAAGAAAAGGCCATTAAACCAGATCTTTGATGAAGAAGGGTAATTTAATACATTGGTGTCTCATACAAAACAGTCCATCGTCGGGCAGGTTATTGTGCGACACAAAGTACGTGTAGGCGGTCGTAAAAATTGAGCTTTGCACAGACATGCCCTGCGGGCATCCGCTTCGACTCTAATCCGGTACGCGCGGACCTACAGGGACTGACGTATGCCTGAGTATACTGGAAGCTTGACTTACAATACCTAATAGGTATGAACTTTCTTAAACTGATTTTATCTCTAATTTAGCTCCATTCCAGTTTCTATTAAACCTCCACCTGCAGTACTTATACTTTTTTTTTTCAAAGCCATCACATTTTTTTGTTCACCCCAGTTTTGAAATGCCCTTTGATGGCTCGACAGTTGGACGAGATCAGAGGTGCACCTTTCTTTTCTTGTCCTCATTGTCCAGAAGAGGTCAAAGCTCAGAAAGAACATAAAAGAAGGATTTGAACTGCCACCTCTTCACTCATCTTACCCATTACCCTCTCCTATCACTGCATGTATTCACTCAACACTCGTCTTTTCATTCTTACCATCTTTTTCATCCTTGTCCACCCGTCTTCCCCCTAAAAGATGTCCCTTCAGTTATCAAGTTCTTTTTCCTTTTCTTTTATCCTTGAGGAAATGCAATGGTCAGAGCAAGACAGAAAAACACATGAAGAGTCCTTTAAAGGACATGGTGCAAATAGAAAAAAAAAAACCATGGGTGAAACCTTTGTGTCATCTTTTGCGAGACATAATGCAGCACACAAGGGGAGTGAGAATCTGCCCCCACAAAGACCTCAGGTGGTATGACAGAACAAAGCCCTTGGGTGAGTTTGACATATCATAGGAGGAAAGGTCACTCCACTGCCTCAGAGATGGAGTAAAGAGAGACTTTGTCTCAGTGTTTGAGGAGCCTTATTGTTTGTGATGGTGTGTGAAAAGGAGAATATTCTTCTACATCTAACTATAGGATTTTCTAACCTTGAGAGCAAACATGGTAAAGGAAAGAAAATGTATCTGCTTTCCTTCTTCAAATGACAGAGCTGTTATATTAAGCAAACTGTCACGGATTTATGAATAGCTCAGGTCCATTTCTGATTTACAGGTTTTATTTATGTTTTTGGTGCTTCTGTCAGCTTTAGACTTTCTACGGACTGAATAAGATAAAAGCAGTTTTGATTAAAGGTTTAGCAGTCATTCAACTTTTATTCATACAGGTTAGGCTCATTGTGCCTTGCGGACTCGTTTACAAGAGAGACCTGATTTAAACAAAGAATAATGACGACAGTGGACAATCATAAAAGAAAGCATATAAATTGGGGAAAATGAAAGGAAATGGTATTAAAAAACTAAAGGTTGAATGAATTAAAAAACTAAACAAAAACAGCTAGATTGTATGGAGATGTAGAAAACTAAAAACAGGAAAATGTCTGCATTGGTTTTTCCCATGAACTTAACAGATGTTTGAAGCCACTTAGAGAGGTCAAGGTCGAGAGCTTCAGATCTTTTCGCAAGATCTTCCAGGAAACAGGAGAAGGCCCTTTTGCTTAGTTCAGTCTGCACTAAGGGGTCACTGCATGTAATAATGTCCTGAGAGCGCACGCTGTAGCTGCACTCCTGTAATGACATGTAGGAGGAGATGTATGAAGGCAGCAGACCAAAAAGTGATTTAAAGATGAAAATGTACCAGTGAGAGAGTCTGTGTGAAGGTAATAATGACCAGTTAACCAGTGAATACAGGGTGCAATGGTGGGTATGGTAGTTACAGACAGTTATGAATCTTAACGCACCATGATAGACAGCATCCAACATCTGCAGGGTGCTTGTAGGAGCGTTCATGTAAATAATGTCATCGTAGTCAATGGAGGGAAGGAAAGTCACAGATACAAGGTGTTTCCTAGCATTCAGGGTAAAAACAGGATCTATTTCTGAAAAAGAAACCCAGTTTAACTTTCAGTTTCTTTACCAAGTTTTTGACTTGGAGCTTAAAAGAATAGCATACCTTAAAGGAATGCATATAACCTGCTATCTTGCACTGCAGAAATCTAGACCAAGGTTGTCTAAAGTTGACCATGAGGGATGTGTGGGAATTTTGGTCAAACCTTGAAAAGAACATTATTTGTGCTCTCATGCAATATTGTAATATGTCATGTTCAGAGTATGTATTTGAGATGATTCTCAGCTACAACTGCACCAAATTTTGGCTCAATATATGCAAAAGAGGCTGGGTTATAGACATTGTTGTTTTTATTACAGTCAGGTGGTTGTGGCAGCCATTTTCAATCAAACTTTATTTAGACAGGTAAATCCCATCCCATTTTAAACTGTGTTAATGCACACTTACTGATTTTTTACCTAAAGTTTTATTATAATCTGTCCCACGTCACATGAAACATTTTCCCAATAGACAGTTAACTTCAATAGGATCAGTAAAGTTTTAAAAACAAATTTTGTGTGATCAGTTAGCACTTGAAGCATGTATTGCACAGGATTCTCAACTCAGATTTAAGTTTAATATTTGTAAATTTGACAGAGTTAAAACCATTTTTGGGTTTGCCATTGTTGCTTAACCGTGGTAGCTGTCTTGAATAAGATCGACTCCAAAAATAATGCAGTTGTTAATGTGAATTCAGCAATTACAATCTAGTGAGAGTTAGTAAATCTGCCCATTGGTTCATGAAATATTTTGCTAATGGTACAGACAAATGAACACACACACATACTCACAGGGAACAATATAAATACCATTTTGCCATTTAGAAAGCGGGCATTAAAAACGTTTCTTTTACAAATCAGTAATCAGAATCAAAATTAAGTTCACTTAAGTGTCATTTAGTTCAAATTCCAAGTCAAGTTGTACATTTTTAAGTCTAAAGCTACATATTAATGCATTAAGACGCAGCAGCAACAGCTTAGAACAGGGGTGTCCAAACATTTTCATGTGTGCCAAAACTATCCAGATGAAACGACTCGTGGGCCACAAAAAAGTTAATTTAACTCTCAACGTGAACAATATTTTGGAGAAAGAACAAAAGTTTAATAATTTTGGTGGAGAAATTTTGAAATTGTTGTAGATCCAAACGTTAAAAGACATCAAGGTTCATGCTCAATAATCTGTGTAAAACATCCAACAATGTTCAATCAGGTCATCTGGACAGTTTCTTTTTTTTGTTGAGAGATGTTTCGCCTTCCATCCGAAGGGCTTCATCAGTCTGAGGAGTCCCAAACAAACTGTTTTCCCCACAAATATTAAAAGCTTCATAAACACTAAGCTTTTTTTTTTTAGTTAAAAAAGGATTTAATTAATTTGATTTGTTGGGTCTGTGTTTGTTGTTTTCTTGTGTTTAGAAAGTTCATTTTAGTCTGTTCTCAGAAACAAAAGTGTAATTTGAGTAAAGGTCCTTTTAAAAGGGGGTCGATCAGACTTTTGGACCAGGGATGGCCCAAAAGACTGATGGAAGTTTTGAAAAATCGTCCAGCTGTCAGTTGCTACAACAGATTCATAGAAGGTTTGATAAAGTTGATCAACTCGTATGCAGATGATACCACGTTATATTCATTTAAAACTGTCCAGTTTTCTTCTTGATTATTTTATCAACTTCATTATTTAGACAAGTTTTATGAGTCTTTATTCAAAAGTCTTTTTTCTGGGTGAAATCAGTAAAGGTTTTTGGTGCTTTGTACCATGAAGTGAAAATAAAAAGATTATAGCCAAAGGTTTGTATTTTGTTTATTATTGCTAATTTTGAGAAGATTATTTTTTATCCGTGTTGCTGTTAAACCTAAATTTTACATAAGAAAGAGTTACCAACTAATTTGCAGGAAGTCTGCATCGACCTCTTAAGCCTGCTGACCAAAATGATACCTTTCTTAAACTGCAGCTGTGGGCCGCACAAAATCATTCCAAGGGCCGCAAATGGCCCTCAAGCCGTGTTTTGGACATCCGTGGTTTAGAACAGTTTGCGCAAGTCATCTGCAAAAATGAAAAGCTAAGACTGATCATTTGAAAAATTGAGGTTGTTAGTTTCTCTGCTCAAGTATTGTAGTTTTGTTTTTATTTGTGAAAACTTTCCAATAAAACCAAAACAAAAAAATATTAAATGATCTGCGGTAAAGGGATAGTTCAGATTTTTGACTACAATACAGAGCAGGCTCAGCGTGGAGAATCAGGGAACGATGGATGAGTCAAGTTAACAGGTTCTCAGAAATGAACCTCTTTAACAACAATTTTCTGCTATGTAAAAAAAAAAACAACTAAAGTTTCAAAAAGTTTATAGCTCTTCAAAAACTCTGTGTTGTGTATTTTAACACCAACATTAGATCAGAATAAACAGAATGTCCCCAATTTAGTTTGTTTTGCAACTTGTTTCACACAGAACATGCTCCAACAAACTGTGGAACATGTTTCAACACAGTTAGTTTTCTACATAAATAATCACAGCCTTTTGTCTAAATAATCATCTGATGCTAAACTGGTGCAATGTAAACATATACAATAAAATATCCATGCTGAAATGTTTGAGTTATTTTAGGTTTTGACAATACTCCCTTAAATCATCTAAGTCATGGTTAAATTCCTGATTCTGCTAACCTAGATTGCTCTCATTGCTATCTACAGCAGATAAGATATTGACTAATCATAACCTCTCCACACTAGTCCACTTCAAAGAAATCTGAGCCATCCATTAAATGACAAAGTCAAATTGTGAGATTTTTCTTCATCAGTTGGATTTGTCACACTTTTCCGCCTCCGATCCAAGACATATGACTCATACGAGCACAGATATGTGTCAGGGCTGTCGTCTTTCACAGTGTAGCCCACTGTCACTTTTATTCAGCCTGGCCTGCTTGGACCAGTAATATAACTCAGTGCTGTTATTGAACTCTTTGTGAAAAACACAGTTCCTCCTGCCATTCTGATTCATTTAATCACGGCTGTTTCATAACAGTGTGTCTCTACATGCGCCTTCTTGTCTAAAAACACTTGGTGAAAACAGGTAATGGCCTGCGAGCAGGAAGATTTAGTTTGGGAGCAATGCTCCACTGTCTATCAATTATTCAGCCAGTCGGTGCAGGCCTCTCTCTCCTCTCTCTTTTTTTAAAGCCACTGATTGCTGGATTGCTGTCCTCCTGAATTCTTTTTATTTTTTACCCCATCCACCTTTTCTCCCCTCGCTATCGTTACCTGTCAGGTATGTTGCATGACACCAAGGGAAATAAGGAGTGGAAGAGAAGTGAAGAAAAATACACCCGACATACAGAGCACGAGAAGATGGCATGTAAGGAAATATGATGTTATTGTCTAAAAATACCAGGCGCTTAGTGTCACTGCCATCGACTTTATTATGCATGCAAAATGCATATACGCTGCCAAATGCAAGAATGCACATAAATGTGTGTATATGCAAAACACGCACTTTTCAAGGTCAAGCAGCGTGTGCGTCTGCTTGAACTCATTTTCACAGCCGTTGAAGCACTCTGTGATGGCAAGGCCGGCGCTAATTAATTACAATACTCCTAATGTGCAAGAGCGAGCCGATGTGTTTGACTGTTCTGAGCAACACGATGCATACAATTTAACGTGCTGGTATGCATTTGAACTTTCCCACGGAAAACAGCTCACTACCAAAGGCTTTGTTGTTTGTGCGCAGCCGCTGCATGGTGAGCCTGTGTGGGATGGGGATACGTCTACGGTCCACGCTAATTACAAGCAGGAACAGAAAGTGTCTAATGTGCTCTGGGGAGGTAATTGACATTGATTTATGTTGCAGACGGCTGTGGAGGGGTTCTATCATAGCAGGCAGCCAGCAATCACAACTCTGTATCATTAGGCCGGGGTGTGTTGTGTGTTTATATGTGTGCTGGTGTGCGTGGATGTTGTGGGGCTTTTTGACAGTGGTCCAGTATGGAAATGTCACACATAATTAGAGAGAGCTGACAGAGACACCCCCACCCCTTTCCTGTCTCTCTCTACCCCACCTCGCTGCCACTGCTACCTTGCTGTCATTGCTTCTTTCAGATGCAACACACACAAATGCACACACACCCAGAATATGCAAAAACCAACTCATAACCAGCACGTATTTACACTTAGCCATAAGCCCACGCTCAAACGGCACAAATCTAAGTGAATTTTCTGTCACAAGCTGGTCCTGTATATGCAACCAAATGTTTCATTCGAATCCCCGCGGGTAAAAAAAAACCAAGTGACATAAACGATGGAGGATGGAGATGAAGACTAAAGACCAGACAACAGACAGAGGAGGAGAAGAAGAAGGAGAAGACGTGTTTTCTCTCCATTCCAACACTTTTTCCTAAATGAGAGAGAAGGGGACCTGGACAATTAACCACAGAACAGAGAGCATGCTGGGTAATTAGCAGGAAGTCAAAGCTCGCTTTCCCCTCGAGCAAACAAACACACATGCTTTAACATGTCCCCCCCCCCACTCCTCAAAAACACACATACACACACAAACATGCACAGAGTGGATTTCCTCAGTTGTTCAGGATGGCGGTCTGAGAATCAGCATTGGGTGTCAGACGTAATGAACAATTAACAGGAGTCCATTCATTATTGGGGGGGGGGGGGGGGGGTCTGAAAAACAGAAGTGAAAATGAAACAAAAGGCTCTCTGGGGGATGAGCACGGCCATGAGAACTGTTATCTGCTATAATTAGAGAAAAAGGAAACAAGATGGATACTGTCAACGGCTATTTATTAGTCAAGTTACTTTGACAAAAAAATAGGAAAAGCTAAAGTTTGCAGCTGATTTCTTTTTTTTTTTTTTCCATTTTCATGCTGTAAAATTACCCAACCCCAGTCAGCCCAGTTTATGGGACCACCTTATTCTTGGTTCCAAGCGAACTGCTCCGAGGGGACAATTTTAACTGTAGCCGACAGCAGCCGTTGAGAGGACTGACGTCACTGGATGACCCCGCCCAGCAAACCTGCAAACTACATGTGAAATGCCACTTCCTCTCTGATTGTGCTGACCCACGGTGCCACAAGAAACGAGCACATTTACAGAGCGATATCGGAGATAATGGCTACAACCAGCCTTATAAGCAGTGCTGAGATAAGCTAAAGAAATTGAAGTCTGACGTCTGGGGCGGCTGTGGCTAAAGGGTTAGAGCAGTCGTCCTCCAATGCAAGAGATGGGGGTTCAGTTCCTCCAGCAGTCACATGCTTAAGTGTCCTTGGGCAAGACACTGAACTCCTCAATGCCTCCGATGTGTGTCCCATCGGTGTATGAATGTGATAAAAATAAATAAAGATACTTTGACTTTGATAAAGCACTGATTATTCTTTGTATAGATCAGGGTCTGCAACCTGCGGCTCTTTCATCGCTCTGCAGTGGCTCTTTAACCAAAAGTGACATAAAACTGAATGTTACTGGTTTTTATAACAACAACTAAAAGGGCTAGTTTTAGCAGTTTTCCTGTAATTTATTTTGCAAATATATGAATACTAGAACATAACAAGGAGTAAAACATACTCACGTTCACTTTACACTTTATTTCTTCAAAGTAGGATACGTATTTTTTCTACAATTAAAAAAAAAATCACATAAGAATGCATAGTTTGTTGGTTTAGTTTTTAGAAACTGGGCAAAAACTATATATATTTTTTCTTTTTTTTTGTCTTAGAGTATAAAATATCACAAAATGTGAACAAATCATTAGATATTTTTAGTTTTATAAAATCACCCCTACTGTCCAGAAAAGCACCCTCCAACAAACTTAAAGTGGTCTGTGGGCCACCAGTTAAAAATCCCAGTTGTAGCAGGTATTGTGGCTCCGGACACATTTAATTTAGTGAACAAAGGGGCAGAAATGGCTTTTTTGATCGTAAAGGTTGCAGACCCCTGGTATAGATCTAGTAGAGTGCTGTATGAATGGGTAAATTAGGGCACAGATTGTAGTGTAAAGTACTTTGAGTGTCGTCATAAGATAGAAAAGTGTTATATAAGTACAGTGCATTTACCATTATAGGGCGATAAAGGGCCACAATGAGTGGAGGACTCGAACAATGACCTGTTACAATCCCGCCCACGAGTGAGGAAACAAGTCACAGTGGCAAATCACCTCCTCCTGAGACGAACCGATAAGTAGGGGTGGGCGGATTGATCCAACTATTGACAATACTGATACCAACATGGGTATTGATATCGATCAATACCAGTGTAATGAGATTGATACTTTAGCTTCAGTTTCTGTATGCACTGCTGCGGTTTCTTCAAAGATGCGAGCGGACTGTGTAAGTGCCACTCATGTCACAGCACAGAGCAACTTTACAAAGAAAGGCAGGGCCCACAGAGAGGCTTCTGGGAATATTCCTTTGATCTCAAGTCTTTGGAGGTTGTTTTGGTATTTACATGTATTTATTGTATTTTCACTAATTATTTTTCATTTGTAATTATTTTTTTCAAACCCAGAAAATAAATTCACTTAAGAGGAGAAAATTTGCCTTTTATATATTTTACCGTTTTAAAACATTTGTTGCCGTGTGATATGTACAGTTTGTTTATTTAAGAAAAAATCCAGAAAAGGAGTGCAGTGACGGGATAATTTTTATTTAATTATTATAGTTTCAGGAGGATTTGTGGCATGTGCAGGGTGTACCCGCCCCTCGCCCAGTGATTGTTGGACATGGGCACTGGCGACCCCCGTGACCTAAAATGGAAGAAGCAGGTAAAAGATAATGGAAGGATAGTTTTGGGACACATTGTTTTAATTTATTCTTGAGTGATCATTTTGTGCACTTGGTTTAAGGAAAAAAATCCATCCACCACAAGGTCTGCGGAAAATTGTTTTGTTGCTGTTCTATTTGTTTTTAGAAAAAAAAACTTTTATTATAATGAAGTATTTTTTATTTACTTATAAAATTTGCCTAATTCTATCCTGGGTTTTACTAATAAATGATCCAAAGGAAAAATCACAAAACACTTAAACGTCATCAAAATTCAGTGTAATTATCCAAAGGTATTGTATCGGTATCAGTACCGGCGATACTGGACCTGTATATATTTGGTATCGTTCGATACCAAATGTTGCAGTATCGCACACCACTACCGATAAGACGAGAGCTGAGTGAAGTCGCAGTTATCAGTGGAGAAGCTGCTTATAAAGAGGCCACAGTGGACCATCACACCAACTGGAACTGTAGGAAGTTGGTCCGCTCTTGGCAACTTTACGAGCTCTTGGAAGGATTTCTACAAATTTCTCAAGTATTTTGGGGAGATTTGTGCTCCATTGTTGTTTATTGCTGCCAAAACTCTCAGAAAGTAATCAATAGATGTATTTACTAATTACTTTTTACAGTTTGATGTGGACAACATTCTTTGCATGACAAGAATTTATCTTGCAAAAAAAAAATTCTAGTTGTTTTTCTCTTAATTGTGCTTTAATTGATGTTAAAAAAAATATTTTCTTTGCAGTGTCTTTTAGTTCACAAAACAGTGAAGGGTACGTATTACATAGAATGTTGTGTGGTTTGTTAACATCCTTCCATCCATCCATCCATCCATCCATCCATCCATCCATCCATCCATCCATCCATCCATCCATCCATCCATCCATCCATCCATCCATCCATCCATCCA
>NC_056501.1:32040837-32051872 GCF_014905685.2 Nematolebias whitei | reverse complement strand
CATCCATCCATCCATCCATCCATCCATCCATCCATCCATCCATCCATCATCCATCCATCCATCCATCCATCCATCCATCCATCCATCCATCCATCCATCCATCCATCCATCCATCCATCCATCCATCATCCATCCATCCATCCATCCATCCATCCATCCATCCATCCATCCATCCATCCATCCATCCATCCATCCATCCATCCATCCATCCAGCCATCCATCCATTTGTTAACATATCTGTCACATATACTCAAAAAACATTTTAAAACCCTTACTATTGGAAAACAGTTGTAAAAATTACAAAGGGTATTATTAATCTCTTATAAGATGCAATTTGTACAGTGATGAAAGTAGCGAATGCAGCAACAGTGCTGTTTATCAAAATACCAGTTAACTAAAACCTCAACCTGTGTTTACAAAAAGTTAAATCTTTTTCACACTGAGAGGCTGCTCTTAAAAACGACAGGTTTTTCTTTTAATTTGTGCAGATTTTAGCAACGTCAAATCAACATTTTCAGACATTTCATTGTGATTTTCTTTTTGTAAAACTAATGAGATTATTTTATTACCTGATATATATATTTTTATAATTTGAAAGCCAAACGAAGTTCAGGCTTGACTCTGATTTTCATTTGAACACTAGCTTGACTGCACTTTGGAGGAAACTGATGATCACAACAAAAAAAAATTAAAGAAAATAGAACTAGGTATGTTTGTTATACAGCATTTTGCAGCTGTAGATACATTCCTATTAGAAAATGAATGAACGTTCATATTTGTGTGTTTGTTTAATCCTGGCAATGTATTGCTGACGCATGGAAAAGTGCAGCAGTAGCTCTGCAAAAAAAAGAATAAAAAAAAGTTGAATAATATTTTCAAAGCTGCCGCTAAGTGAATGCAAGGTCACATCATTAATAAACTTTGCATAACATTAAGGAGTAATGATTGCACATTAGAGGAGCGGCTGCGGAGCTGAAAATGAATCTTTTCTCCGTCCTTCCCACAGGTTGCAGCTTCTATCTGTCCCCACAGTAATGCATTTGAAAGTAACCCACCCTCCCTAACCCCATCCTCCGCTGTTCTTTCCAGATAAATTGAGATGCTGCAGCCTTCTCGGCGAGCTTATTTCTCCCTCAGAGTTGTGGCCCACAGTGGAGTGGGCGAGGGGGGGTAGGCGTGTGTACATATGGATGTGTGTGTGCGTGCACAGGGTAATGTCCTGTGATCAGAGAGAGATTGAACTTGGCATCAGCTAGGCTAAAGGCTTCAAGGGACCAATTGGAAATCAGGTGCTTTCACACAAAATGCAGCGACACATGTATACACATGTGCACTCATCCTTACACAGAGAGAAACATGCGTTCACTCGTTTTCTTGCTTCCTTTCCTCACACACATGCTCCGTGGCAACAGCAGCCATCTATAGTTATTTATCTCACACCGGTAAATGTATCCATGTTCCACGCACCCCAATCTGCCTCCTCGGCCTTTCTATCTTCTCTCTCTCTCTCACACACTCCCCAAAACAATCTGCTTCAATCACCACTTCTCTCAATTCTTTGCCTCTCCCTCCGTCTTTATCTCTCCCTCCTCTGTCGTAAAGCATTTCTTTCCACCACCCCCATATATTTATCCCGCTATCTCGCTGCTCCCTCCATCGTCAGTTTCTACCTTCCTCCTTCTCTGCCAGTCATCCGAGCCCCGGAGTGTTCTTAGGTGATCAATCTTCATCCTCTCAGCGCTGTCAGAGTGTCGGGTCAAGCCGCACACACACGCATTTACCAGAACGAGTGGACATCAAATGCCAAGATTTACATACGATCACAACGGGGAGCGGCCGCAGCCGCCGAGAGCGCACATGCTCGGGTGTAATCACAGAGTAAACACAAATGTACTCAATCACACGCTCGCGCCTCTCGTGAACAGGTTGCTCATCGTCTCCTTCAGCTGATTGGTTCAAACGAGATGGAGGGCTGCACTCGGCCAGCACAGGGGTGGAGGGACTTTTTGGCGCTGCCTGGCTGGCCTTGACCCAATCTCAAGCTCCAGCAGCTCCAGACATCCCACCCAGTCTCCACATGGCCAAGGGGAGTGAGACGAGGGGGGTGCAGTCTGGGCCTGAGGGTGGAGCAGAAAAATGCTCCGTGCCACTCTGGGCTTCGTACACATGCACAGGCTCTGAGCCAGGCCCAGCCCCACCACCTGAGCAGGACCAAATATTGGCACCGCAGGGGAGGGGGCTTAACGATGTGGGTGTGTGGCACTTCATTTAAAGCTGCGAAAAAGGCAATTACAAATGTAGAGGCTGAACATTGCAAATGAAACTGAAGTGTCACGATTATTAGTAAGGATGTCCCAGTCGAGATTTTTTTTTTTGTTTTTGCCCTTGATACCAATCAGTCGGCTCGTTTGAAAACAGGATGGCTCACTTCCAAGTCTCAGTTACTTTGATTGTATTTTACAGTACAGAGTTTCAGATTAGATACCATAAACACATTTAGGATTTTACCATCACTGTCATTGTGTGCGTCACACGTCATGAGCTTTACAATGCATTCAAAATTTTCATTATAATTTTCCTCGAGTCGTTTTTAATTATCAATAAAGGAAAACTAGATGCTAACAACAAAGGACATTTTCTATACAGCTCAGGTTGCACTTTATCGTACGCTTTGTGGCTCCAACAGCTCAAACAGATACAAAACCCTGTTTTATTTTTTTAATCGCTGCAATGGATTGGTCATCCAAAGTGATAAATTCATTAAAGGAACTACTTTGTAATTCTTTTTGCCCTTCTGCTGTCTTGTGCAAACTTGTCTACTCGCTTTAGTTTCCTTCAAAGTGTGCGGCTTAGCTGTGCTTGCTATAAAAGTTAGCTGGGTTAAAAAAAAAGGTGTACTCAGCTGAGTGCTGGGATTTTAAAGGGCAAAAAGTTGCTAATATTGAATGTAGCTCTATCATTGCCACCACACATAATACCTTAGCAAGTAAGTACAGAACTGCTCTCATTTTATATTTTAAAATGCTTCCAGACTGCAGACATGCAAGCACACTATACAGTTATAGTACATTCATGGCTAATATAAAGCTATTATCAATGTCATGGTTAGTCAAAACAACATTATCCTCCAAAAAAACCTTGTTTGGAGTCATAATGTGTACCAGTGTTATGAAAATGTTCTTGTCTATGTGCAAGGTTTTGTTAACACTGCCCAGTTAGTTCTTTAGAGCAGGGGTTCTTAAACTTTTTTGGGTTCAAGGACCCCTCATAATGCTTGTTTATTAGTTTTTTTTTCAGTTTCTTTCTTTAATGAAATGGAAATATTTGTGTAACACAAATACTTAGACCTGTGCTTTAATAGTGTTAATACAATTTTTATACTATTAAACATGGGGTATTTTTCATTCAAGATACACTTAATTAACACCATTTTTAATTTCAACTTCCAAAAATTGCATTTTTGAGAAAATTAACAGAATCAAAAACCACTTTAAAACTTCACCTGTTCACATGATGAACATAATAAATGTATCGCCACTTCTTCAAATTATTACAGAAAACTCTTTACATGAAACGGGACAGAAGCAGAACAGCAGTAGTCAGACCAAGTACCAGAGCTTCATGTGTAAACTGATCAATGCAGTCAGGGAGGGGCAGACTGGGGTTTCTCCCCCAGAAAAAAAAAAAAAACGGAATAAAGTAGATGTGATTTCCTGCATTTTGGTGTATTTTAACAGGTTGTTAAACATCTACGTGCTTATTAAAAAAAAAAAAAAAAAATTAAAAAATATATTTTTTGGTGCAGCCCCAAGCACCGGCCCACGGCCCCTCAGCTGTCCAGGGACCCCAGTTTGAGAACCACTGCTTTAGAGCTACTGTATCTACACAATATGTCTTGCTGTTGCGTCTTTCACAGGGAAATCCAGATTGCAAGACTGCATAGACCACACAAAACCATATTATATTATTTGTATCAACAAACACTTCATCATTTGTGAAAGTGAAGACGACAAAAAAAAAAAAACCTTCCTACAAAACTATTTACACATCTCCATGGCAACACGGGGCAGTACGTTAGTGCAAGAATCTCTTCTTTTAAGATGTTGGTATTCGTGTTGAACACCGTGCATCTTGCCCATCAAGCATAACAACACAGCGCTTGAGCACGGGCTGAGAATAGGCTGATATCGGTGTGGCTGAATTAAACATAGCCCAGCCTCATAAATACTGCACGGGGCCAGCACTCTGGGGAGCTTATCTGGACCCATCAGAGCTGGAAGCTCCGGTGCTCAGTAGGAAAAACACAGCTACAGCTTGCAGTGTAAATGTTCAGAGACTGGTCGTACGCATGCTAGCAGGGATGTAAGCAGAAGGCCCTCTCACTGCATGCCTCATGAATAGTAATACCCTGCATGAATGCTCTGTTTGCCTGGTAAGTGTTCTTTGTGCACTGGCAAAAGCACACGTGTAGCGTGTGTGAAATGGTTTGTATTTCCTGCCAGCTCACTCCAGGTAGCGTGCATAATGGCTTTGATACGCATAGCTTTTTGTGTCAGGCTTTGTGAGGAGGTAGGGAGAGCATCCGAGTGACATACTCAGGATAATTCTCTTTTGTAACTTGGAGGTTTGGATATTGGGGCTTGTGCAATAAACAAAAAATGGCTAAATATAAATGTACATAAAAAAACAAACAAAAAAATGCTGTTCTTTTCAGATTTTAATTAGTTAAACTAACTGAAAACTGCTGCCATTTGGTTGACAACTTTCACAATACTTTGACTCAATCTGCATATTATATGTAGACCACTACAAGTCAATCAGTCTGAAATGTTTGTTTAGCTAATAAAGTACTAAGAATGACAAATTGTCCTGAAGTAAATTCATTGTAAAGAACAATCGTATATGAAGTGAGTTTTAAAAAAAGTTGTGGGAATGACCAAAAATCAAAATACATTTTCTCATAGCAGCATTTTTGGGCTCTCTGTCCTAAAAAAAAAAACAAAAAACAAAAAACCTAGCTACAGCTAGCTGCAGGGCAGCACGGTGGCACAACTGGTAGAGCTGCTGCCTCTCAGCGAGCAGGTCCTTGGTTCAAACCCCGGTCCAGGGGCCTTTCTGGGTGGAGTTTGCATGTTCTCTCCGTGCATGCGTGGGTTTTCTCCGGGTGCTCCGGTTTCCTCCCACAGACCAAAAACATGCATGTTAGGCTGATTGGTAACTCTAAATTGTCCCTAGGTGTGAGTGAGAGAGTGAATGGTTGTTTGTCTTGTTTGTCTCTATGTGGCCCTGTGATGGACTTGCGACCCGTCCAGGGTGTACCCCGCCCCTCGCATAATGATTGCTGGACATGGGCACCAGCGACCCCCGTGACCCAAAATGGAATAAGCGGGTAAAGATAATGGATGGATGGACAGCTAGCTGCTGCTGCCACTGACACGAGTCATTCCTGCTTCTTTTCTCACTAAATAAAATGTGCCCAGAACTGCAAATTGAAATAGAGGTAACACAACTCAGCAAGAGGTATGTAAAAAATACGCATAAAAACAACTGTAGTTTGTGACATTATGAAATTAATAAGCTGTCATAACCAGCTTACAATTAATGTTTTATATGTTAGAACAAAAATAAAGTTTAAATTCCTCAAATAAAGCAAAACAAAAACTTTAGCACAGAGACGTTTATTTGCTCCAAATTTTATTTTAGGTTTTAATAAAGTTATGCCGTTACTTCGAGTTCCTGGTGTTATCTGAATGGCTTGCCTTATATTACTATTGTTTTTCTAGGTTGGTTATGAGCTTAAATATTAAAATTATTTCCATGTTAGTTAGGTGAAACTTCAAAAACCCTTGCAGAAGGACAAGCACTTTATAAGACTTCAGATTATTATTATTATTTTTCATTATTCTCCACAAATAGTCACCATAAATATGGCCACAGAGTGAGACTAACTCCTTTGGACGTGCTAACTCATCAAGCAAATATGACATGTGATGTTTTTGACTGCTGAACAAACATTTTCCAATAATTTTAAACTAAAAAAATAAACAGATTTGCAGTATGTCAGTGGGCACAAGTGGTGGGCACAATACGACAAGAAGCAACAGTTTTTATCAGCAACTATCCTCAGAAATTTATGTAGACCACTCTAAAAAAAGCAATGGCAGCATAAGGATTATAAAATAATGTCTGCTTGAACTGCTATAAAATAGTTTAAATTTGAAATGTTTTAAAAAGCATGTTACTGGATTGGTCCGGCTATTAGCTCATCAGTCTGGTTAGAATGGATATATATTTCTCCAAACTTAGCTATCTATGACAGGTAAGATAATAATTGTTCATATTTTTTTAACAGAGCTCCAGTTCAGCAAAATTGAACTCCCACTTCAAGGTTGTTTTGAATTACTCTGCAGTGTGTTTGGCCTAGTAAAAGTGCAAATAAGTTTAAGGGCTTCATACTCAACAGGCGTAAGATTTTCTAAATGTCATTCTTCACTTTGTAAGTGAATCCAAATATCTGCAAAGAAAGGAGAACTGTTTTCCTGACCTGGTCTCTAGCGGGACGTTGCTGTTGAGCACCCAGCTGTCCTGTAACTGCACCGACTCCGGAGTGGTCGGCCCATCTACCGCGCCTGGAGCCGGGGCGTGGATGGGGTTGCGGCCCCCTCTCAGGGTGTTCCTGTTCAGGCTGTTAGCAGACTGATGGGACAAGCTGTGGTGGTTGTGAGGAGGGGGCAGCGGAGGCTGTAGTGTGGACTGACTGTGGTTTGCAGGCCCTGAAAGACAGAGGAGCAGAGAAATAAAATTTAACCCAACAAGCCATGCATTCAGTACCATAACATCAATGTTCAATATTTGGTGTTTGATTCTCAATAAATGATCAGTAGCTTTATTCTGAGGAAAACTGAAAGTGTACAGACGCATGAAATTTTAATCATCATGATCTCGTCACATCGCATTTTCCAGATTTTCTTCCTCTCTCTTCTTTGCCACTTCCATTCCACTCCTGTCCCCCTTTGCCTTCCTTTGTATTCAGTTTTCTTTGTCACATCTAAGTGAAAGTGTGTGTGCACGTGTGTGTGTGAGCAATATTAGAGCACTCAGCACCGCATGCATCCTCATCCCTTGCTCTCAGACTTGAGGGAACATGTCAGCTAGAATCCAATAGCAGCCCCTTCAACAATGAGCTAATGGACTGTTGAGTGAGAGAGCTGAAAAACAAACCGGCATGACTCAGACGAGAACCCCCATTCACACATCACCTTTCTCCCTTTCTCTCTCCGAAGCAGCGGGAGGGCGGAGAGTTTGAGCCCATCTTCATTGTGTGTGTGTCTTGGTGTGTGTGGTTTGTTCGTGCAAAATCAATAAACCACATACTATACAGTAAAAGCAAGACCGACACAACTGCACAGTTTCTTCAGCATGCCTTTTGTTTAATGTGGTCAAATTAAAGTCTGCGACAGAGTTATAGCTGATTTGGTCAAACCTTATTAAAAAATGTGTGTAATCTTAAAGATATTGTAAAATCTCAGACAATCTGTTTATTCTCAAGGTTTGCGTTGTGAATGACTCTCAGCTATAATTCATTTAAACTCAGTTCGGTTTATTTCTATAGCACTAAGTCACAACAGAAGTCGTCTCATGGCACTGAACAGAAACATTCATATATAAAAATAATAATTTAACATTATTTATCTGAGGGGCAGACTGCTGTGAATTTAACTCCATCACAGAACTCTCATCTTGAGCAAGCGTGAAGGCGACCGTGGAAAGGAAAAACTCCCACACGAGGAAGAAACCTTTAGCAGAACCAGGATCAAGACAAGCGGCCATCTTCTTAGACCGACTGGGTTTGAGAGGAACAGGAAGGAGGAACAGATACACAATGGCAGGTCCAGAATCATGTTAATATAGAAATAGTATCAAATGAAAACTATTCAATTTTAACAATTCATTTAAGGAAATTAGTCTAATTTGTCCTCAAGTAGTCTAAGCCTATAGCAGCACAACAAGCCAACACTAACTATAGGATTCATCAAAAAGGAAATTCTTAAGCCCAGTCTTAAAACTGGACAATGTGTCAACCTCACTGACATAAACTGGAAGTTTGTTCCACAAGAGAGGAGCCTGATAACTGGAAGATCGTCCTCCCATTTTGCTTTTGTAAACTCTAGGAACCACAGGTAAGCCTGCAGTTTGAGAGCAAAGTCCTCTGTTGGGAAAATATGGAACAATAAGATCTCTAATATAAGATGGAGCTAGGTTGTTGAGGGCTTTGTAGGTTACAAGTAAGATTTTGAATTCAATTCTGGACTTGACTTCAAGCTCTGAACCTGGGGAGACAGAGCCTTCTCCGTCGCTGCCTCCACCCTCTGGAACTCACTGCTCCAACAGCTTCGTGCCTGCTCCGATCTCTCCACTTTTAAGAAAGAACTCAAAACCCACCTGTTTAAAATTGCTTTTAATGTTTAAATTTGCCCCTTTTTTAAATGTTTGACTGTGTTTTTATATGTTCTGCATTGTTGATTTTATTTGTTTTTATTTTTTTACTCACGTAAAGTGTCTTTGAGTATTTAGAAAAGCGCTGTACAAATAAAATGTCTTATTATTATTTTTATTTGACAGTCAGCCAATGGAGAGAAGTTAAAACTGAAAGCTATGACCAAACCAAATTTTAGCACATCTACAAAATTTACTATGTTAGAACCATTTCTGGGTTAAGAATAAAAACTTTAGTGTTCTTCAATAATTGGGTTGACTCTAAAAGTGTTGTACACGTATAACCAAACATTACTTCCTGTGATTTTTTTTATCCTTCCTGCAGCTCATGAGACATTTTTCTTGCGGAGTTGACACAACTGAGTTGACTCCAAAAGATAATCAGTTGTAAATGTTGTAAATGATTACTCTCTCAGAGGTTCATTAAAATCCATCAAATGATTCATGAGAGTTTTGCCTACACGACAGACACATTAGCACCTGCTTATGCGAACAACTTATGTGGAATTTCAAACCAAATCTGAGCTGCACCAACTTGTAAAGGGTTTCTACAGTATTTCTTTTTTTTTAAAACTCATGCTCCACTTTTTTCCAAAACTTCAGGACATTTGGCAACAAAGAGCTGACACAGTCTTGCTAACGGCAAACAGACAGACAAACAAATGAAGCTAAAATGAAATACTCTTTCTTGGCAACGGTTTCTGCTGAGGAATAAAAAAAGAAATACTGGAAGTGTCACGACAAAACCACCATGCATGCTTCTCCACAGCTGTCTGGATATAAATGTATTTGTGCGAAATACGCAGTTATTGATGCTACAGTTGGCTCTGCAACGCCGTTCGCTTTGTCTTTCAGCAACTCTACTCATTGCACCTTTATCGTCTTTTTTTCTTCTTTTTCTCACACTTCTAAGCATAGAATAAATCATACTGATTGTTTGTTTGCACATTGCCTTTCTTGTACCGATCAAAGATACGAGCGAGAGCACATATGCACGAGTACGTGTTGGGGTGAAAACAACAAAGCAAGTGCTTCGTCAACCTGCGTGATCACACTTGCCCTCCTCCTTTTGTCATCTTCTCTGGAACCAGACGAGAAAAGAGACGTCGTGTGAGAGGAGGAGAGATGTGCGGATGTTTCGCGCACTCTTCCGAACGTGTCTCCTTTCATATTGTGAGGTTTCGAATTAAGAAGCGCAAACGACCGTGACTTCGTGCACAAAACTGGAGCTTCACGAGCCAACTTTTCTCCCTCGTTGTCCTTTCTCCTAGATGGATATTTAGAGCAGAGAGCTCCCTTGCAACTGCAGCTGTAATGGAAACCAGTTTACAACGTGACCCGATTCCTCTGCCGCACCACTGGGACGCAGGTGTCATCAACACGGCTGTGAAGAACAGATGCTTGTGAAAGAGGAGAAGAGGGAAAGAGCAAGAAGAAGACGAGAGAAGGATGGGGCCAGACCCTCTACACACGAGAGTCCCAAAACATCTGTTTGAACATGCAAGAATCCTCCGGGGAGAAAGTGATACACACACACACACACGCACACACACACACACACACACACATGGACTCACTTCATACATGCAGTAACACACCTGCATGAAAAAGGCTCAACTCTTGCATCATACATGCAAGCAAACTGACATATGATGTAAATGCTATCCTGTGTTGTGCCCTCCTCCTCTTCCTCCCCTACTCCTCTTATAAAGGCATCATTTCTCCTGGAAAATTGTCTCCCCTGCTTTCACCTTCCTTACATTTGCATTTTGTTTGTGTCCTTTACTGAGATCGGAAGCCTTCTGAGATAAACCTAGTTTGTTAGAACCCTTTCAAGAAATAAATTCAACTTGACTTCTCCTCCAGGGCAATGGCTCTATAAATGTGAAATACAGCAGCTTCTACAATATCCTTTCTCCATAAATACATTTATTTAGCAACAAGGCACACAGCAAAAAGCCTTATAAAAACAAAAAAGCTTGTACTATCATCTGCAGGCATGAAATCAGTCTGAGGGATGCTGAAAAATAAAAGGCAGGCGCCCTGTTACACACACATCCACGGACACAATTTCTCCCATAATTAAGACTATACAAAAACACTTCAGATGACTTCCAACCTAAAAAAATGAACTTTTATTTTTAATATCCAATTCACGTGATTAATAAATTACCCACGCGGTACGGAAAATGAATGCACATTTTTTTAGTCATAGACTTTAATGAACTTTGGAGGCTTCAAATCTCCTCATTTACTCTGTAGTTTAGGTGTGTTCACTTTTAGGTGCCCTTTGGTGGTAACTTTCCAACCATAACGTCTCTGTGCAAGGACAGAGACTTGATCCATCACATTTTATAAAACATATATTAGGTCTACTGACACACATAGTAAAAAATCCTATAATGAATCAGTAAGATAATGTCAAAGGAATGCAAAATCTAAAGAGTCTGGTAGAAAAATCTGTCCTTTATTTCTGCAGAAATGGTCCTTTATTGCACAGTTACACAGAAGAATAAAGTAGTTATGGGTGCCAGGACAT
>NC_056501.1:32016027-32035837 GCF_014905685.2 Nematolebias whitei | reverse complement strand
GAGAGAGGAGTAAAGGAGGCCATCTTTGTGAAAAGAAACCGTCCATCATTAAACAGGGGTGGAGGCCTCCGGGTTCAATTGTCCCCCTCTTACAATGCTGTGATTGCTGGTATCACTCAACCCTCTGTGAATAGTACACAGCCATCAGTGTGCTAATGATCCATTGTTAGGCTGATGGTCCTTCTTGAGCATGTGATCAGCTGGTTTTGGTTGTCAGCAGCAAAACTGGCTGATCCACTCTGAGAAGGTGCTATTTAAGAGACTGAGCTGAAAACAGCAGCTCAGACTGAGGAAGTCTCTTGGATGAGAGACGAAACGTTTCTACATTTTTTTTTGCTTTGTTTTGTTTTTTGTTTTTTTGAATGTCCAGAGGACCAGATTGAACTTTCTTGGATTTTTCTACCTGGATTATTGAGCATGCATCAGGACAATCAGCCTAACATGTTGGTCTGTGGGAGGAAACCAGAGTACCTGGTTTCGTGGCATGACGGCTCAGTGCTTAGCACTGTTGCCTCACAGCAAGAAGGTCCTGGGTTCAATCCCCAGTTGGACCTGGGTTCTTTCTGTGTGGAGTTTGCATGTTCTTCTCGTGCTTGCGTGGGATTTCTCCGGGCACTCCGGTTTCTCCCACAGAACAAAAACATGCATGTTATGCTGCATTCAGGCCCAGAAAACCCACTCATGCATGAAGAGAACATGCGAACTCCACCCAGAACGGTCGCCGACTGGGATTTGATCAAGTAACTTTCTTGCTGAGAGGCAACAGCTCTACCAACTGCACCACCGTGCCACCGTTGAAGATATTTATTATTATTGATTCTGCTAAAAAATATGCATTAAAATGGACAACTGTGATGACCAGATGTTTCTGCCACTTATGGTTTGGTAATTTTTTTTACATACCAGTATAACCATAGTGTTTGCACAATGACTTTTTTGTTTGATGCATAGTTTCTAACGTGTACTTCCATCTGTCAGACTTTTCAACGATACTGTCAGGGAGGGACAGATGTGACAGGTGTGCGGTGACCATAGTGATATATGGAGCTACTGGCTTTACATTTATTTTGATTTTCTCTAACCTTAATCAAAACACTGGCTTGTTGTTCAGCATACATTAATATAACAGTAAGTGATTTTTAGGCTAAAAGTATCTTGTTAAAATGTTTAGTAGAGGCTAAAATCTATAAAAAAACAAAAAAGCTGATGAAATTGATGCCAGAGAAACTTATTCTTATGTGGACTTTAAATCCATAAAACAAACCCTGAAGCTTGCTAGAGGAAACACAAATATGTTGAGAAGTGCTATTGCCCGAGGAGCGAGGCCTGTGTCCAAGGCACTTTTTTCTTACAGTACATGTCGACAGGCCCTGAATAAAAATGCAGCTTGTTTTGGCCACGGAAATACAAATCTGACAAAGCTCGGGAGCAGATGCGAAGCGCAGTTTGAGGACAAGTAAATAGGTCCAATAAATTAAGATACGGGACTCCGTCAGATGAATTGATGGAGTGATAGAGTTCAAGTTGCAGGCAGACTAATAGGAACACCAGGAACCCAGTTTGATAAAAGACCAAATATGCAGCTTGGAAATTGAGCAATTAGTGAGCAGCCAAGCAGATCCTGTTTTATTCTAGTTTATCTTTTCCTCCTTTCTGTCTTCTCTCTAGTGTCAGTAAACACCGATCACGAGAAAGATTTTCTCAGCAGCTCTCTATTTTGTTGTCACCCTTTATGTTGGGAAGCAAAAGAGCCCTTCCGACGGCTGCTGAAGCCTGACCCACTTTATTCTGCCCAAGGTCTCCTGCGACTGGAGAAGAGGGGACCGTAGCTGTAAGCTGGCGGGTTTTGGCTCGGGCTAATCCCTGGAAGTCTATTATGCTCGCCAATTCAACGGAGCCTCTCTCAGCAGAGGAGCATTAGCCTGTCTGCTAACCTGCTTCCCTGTAAGACACACTGCACACACACATGCATAAGGCAGAGGCTTGCCACACCATATTAATCTCCCACTGTTTGCCTGTGCACGTGTGTGCACGTGCATGTGGCAAGTTGGCAGCAGAAACCAACCAAGGCAGTTTGTTTTGCAGCCGTGGATGAGCAAACTGTTTATTGACATTTTCTGTGGTTAACAGAGAAAAGTCACAGGGCAGGATGTGTGTGTGTGTGTGTGTGTGTGTGTGTGTGCATGGCACAAAAATGCCCATTCAGCAGTGAAAAGGGGATCATTGCAGAGTTCTGCTCCCATCCCTCACCCCTTGTCTCTACCCCATCCCTCTCTCTTCTTTCTCTCCATCTCTTCATTTTTTACATTTTCTAAAAAAACAACAAATAAATAAATAAAATAAAAGCAGCAGCACCTGCGTTCGTCATTTTCCGCACACATTCTCTCCTTGCTATTTGCTATGCACTCCGTGTTTTAAAGGTGTATTCCCAAGTGCTCTCTCTTCCCATGTCCTCTGTCTCAGAATGACACACGCTCCTCATTTGTCATTCTTCTCAGAGCTCGGAGGGTTTGAGCACAGAAGGAGAGCTTGAGGTGAAAATCCAGAACTGCATACATGCTGACAAAGGGGCTTAAATTCTTACTGGTTTTTTTCCCCATTCAAATGAGTTCATAGTAACATACAGGCACAATAAAAAAGTTGAAGACAAATGCACACACACACACACACACACACACCCACACACACACACACAGCGCCTCTGCCTGGCTAGTCATCTCTGTCTAATTAGGAGGCAATAATCCGTTAGAGAAGAGTCATCAAATTCAGCCAAAAACAAACACTCCATGAGCAGAAATGCATGCCTGCATTTCACCCACGCCCACACACAAACTCACAAACGCATGCACATCCGCACGTGCACCAATCAGCCCACCGTTACACAAATGTCACCTTTACATAAGCACCATTAGGAAGAATACCATTAGGAAGAATACCATTAGCAAGGATGGAGCAATGGGGTCTTTGTTTTGCCTTTGTTTGCTGCAGATTTGTTTCAACAAAGCCATTAAACATTTATTGTTTCTGCAGCGACTTGAGGTGGCTTCCCCTCTAAAGTGGCAGCCGATAGCTAGCCACTTTAGAAGAGGCTTGAGTTAAAAATAGCTTAGTGTCCCCCATGCATAATGAATGGGCAGAGACAGTGCTAACGCTAGCTCTTTCCAGGAGTGATCTGCTATGCTTCATTTAGCCGTTGCAGCTTCCCCCCGCCTGCCCGCCCGTCCACCACCCCGCCGGTGTTCTGACGGAAGCGTTCCCAGACAGGTGCTCCGAGCCAGACAGTATTCCCACGTAAACATTTGCAGACCAATTCTCTGCCAATCCCCAGCAACAATGTCTCCTTCGCATTTACCTGACATGCTTCACTGGGAACACAAGTCACGTCTATCCACCTGTTAGCTTAGGTAATGGTGGTCTACTTTAGAAGAACACACACTACACCGACACACATATACAAACAGCATGCAGCTTCCTGAGGATTATCTCGCCACGGTCAGTTTCTGCCTGGCTTGGTAAGGCTCATTTCCTGCCCAGCATCCCGCTCTCTACATGACAACTGCAAACACACACATTTAGGTAGGCGTGCACTTTCACGGCACATGCAGAGGCTGTTGATGTTTGCAGGTGGGCTCTTCCCCCCCAGCTCCCAGCCATTTCTGTGCCTTTTGACATGCCAGGCTATGCTGATGCAGTGCCAGGCTGCCACTCTAAACACATTTAAGTTGATTTTAATGGATGCCCAAAGCCAAGGACTCTCTCTGCACCCATTAGATCTGCAGTACTGTCTGGGAAACACAGCAATTTGCAATTTTATCTTAGTGTCTTTTTCTCCTTCCATCCAACGGCTTTCTTTCACGTTCTAAGCTCATCAGTATACCCCTTTTTACTCTTCCTTTCCTCTGCTCCTTTAGCGATTTCTATCCCCTTTTTGCAGTCACTTTTCCCATCTATTTTTACTGGGGTGTTTTTGGATGCTCTCGTTTCTCTCTTTCTCCTGTTTTTGATTAATTTTTGTCATGCTAAGTCTCTCATTAAACACCTTCAAAGTCAAAGTTTGACTTTCTCAATCTCTGCTCCCATTTACCTAGCTGTGTATCTTGTTTAGTTTTTGTTGCCTCTTTGCAAGTTTTTTCCTTTTACCCCCCGCTCGTCGCTCTTGCACGATGTGTGTACATGCTCGGCAGAGACTGAAAGAAGCCCCTGGAACAGTAAAGTGTGGGCGTATGCGAACAAGAATGAGAGGAAAAGAGAATGGGCCTGTAAGCCTCACTCTCCCTTCTTTGCCAGCTTCTGCCATTAGGGTGTCAGTGGCAGAGTGAATTTATTTGCTGTGCGGTTACTGGGCTAATGATTGATGTTGCCCCAGCAAACAGTAAACCAATTAGAAGGCTGATGTAACGTCATTTTAAAAGCCTCCTAATCACGTTGCTCTTGAACCTGGGACCCGGGCCTTCCCTAATGAAGATTTATACTGGATCAAAGGAGAGCCTAACGCCATTAACAATAGATTGTATTCCACCAAAAATCACATTAGGACTTCTCTGCCCACCCCTCTCCCTCCCATCAGGCCGCTGCTAAATATATCTGCTGATTACAAGTGCAGATGCGCCGAGGAGCGGGGAAATAGAGAAAGAGCGGGAATGGGAGGTAGAATAGCGCCGAAAGTTGGCCCGTTACTGTTGAGGAGAAACATGTAGATTGATGAACAAACTCATCACCACCGATGTTTGTGTGCGTGTTTCTGGGGAAGAAGGAGTTGTGAACTGCTGATATGAGCACACGGGGCCTGAAACAACCACCAAGACAGAGCCCGGTGATGAAAGTAAAAGCGCGGAGCTGGAACTAGTTTGTCTTTGCAACACTAATTCTCCCGCTGGCACCAAAAATTCATCATCCCCTTACCTTTCACTTTCTGCTGGATTATTAATGTCACATGCAAAATAAGAACAAGCGCATCAGCTCACTGTCGTCAGCATGCGACAGAGTAGAGGTTGCCTTTACTTGCATCATTGTTTTTTGGTGTCTATAGCTTAAAAAGGTGACAAGATGACATTTGCAATGTAATGCATTAAAAAGCCAACTACTGTCTGTTTAATTGTTGAGCCCCGTTAAAGGTCAAATCATTTGATATTAATCACAATTATATGATATCACAAACTCTCACTTTTAGAGCATGCATTTTGAATGACTTTCAGCTACTACTATGCTAAATCTTTTGTCAATAGCTGCAAAAGTGACAGAAAAAAATTGATATTCTTCTGTTTCCAAAGATCAATTGGATATGGCCATTTTGAATTGGCTTGGGTTCAAAAACTTATCAGATGTAAATGTAAATCATATGATTACTTCATCAAAGTTTTATTCAAATATATTCAGTGGTTCATGAGATTTTTTGCTAACAGACATGCACATATTTTAATGGCTGCCCAAAGCCAAGGACTCTCTGCAACTATTAGAGCTGCAGTTCTGTCTGGGAAACGCAGACAGTTTGTTCTCCTTTCAGCAGCGATCAGATCAGAACAAGATGTGATATCCAATAATAGACAAAATCAGTTTGGCATTTTACTGATTCATTCTGGGTGCCACAGTAGCTTGGCGGTCAGTGCTGCAGTCTTGTAATACTGAGGCTATGGGTTTGAGGCCAGGTTGCATCTGAAAGGGTATCCGGCATTAAAAGAATTACCAAATCTTTTGTACGAAGTTTGCTTGTTGGAGCGAATCCCGCTAAGGAAGTCAAAAGAAAAGCAACAACTTGACAGAACCCTTAATATGAGATAAGGAAATGGACACATGATGAGGTAATGCAATGACACAAGGACAGATCATATATACTTTGTATATATATATATATATATATACACATACATATATGATGATATGATGGTCAAACTGGAGCATTTGCTTCTTACCTGTGGAGGAGGGCTGACCTCGGAGCAAGTATGAGTCATCTCGGTGGGGCTCCAGGTGAGAGTGGGTGGAGTTTTTCTCAAGCAGGGGCACCTGGCATTCCCTAATGAGTGGAGACGGACCAGGGGATGGGTGGTGGGGGGCTGACGAGGAGGACGGGAGTGATGGTGGGAGCAGGGTGGAGGAGGAGTTTGGAGGGAGTGGGCGACCTGGAGGATGGAAGGTGCAGAAAGAGAAAAGGGACAGAAAGGGATGTTAGACACAAACAGATAACTGACAGTGACAGAGGTTGGCTCAAAGAAGCTTAATGAGGCATGAAAACCACGGACGTATGAAAAGTTAGAATCTCTTAAAAGGCCAGTTCACCTAACTTTCAGACTTTAAATAAATCTAAACTGTAGTATCTGTTCAAGTTTATAAATCAACATTGTAGCACAGTTGAGTGAAGATGAGAGATTTTATGGAAAACTTGCCATAAACAAATTCTCTTAAAACCATACATTTTGAGGATTCAATTATTCAAATAATTATTTTTCCAAAATGATTATAAAAGTGATCTTTCCGATGGAAGGATTTAAAGGAGACGAAAATCTGCAACACTGAAAATGAACTGCACCGTAGACTGAACCTCATAGATTCATTCAGAGATTCAGTTAGTAAATACATGTTGTTTTTTTCGAGAGGTGAGTGCAGTCAAATAAAGCAGACTGGATACAGATCCTAAATGTGTCTGAAGGTGGTTCAAAAGTGTAAAATCTTCTAAATGCATTAAAACGTGACAAACGGACATCTAATCTATTTCTCATTTTTGAACTAAGATGCACTTAGGAGAGACAGATTTTATCCCAGTTTTCATGTTTTTCCACAATTATTATTATCAAATTAATTAAATTTTTAAGCTCATCATATAAAAATGTGAGATAACTGCTGTTAAATCAACATAAATCAAAAAGAATGTAATTTCTTCTTGAAAAGCAGCCAATATTGTAGGATTAAACTGGATCCCCAAAGATTTTTCTTTCTTTCTTTATATAAATGAGTCATAAACCTACACTCATATCATGACCGTTAGCTACATGTCATAGGCATAAATCAGTTGTTAGGAAAGAGCGCGAGTATGTCTTATCGCTAACAAATTTAAAATTTCATTTGCCAGAAGAGTTATAAATGTTTCCTAAATCAAATGTCACATAGTTCCACTAACACAAATGGTTGGGAGAGGACCTACATTCATTGTTTGATTGTCCTCTACATGAGTGAAACAAAAGAAAGTTAACAGTCAAGTCTTGAAATAGTCGGAGCCATGGGATGCGTGGACACAATCAGGCTGTCCCATACACCAGAGAGATATAAAGAGACGGATAGAGACAATTCACTCTACTCTCCAAAGGTTTGAAATCAAGGACAAAGACAAATCTAATAAATTCTATTTAGAGACGGCTCAAAAAATAGAATAATTATCGCTGCCATATTTGCAGCTTAATCAATCAACAATAAGAGTAAGAATGAGGCCACTGAGTCCAGTTAATCCACCGAAGGACTCAGGTTATTATGGCTACTAATTAGATGACAACCAAAGATATTCAAACCCTTATTTTCTCCCAATTTTACACATGAAATTACAGCCTGAGGTGCCTGTAATGTCTTCTTTACACTTATTTACTAATTAGTTGAGACGTTCAATTTTCTGGGAGTCATGTCATGTTTATGAGTGATAGTAGAATGGAAGAGCAGATGAACCAATGGATTGGGGAATGCCTGCAGTAATGGTGGCATTGCTGTATGCTGTCGGGGTGAAGATAAAGTTTGGCTAACAGCTGAAGCTCTCAATTTTTTGGTTTGTCTATGGTCTAACCCTCATCTATGGTCATGAGCTATCATGACCGTGGGGGATCATGACCAAAAGAACCAGCCCACATAAAATCTGTTGAAAGGATCCTTCATAGTGTGGCCAAGATCAGACTTATGCCGCTTTGCCATTGGTTAATGCAGCTACACTTGGCTATCCTTTTCTTGGTTCTTCTCAGGTGTAGGTGACGCCTCTACAGTGGAGACTGACCTGTTTCCCTGCTCTGTGTGTGGGATTGTCAATGCAACTTGTTCCTTAATTGTCCTACAATCTGACTTCAATTTCATTAGCTTATCTATATTTCCGGGTGTAGCCACACTGCACTATCATCTCTGATATCTCGGTAAATGCGCTCATTTCTTGTGGCGCTGTCCATCAACACGATGAGGAAGTAGAGGTTCAAATATAGTTGGCAGTTTTGCTGAGCTGCAAAACTACTGCAAAACTATCTCCGCTGGCCAATCAATGGCAGCCGTCTGCTCACATCAAAATCACCCCCTCGGAGCAGCCCGCTTGGAACCAAGAACAAGGTGGTCCCAGATACCGGGGTGAGTGGGGTGGATTCTGACAGTGGGAAGGCCCTTAACTGGTGCGGTGTCATGTGGAGCCGAGGAGAGCTGAGACAGTGGCAAAGCACCATCAGAGATGAAGTGAAGAGCCCCCTTATCTAGAGAGAGCTAAGCATAGAGTTACTGATCCTTCTATGTTGAATGGAGTCAGCTGAAGTGGTTATGTTTAGAAACCTTTTGAATGTTTCTTGAATCGTGCTCAACAATCCAGGTAGAAAAATGCAACAAAGTTAAGTCAGGTCCTCTGGATGGTTTCTTTAAATAAAGAAAATTTAGACAGTTTCAAAGAAACCACCCAGAGGACCTGATTTAACTTTGTTAGAGTTTGGAATGCTCTTCCTCTAGAAATTTTAGTGCAAGTCCCATTTGAAGGAGACTGTAAGGCTGACCCAGAACTTGTTGGACAAATTATCTAGTACACTCCAGGCAATTCCCTGGATCCTCTATGAGGAGCTAAAAAGTGCAGCTGGGGAGAGGGATGTCTAGGTTTACCTCCTAAACATGTTACTACCTCCATTTTTCATTCAACCTTTATTTAGACAAGTAAATCCCATTGAGCCTCGAGGACTCATTTACAAGAGAGACCTGATTTGACAGAACCTCGGAAAAAGCAAAGAAAAACAATGGATTGAATTTTTTCGTTTTTGGATCAAAGACAAGTTTGGCAACTTACTCAATTGAAAATAGTTATTCTGTGCAAACTTTCAGAAGCTTAGTTTGCTATTTCTCTTTTTTTTTCTTTTTGTATGAAACAAAAATGATTAGCAACAAATCAAGAAGAAAGGAAGAAAAGAATGACAGTGTTGAAGAAAAGGAAACGACCAATGAAAATGTGTGTACAACCCTCTTTTTAATTGATGCCTGATGAGAATATGGTATGATTTTTATTAGACAGCAATCAGCATGCTTTGCTCAGTATTGGCAGCAGTCAAAATCAGCAAAAAATGCAATAAAAGATGGAGGGACTTCTTTAGGTGACTGTGCAATTCTACTCACACCAGGGAAACAACACATGATTGAGGGAGGGGGGAAAAATCAATGCAGATATCAGTTAAGGCACAAAACAGTCGGGTGTATCTGTTGGCTAAGTCGCCCACTCCTGCTGCATCAAAATGAAACACATAAATCATTAATATATACATGTCTGACTCTGGGTGTCCTCGCTGCTTTGTAGAAAAGTATTGGACAGAATCAGACGTCGACTGATACCCCTCGTCCTGCTGCCCTAGCTGCTCCACCTTGGAGCTTTGCATCATGGAAACCAGAGCTCGGATCGATCCGTAGCCCCACGTTAACTGCACCCCAGAGAGACGGCAGCCTAGTCTGCTGTTCAGGTATGTGCGCGTGCCTTCCTCCATGTGTCCATACGGTCAATCTCATCACAAAGCTAACAGAGAAAAATGGATAAACAGTGGCAAAGCAAACACTGCCGCTGACGGAGGGAAAACGAGATGAGAAGGGAGGGACGGTGAGAGACAAATGGGGAGGCGGGAGAGACATTAAGGTCTCAGGAAGAATAGAGACAAAATACATTTAAAAGAGAGAAGAAAAGAAAATAGCGACAAAACAGAGGACAACCCAGATGATACAAGCAGACAAACCTATTGCCGATAAAGAAATGGGGAAAAAAAAGCAATAGATGATGGTATAAACTGGATGGGAGGAGACATTAACCCTAGATAAACAATTTGACTCATCTTGAGTGACATGTGGGCCCATGTTTTCCCTTTGACTCCATACTTCAAACTATCGCAGTCACTGAATTTGTTCAGGTGGAACCACCGAGATACAAAAAAAACATCCTAACCCTGTCTGTGCCTTAACCCTACTAATGCTAACACTAAACTTAATGTAATCCTCTGATAATTTACCCTGCAGATCTTAATCTGCAGATTACCTCTTTCTACTCTCCTGGATACCTACTGTAATAGTTTTTTTTTTGTTTTTTTTTTACAACTTTTACCTAAAAATCCGTTAACAAACCTAAGACCCACTGGCTTGACAACTTACTCTAACGCCAAACTTATTAAACAGTTAACTAACTCAACCTGGCTCAGTGACCAGTGGCCACTTATTACCAGCAAATACATGCACCCACCTGAATGTTGTACTACATTGCATCTGAAGCCGTGCATCTCAAATAGGAGAAAGATGCAAGCATCTCCTGTTACATCTATGCATCTTCAAACACAAGTGAGAAAAACATACTCAAGTTCTGACTTGATTTCAAGTCGTGAGGGCCTTCCTTCAGTCTCCATACCACACCTTAAGGAGGGAAGATAATCACGAGAAAACTTGGCAAAAACCCAACAGGTTCAATATTAGGAACTAGCAAACCACCACTATTCCATTACCATCCAAGACCCCTCAAATGACAGACCCTAACCTTAAAACCAAAAACACTTCTATAGCCCAGTCCTAAACAACTTAAATTAGCTTTGGTGCAACTCTGCCTGAGCAACTTTGGCTGTGCCTTCCTTGGGGACGGGTGTGTAATCTCAATGGTCGAACCACTTGATGAACTGTATCTCTAAAGTTGCTTTTGCAATTTTAATCACTTCCTCTATTATAAATTAAAACCCTTTAATAATGATTTATTTTCTTCCTGGGCTACACAAACAAAATCGTACTTCAAGTTTGTTTCTTGACCTCATCTCCCTAATCCAAACTGTTTCAGTCAATGAACTGATTCTGGGAGAATCACTGAGATACAAGAAACACCCTTAATCCTAGACTGACCTGATATAAAAGGGGAAAGCCATGAACAAGTATAAAAAGGGAAAAGTTGATCTCTCATTCTTGAAATGATGTTGTGAAAAGATTAGTATATTTCACAAGGCCTGTAATGAGGCTATTGGTGACAACGGGCGATGAAAAATGCTAGTGTTTAAGACCATTTTAATGCTGTTGTGCGACTTTATCACAACTTTGTGAGTCTGAACTTGTGTGCATGAGTTCATGTGTATGTGAACATGGTTATTAATATTTTAAATCACTTTAATTACAAAAAAGGAAAAATTGCACCAGTTGGCCAAAAGCAATTAAGGGAACTTTAATCTCCTTAGCAATTATGCTGTGGGGCATCCTTAACGCAGTCATTTCTGCCCGCTACATTTCTAGAAAGGTCAGTGAAAATTGCTTTGTGTTATTAGAACAAAGACTTGGCAATGAGCTTGCGAGGTTCTCATGACAATTTGTTCACTGCCATCCTTCAGCCGCCTCCCTGGCCATCTGTATCCAGTCCTCTCTGTGCCCGTCTCTCACTCCGTGAATCTGTCGTTCCCTCGCAAGTGTTGATTAGTGTGAAAAAAGTAGTGTATCGTGGGGGGAAATTCTAGTCGGCAGCACTGTATTCAAAGCATTACTGTCCCTTGTTAATTTGACTACAATGTTAAGAAAAGCTAACAAAACACAATCATGATTAGTTTGGTGTGAAGACACTTGCTTCTTTAAGTCGCGCAACTGTGCGCGCTCTGCCTGTTGCTGTGTTTCCGCATGCCTTCACTGAATCATCTCATTGTAGTTTTTGTACAATTTATCATCGTTCCTTGAAGCCATCCCCCATCCCGGAAATGCACACTCCCCTAAGTTCTCTCCTCTTCTCTTTTTTGAATGTCTGTTTTTCCCTCCTGCCGCAATCTGTCCATCCGTCCACCCATCTGGTGGAGGTGAGGAGCGTTAGGACGAGGAGAGGAAAGTGGAGTGGAGCGAGGGATGGAGCGACAGCTGGAGCCCAGTCAGACAAGGAGAAACAAATTACCCCTCTAACGAGAGCCATTCATCATCTCTTCATCTCTCCCTCCTTTTATCCCTCGCTTCTCGCACACCTCTCCATGATGCACACCTGGATAGCAATTCCAGGAAAAAAACTCTTAAAATACATCATATCTAACACACAAAATTTGCCGATATTACTGTTGTTTAGTCTCAATCCGTGTGGCTTGTGCTTCAAAGTCATTCAGTCAACATGTGCTTTTACAATTATATGGAAAAAAAAGACAAAAAACTGGGGGTGTGGTGGTGGTAAGGAGTCCAGCATGATGAGGCTGATGTGGAATGATAGACGCGTGAGCTCGAAGAGTGCGAAAAGGAAAGCGACGTAGCCTTGCTGGCACATGGAGAGACTCATTACCATGGCTGCTGTCATCACAGATGTTGGACTGAGGGGGAGCTGTCAGTCACCGTGTGCGAGTCTAACTGTACACATACGTGTGTGTGTGTGTGTGTGTGTTTGTGGCTGACAGTATACTAGGGGCTATTTAGACAGCTGCTGACACAATGAGCCCTTTTCTCTATTTAGTGCAGTCTGTCTCTTCCATCTCAATTTCTTTTCCTGTTTCTCCTCCTTCGCCGCCTTTTTTGGTTTTTACTCAATGCCTCTTCTTCCTCCCTTATTCATTGCTTCGTAATATCTTAGATTTAGTTAAACCGTGCATCTTGTGCACTTGTTGCCTTTATAAGCGAGCAACAAATGGATCTAGGACTATTTTGAGCTCCTTGGCTTTGTGCTTGCGATGTCTCTTCTAAACATTTTCCTTTCCCTCTGTAACCAGCTGCAAAGAACGAGTGACACAGTGACTAAAGAGGAAAAGAACAAGAATATGATTTAACAGATGTGTTTTAATTAATAAAGTTGGGCTCTCCTAGCCCAAAGAGAAGACTGTATCGCAGGCTGTTTGTTTGATGTGTAACAGAGTGTCTGGGTTCTTCCCGTGCCTAAAGGTCTCCTCTGTCCGTGCTCAATCAGTTTCTCTTTCTTTCGCCATGAGCTGATGTCTAAAACGCCTTCCTGCCAGGAGGAACAGAAAAAAAATGTCCCCTTCCAGCTTTTCAAAAATATTTGAGGATTATAATTTAAATGTCATTTAGAAATACCAAATTTCTTTTTGCCCATGAAATGTGACAATATTAATTACACGTAAGTACCTCTGGGCAATTTATGTGTCAGTGTTAGGCCAGTCAGTTTGTTTTTTAAAAATAAAATTAAGAAAAGTTATCAATCTTAACTATTATCACTAACATTAGCCAGTTCCCTGATAATAAACTGCTTCTTATGCAGTCTCGGTAAAAACACATCATGTTGAAGGTATTAAAGCCAATAAATGAAGCCCCATGATAACCACCAAACACACATTAATTTTTATTTTCCAGATGGAATAGACGTTTGATTATGGCATAAATGTATAATTCAATACAGAGATCCTGAATAATGAACACGATTTATGATTTACTTTGGGACCACCATGAAACAGCTCATTTTAAAATGAACACAGAATAAAACAAACATGATTGGCAAGGAGCGCTTTTGGGCTTTGAGTAAGAGCTGAACACACAAAGTCACAAAGTACGGCACTAAAACCCAAAACAAAATGAGCATCATTTCCAAATGCACTGCAGAACAAAAATGGTTCTTTGTCTGATGAAGTGCTCTCACGATTGTTTTAGGCCTCCTGAATAAAAATGGACTAATTGTAAATCCTTATGAATTTAGATCAGTGCCAACGTGATCTTGGCTTGTCACCCTTTCCCTGAAACCTTTGTGACTTTTGTTGTCTCAGTCATGAGTTTTGTTTGCTGCCATTCAAACATGGATGGAACATCCTGCAGACAGTGTTGAGGCTAAATAGATTAGGAAAAGAAGCTTGAAAGCCGAGCACGGGCAGGGTTTTTCTGTTGTCTGGTGCAATTTACAGTGGTTAACGAGGTAAATCCATCAACCCATAACAAGATAGGGTAAATAGCCCCTCTTTGTAGAATCTCATCACTTCTAAACAACATATGTACATTAATTTACCCTGTTTTTTTACATTATTTTTCCTTAAGTCAAGAACCAAAACTTATGTCCAGTAAAGATGACACCATGACTGTTTAAAAGTTACTGGTTTGGCTGATTAGTGACCTCACAACAATATCCTTTGCTCGTCATATGAAGTCAAGTCAAGTCAAGTGGGTTTTATTATCATTTGCATCACATGTGGTACATGGGGTGGAACAAAATTGTGTACACAGGTTCCCAGTTCCATCCAACAAGAGCAAAAATATAAATTGTAAAAAGAAACAGTAATAGGCAGCACGGTGGCGCAACTGGTAGAGCTGCTGCCTCTCAGCGAGCAGGTCCTTGGTTCAAACCCCGGTCCAGGGGCCTTCTGGGTGGAGTTTGCATGTTCTCTCCGTGCATGCGTGGGTTTTCTCCGGGTGCTCCGGTTTCCTTCCACTGACCAAAAACATGCATGTTAGGCTGATTGGTAACTCTAAATTGTCCCTAGGTGTGAGTGAGAGAGTGAATGGTTGTTTGTCTCGTTTGTCTCTATGTGGCCCTGTGATGGACTTGCGACCCGTCCAGGGTGTACCCCGCCCCTTGCACAGTGATTGCTGGACATGGGCACCAGCGACCCCCGTGACCCAAAATGGAATAAGCGGGTAAAGAAAATGGATGGATGGATGGAAGAAACAGTAATAAGGATTTAAGATATAAACTAAGAATACGCTAAAGACAAATAGTGCCAAAAAAACCAATATGCAGACTAACAGCACCACGAACATGAGTCTGTGTGAGCAGATGAGTACAAATGAGCACAGCAACATGAAATAATCAGCAGCATGTGATCAGCAGCATGGATAATCAGCAGCACATATCAACAATCAAAGTGTCATTACTGTGATTTTTTTTTTCTCACAGTGATTATCCTGATTAGGGATTTATGAGAAGTGAAGGATTTATATGAAGATAAGCGTGCAGGATGAATATGAGCTACAATCAGTAGAAAAGGAAAAATGTTTTATAATTTATTCAACGTGCCATTACATGAATGAGAACCAAAATAAAAAAAAAAACAAGACAAACCACAAAACCCACAGTTAAACGAGAGCTGTTCAATACTGAGTGCATTACTGGCTTCTTTTCATTGACTTATTTTGCTTATGAGTCATGTAAATGTTTACTGCACACAAAGACATTCAGCCTGTATCAATAAACACACTATTAATGGAAAAAATGTACAACAATACAGGGCTTAAAGAAAACAACAATAAGGATTTTGTACCTTAACGTTCATTATGATTACACAAACAAATAATTTGTGTTGTTTGATCTTGTTCAAGCTATATTTTGAGATTATGAAATTAAATCAATGTTAAAGAAATCGTTCCGTTAAGGAATGTAAACCAGTGACTGCCTTCGAATCAATGTTTCAAAAAAGATCCCGTACGATTTGTTAGTCTTTGAAACGTTTGATTAAGATGACTCTCAGCTACTACCACACCAGAATGTAGCTCAACATCTGTAAAATTTATTGGCTTATAGTCATTTCTTGATAGGTCAATTAGCTCCGATGGTCATCTTAAATTGTGTTGAAGTCAGAAGTTACATACCTGTACATCCAATGATTACTTTATGAGTGTTTCAATAATATGTTTAGTAGTTCATAAAATATGTTTTAATCAAAAATATTGTCTGTTGGTGCACAAACCACCTGTTGAGGATGACTCTGTTACGATCAAACCAAATTTAGCTCAATATCTGTAAACCGTCTTTGCTCAAGTTGATGATCTGTGGCAGCGATCTTGAACTAGATTGATTCCAAAAAGTTAGTGATTTATAGATAAACCTCTTATGAATATTCTTCAAGAGTTTTATTGTTTTTATTATTCTTATTCTTGGCTGTTCATGAGAATTTTTGCCAATAGATGAACACACAAACACACACACAGTCACATAATCACCCACCTTTAGGCAATAAAGAAGATTTTATCTGTGTATTGCCTGACTATCAAACAAATTTGGACTTTGAAACCACGCGGCAGTGAATTACACCTCTTCAGCTTATTTAGACAGCCTGATTCACCTACCGGTATGTTGTGCCACATCTCCTCATAAATGCATGTGAAATTAACCTTTTCTCACTTTCTGGACATGTCAGGTGTTCGTCAAACCATTTAAATCAGTTTAGCAATTTTTTTTACTTACTTACTTCCATAGCCATACTACACAGTTAATAAAATAATAAATACATCAACAAATACATTTCCACAAAGATGACACATTTATATGTGTGTTTGAGGAGGTGGTTCACTAAATGAAGCTGCTAAGATTTCAACACGGGGTCAGACGTCCATCCTCAGTTCTGTCCTCAATCAAGAGGCCATTTTTATTTTAAAAATAGGAGAAATGAGGACAAACCTCACCTGACACAAGGCTATACACTCAACCTTTTCACCTGGATGTACAAATCCACTCTAGGATCTATCTGCATATTCTAATTGAAACATGGCTCCCTGTCGCACACTTCTGCACATGTGTTTGTGTCGTATTTGCTGCCGTTCAGAGCATTAGGATGCTGCAGCACAGCCATGCTGTCTACTGTCTAAGATGTCCACTGTGTGACTTAGGGCAACCGTGGAGGCTGCATTACCATATAAATTACATCCATGTTGCTGCTGCTGCTGAGGATTGATGGTATTGTTATGGATTCTACACGTTGGACTCTCATTGAAAACAATCAAATGAAATAGCCTCCTCCTACAATATAAATACAAACGTGCACACGAGTCCATGAACAAGCACACTTGGCTAATAGTGTGTGCGCATGCATGCAGACACGTACAAGCACACTACACGTGAAAACACATAAAACCGGAAGGACCCTCGACCCAAGGTGCAGAGGGAGAGGCACCTATCTGCTCGACCTTTTATTCCCTGTGAACAGCTCCATAATGGAGCTCTGCAGAGGGGGGGGGGGGGTGGGGCGGGATATCGGGGCGAGATAGGTCTCTGTGCCAGTGTGTGCATGTGTGTGTGTAAGTAACTGGGAGAACCTGAACCCATCTGGTTTCTGTTTAAACCAAGTTTTTCTGTGCCAACTAATAAATCAATCTGATCGTGGCAAAGGACGAAGGCAAACATAAATCAGCAAGAAAATATTAATGTGAAATGTTGTGTGTTGATCTTCACAAAACCTGAGAGCAACGGCAACTTAAAAAAAAAAAAAAAAGTTGTCATTATTTACAAGTTTGTCTGTTTTATTGAAAATTAAAAAAAAAAAAAGACAACTGCAGTTCTGGCAGAACCATTTTTAACCTAAAATCCTGGTGTTTTTTTAAATAGTCAGTGTTATGACACCAGCGAGATACAGTCCATGGCTTGAAACTGCTTCGATCTCAGAAATGTCACGGAGTTTCATACAAACCTTTAAAGACCTTTTGTTCATATTCACATTTGCATTGCAAATTTATTTACACAGAAGTCCGTGAATATTTATACTGTCACGAGACTGTCACAGTTTCAAATTCCCAATCCAGTTTCATGTAAAACACCTTAGAATTGTTTTAATGCTACGTTCCATCCAACTTGGAAGACCAACCTCAGATCTGGGAATAAAAATAATGTCACATTCATCCCAATTGTGTTCCAGTTGCAAGTAAAAAAAATAAAAAAATAATAATTGGTTAATTGTTGTGCCAGTAACCAGGCAAACACATTACTAGCAATACAAAAACTGACAGATATGAAAAAACAAAAAAAAACAAAAACTTTACTACTGCAACATATTACCATTTTTTCTGCCAGACTGGATTTTTAAGGATGGGCTGGTCAGGAATCTCCAACATTTCAAGTCAAAATTTTGACTTTGAGGTGCCGCCAGTGAATATTTTCTGCTTAGAACGTAGAAATGTTGACTTCCAAGTACAAATAAAATACAACGAAAAGGCAGCAGTCCACTTTGTCTTTACAGTTGTAAGACAAGACGTTAGCTAATCTATCTGGTTAAAATTACCTTCTATTTCTCCTAAGCAAGTTTTTGAAAAATCACAACTACTACAAATACGAAATCAAATGTTCATAAGCTCTCCACAAAAACACACTTAAAAATATCCCTAAATTGTCCTTTTAAAACCAAGTATCCTACTGTACTTGATCTTAACAGTGAAAAACAAAAGTTATGATCTCAGTATCTCATCTTTATGATTATTTCAACTTTAAGCAAACTTTTAGAGGAGCAGAAGAGACACAACAAATAATTTGATTTGTACTTGTACACAGATAAGAAGAGATTTTGAATTCTTCTTCACAAAACACGTCTGTACACATACCTCTATGAAAATGTATTTAATGCTGATTTAAAAACAAAAAAGTTTTGGACAGTTAAAAAGTAGATAAATTGGCTAGAAAATTATGAAGATGCTACAACATTTCTGTTAAATATCAAGGCAAGAATTAATAATAGCTTATTGCTCGTTTTCAGACAAATTCAGAGATAAACTCTTAAATGTTAGTCATTGAAGACTAAATTGCATGTTTACTTCAGCTGAAGACAACCTACATTTACTGCCTGATTATACTTTTGTCTCCGCTTCCCTTTTCTGTGGTGGGTTGAAAATCTCTCTGCTCAGCCCACAATTCTTGAAATGCAGCGAGACAAAGATGGGCCAAAACAAAGCAATCATCCAACATCAGAAAAAATAGTTATCAAGAATCAAATGCATATGGAATTGCTCATAAAATGAAGTGTTTTTAAAACAAAACACAAAGAGCTCGAGTAGAAGCACACAGTTTAACCATGTATCTTATAGAGGTGCACACCTTCATGTTCACAACGGGGCGCCTCTGAACCAGCTGCCAAGTGCAACAGTTGCTGCGGAAATATAGTTTAAATAAATAAATAAATAAAATAAAGATGAAAAGAAAGAATATTCACAATTTAAACTGTGGTCTACTATTATGAACGGCATGGGACCTAAAAACTGTGCCTGCACGTGTGTGTTTGTCAGTCAGCAACATATGAATGGATTGTAGTGAAACACTGGGAATAATCATTTGATATGTATCCGATTAACTTTTTGAGTCACCTGGTTCACACAGTCTGCATCCACAACCAACTGACATTAAAACACACAAAACACTACACTTCAGTCCATTTTACAAAAAAACAAACAAAAAAAAACAAGCTAAAGTTTGGTGAGGTAGTAGCTGAGCATCATTCCCAAAAACATACTGAGAGTTACACATTGAGGTACATCTTTACTAAGAAATTTAGCAAGAATAATGGTATCTACAGAAAATATCCTGATGCATGCTCAATAATCCAGGTAGAAAAATCTAAAAAAGTTAAATCTGGTCCTCTGGACATTCAAAAAAACAAAACAAAGCAAATCAACAAAAAATGTAGAAACGTTTCGTCTCTCATCCGAGAGACTTCCTCAGTCTGAGGTGCTGTTTTCAGCTCAGTCTCTTAAATAGCACCGTCTCAGGGTGGATCAAACAGTTTGCTGCTGACAACCAAAACCAGCTGATCACATGCTCAAGAAGGACCATCAGCCTAACAATGGATCATTAGCACACTGATGGCTGTTTACTATTCACAGAGGGCTGAGTGATACTAGCAATCACAGCATTGTAAGAGGGGGACAGTTGAACACGGAGGCCTCCACCCCTGTTTAACGATGGACGGTTTCTTTTCACAAAGATGGCCTCCTTTACTCCTCTCTC
>NC_056501.1:31974918-32006027 GCF_014905685.2 Nematolebias whitei | reverse complement strand
ATATATATATATATATATATATATATATATATGTATATGTATATGTAAAGACGTTTTAAACCCTTCCCACACTTGCAATATTCTAAGCAATGTTTATAAAGTAAATGCTCTAAAAGAACACAGAATGTCATGACCTCAACTCTCAGCATCCTCTTTGCCATGGCTGCACTTTGCGCTCTTGGCCACGCCCACTTCTCCGCAGCAGAACGGAGATCACAGAGGAGGAAGGAAGAGGAAGGGAGAGCTGCAGGAGGACGTTTCTCCGACATTGTGGGCTACACAAAGGTGCAGCAGGTGCCAAATAATTTAAAATAATTAATTTTAAATAAAAAAATTCATGCCAACCATTCATGCTCATCCATCAATCAGCCGATTATGTGTCATGTCCAATTTTATTTTGAAAAACAGTTATAAAGCGAGTTTGCGAAAAATTAACTGCAGAGTAGCGAGAGATTACTTACTGTATTTCTATTTTTATTAAATAATTCAGGATATAGGTCACAGATCAGAAGGGTCTGGGGTTCTAAATTTGATAAGCTGCCACCAGTAGGCCCTTGGACGAGCCCCTTAACCCTGTCTGCCCCTCAAGCATGGTGGTTGACCCACTTTAAATGCATATCCAAACTTTTTAACAAGCTGAAACATTCAAAATATCAGGGCTGCTATATGTAAAATTGTGACTTAAGCCACAATAAGGGCATGTGTTTGTGACATCCCCTGCGCTGTGAGAGAAGGAACAAATATTCTCAAAGGGCAGATGTGGGTTTTGTTTTACAGCTCTTAGTTTTTGTGGCGTCTATATGGACAGAGTGAACAGTTGTAGATGGAAATCATAATCTCAGTCTCTGCATGCTTACTTTAGTCAATCAAATGAGCCACTCAGTAATAAACCACCTCTGGGGGTCAAAGCCAGCAATGCAGCTCCATAAATGAGACTATGTGGCCCTCATAAGCCCCTGAGCCACCCTATGGCATCTTGTGTCGAAAGCGATCAGTGCCGAGCCATCGGTCCCACATCCAGGCTGCCACGAGGATTAGACACCTGCGAGGAAGGCTAGCGGTGATGCCTCTCGTGGCACGAGTCCATTTCTTTCCTTTCAAAGAATAAAAACTTAAATCACTTCGGATTCTTATCTGTAATGAAGTACCATCGGGGGAGTGTGTGATGTTTGTTTCATGGCATGATAACGACCAACGTCATAATGAGCTAACTTCAGCAACAAGACAATCAAAGCCCTACAGCAGATGGTGGGGCCCCAACTCTTGAGACCAGTATTGAGCACTGCTGGTTTCAGACACAAAAATTGCCCCACTGTTGTTAAACATCTGCATCTGCATTACGATTTATGCAAATATTCTTATATGTGCATTTAAAACGGGAACTCTGCCATGCAGCGATCCAGATTCAACGCCCAAAAAGTTGCTATTTAGAGCAGCAGGACTCGTACCTGCACCCTGATAATCCTGCTGTAATGACCTCCTTGTCAAAAAAAAAAGAAAAAGTATAGTTTAACAAAGTAATGCAAACACGCTGCTGGAAAGTGAACCCAACGCTGCCCTTCCTTTTCTTCCTCCCCGTTTCCTTTCTCCTTTCACGCTGTTTTTTGTCCTCCACAAGTCTCCTGCAGTTCTTAAAGGCTGAGATGGCATTGTGGGAGTCTGATCACTACTGAGGCCACATGTGCACAACCAGACAGACGCGCACACACTGAATTTCTTTTGTGCTGCAGGAGGAAAAAAAATAAAAATGCACCTTTAGGAGTGAGTCTGTCAAAAAATGAAATTGCTGGCTGCATTACAAGCCTTTGAAGGTATTGAAAACTCATTTTTACAATCACCCCACAGGCAGGCAAAGAGACGTCTGTGAGCATTTTATGTGTGTATGCGTGTGTGAAAACAGTTTTCACCAGCTGTGTAAGACAATACTCTATTCTTTTAGTCAGTTTGCAGCTGATTATTACAGTCTTGGATACAGTTTGTTGTTGTTCCTCAGCCCTCCTCCCCACCCCAGTGCATCTTCACTGAGATAATCCTTACCTCGCTCTTCCCTTCAAACTCTAAGCAAAGTCATTTTCCCCCCAAAACACCCCCCCACCACCACCCCCATAGGGGGAAAACAAACTTTCTAAGCAAACCAAACAATGAATCATACACACACACAAACACCCCCGGCCCCCCACAATCCTCAGTAAAAAGACGCACTCCCGCAGAGGGACATCAAGAGGCTCTGAACGGACATAATGACTTTCAGATAATTATTCATAAAGGTGACTTTTGCACAAGAGGCCGAACTCAGCAGCAACAGAATGAGCCTGGAGTCAGCCACAGCTCAGGCAGATGATCAACATTATGGCCACACACACACATTTGCACACAGCGACACACACACTTCAAGACAACATAAGGCACGCATGTATGCAGAGTCCATGACTGCCCCGTCAAAACATTTCAATTAGCTACTGAGGACAATCTGGCCTCACACTGATGACCATACACTCCATCTGGGGGGTGTTGCAGTCAAACAAGCAGGGAGATGGGGGGGGGGGGGGTGGACAGAATGACAACACTCTTTAATTTAGTGAAATACAGAGGGCAGGATCGCTTTGATGGAAGTATTCAAAAGAAGCAGCAAGCTGGATGCCCCCCCCTCCCCCCCAGACTTGCAATATGGTCACAGAGAGCACATGAGAATTCTCTATTTTAGGGCTTAAATGACTACAAATTTTAAAAAGCCGACTTTAACATGAAAAAAATCAAGTCGACGTCGACTAGTCGATGTGACATCATAGGAACTCAAGACGCTATTCACAAAAAATTTAATTTATTATTTATATAAAAAAAGAACAACAACACGTCAGAACATATATTTATGCTCCTACCATGTATCATACTGCAAATAAGCCACAGGAAAACTATTATTAAGCTGCAAAAGTTAGTTTTATTTTATTTATTCCACTAAATCAAATAAAACCACAGCGGAGGTGGTGGTGGTGGTGGAGTCTACACTGGTGGTGATGTGCACCCCTGTTTTTACTTTTGTTTTATTTAGTGGATTCAATAAAATAAAAATAAAAACTATCCACCACCGTGTGCAGTGCGAGGTGGTGGATTCTCTACTGGCGGTGGTGGATCTCACTGTGGATTCATCCATCCATTATCTTTACTCGCTTATTCCATTTTGGGTCACGGGGGTCGCCAGTGCCCATGTCCAGCAGTCACTGTGCGAGGGGCGGGGGACACCCTGGATGGGTCGCAAGTCCATCACAGGGACACATAGAGACAAACGAGACAAACGACCATTCACTCTCTCATTCACACCTAGGGGCAATTTAGAGTTACCAATCAGCCTAACATGCATGTTTTTGGTCTGTGGGAGGAAACCGGATTACACGGACAAAACCCACGCATGCACAGAGAGAACATGCAAACTCCACCCAGAAAGGCCCCCGGACCGGGGTTTGAACCAGGGACCTGCTCGCTGAGAGGCAGCAGCTCTACCAGTTGCGCCACCGTGCTGCCCTCACTGTGGATTAAATAAAGCAAAACTAAAACCAGTGGGGCGGGCGTGGTGGAATCGGAAGAGTCATCTTTAGTAAATACTTCCACACTGCTGATGAATTTTTACCTGTTTGTGAAGACTTGGCCTGCTCCTCTCCTTCCATCTGCTTGGAAGAATCAGTTCTGTAGCCAGCGGCCCGGCGCTGATCACGTGACACAATCACTGACTGTGACTAGTCCAGGTGACATTTTGAAACTCACGAGATGTCCTAGAAGCGACCGGTCGACTAATCGACTAGTCTATTGAACTCCTACTCAATTTCCGTTGCGTCTCGTTCAACAACATTATTAAAAAAACAACAGCTAAACAAGTTGTTGTACCCAATCTAACTTATCTCCCCCACATCTAACTGTTCGTCATGGCTACACGGTGTTTTAGCATCATCCATAACACAGCAGTCATCCACAACAACTGTCTCAGAAGTGCAGAGGAGAGAAGCGCTGCATTGCCCCTCCATGATCTGTCCCATGAGAACCAGTTCCCCTCCTCCGTCAGTCATCTCCTCTTGTGCATTTTCCTCCATCTCTGGTTTCTAGCGTGGGCCTTTATCGTTCCCGTATGGAAGATGTTACTGAGTGATTGCGGTGATAAAGGAAAAGAGGAATAGATCAGTGAAAAATGGCAAGGACAAACTAGACTTTTCCTCCTGTCTGTCTGTCGGTTCACCTCTCCAGACCATTCCTCATTTGTCTCCCATTTTCCTCCCTTCTCCTTCTCTCCATCACCCTCTCTTTGGTGCAGGATAGTAATCCCATTAGGATCAATATTCCAGGCGAGTGAGCATCCTTTCACTGCAGCAATTACAAACCTTTAGAGACATAAAGGAGAGCATTTCTTCACAGCTTAGACCATCAATCAACTATTTAGCTTCGGAGGCAAAGGATGTTGTGTCTGCGTGCACGTTGGGTCAGTGTGTGTGTGTGTGAGTACACGCTGCATATCGCAGCAATTGTTCCGTTTGAAATGACTGTTGGGATTTTCGTCTTATATATATCCTATTATGGGTGCATGAATACATGAGAGCTCCTTAATGCACACTTCCCATCTGACGGCGCAACAAGGCCCTATGGTTTCCCTGGTGAATGCAGCAAGTATTAGCATCGTCCACAGTGGGATTTCACAGACAGGGCTAAGCTCGGATGTTTAGCAAGGGGTTAATATTTCATGCCTTCACATTATCTCTTCCCTGCAATCTTCCTCCATCCTTCCTGTACTTCCATCTCAAAAATTCTTGCCAGTCACCTCTGCAGGAGCACTTGTTTGCCGTGCTTGTGTAAAAGAAAACTACACTATATGCTAATTTAACAATCTTTGAACTAGATTCCTTGACAGCGGTGGAGCCTTCCTAAGATTGTACTCAGAAAAATTGGACTTTTGCTAACACAAATACCACTCTCTCACTCCCCGCTCTCATCTGAACACCCCCTGCCCCATACCGCACACACATGCACACGTTTTTTTCTTCAGTTTCTAATGAGGTGGCATGACTGACAGCAATGGCGGGGGCATATCACTTCTCATCTTGTCAGCTCCGCGGCCACTTGTGCCCCTCAATGTCACAGGCGATGCTCTTTGCCTCAAGGCCGCTGGCTTCCATCTGAGCCCCCCACCCCCTTCTGTCCCATCTGGCACGTTTTGCCCCAAGACAAAGACTGCCCCAATCAGGTCACATCTGGAGGCATCCTCGGTGGCAGGCTGGGTACAGCGCACAGTGGCAGCGAGAATGCATCAGAAAGGAAAGACGCAATTCATTTAAGAGATTTTATTCATTCTCTGCAGCGAGAATTTCATTTGTGTCTGCTTTAGAATTTGTTAGAGGGTATAACAAGTTAATCATCTCTTTAGTGCAGAAAATAAAAGTGTCTGTACAGTAGGTTTGATGCAGCTTACAGCAGAATCTCAAACAACACACTTTAAAAAGTTAAAACCCATAAAAACGCCAGCGAAGAAATGACAGATCCAAATGGCTCGCTATTTTTATCAGCCTTTCAGCGCTCCATCATAGCCCGTGGCTCACAGTGTCAAAATGATCGTTCTAATTCTTTGCCATGAAAAAATTCAATTAGACTATCATTAAACTGAGCTGATGATGAGGTTCTGTTTATCGTTAGCTGCACATTATTCGATTCTTCATTTAACAGGCAGCGCCTCATTTACTGATGTTCCATTTAACAAATGCTTCTCGAAAAGTTTCTTTTGCCTGAAAATGTGGGAGGGAGTTTGAATGTGTTTGTCAAAAACAGAGAAACTCAGACTGTTTTGTTTTGACACATTTACATACAAAGTTCCCCCAAGTGGGCAACGTTTCTTCATAAAGCAACTTGGACTTGGTTACTGGAATTGGAGGGCCACAAACTGACATGAAATAAGGACATGGTGCGCCACCTGCATCTATCGTGCACATCACATGAAATACACACAAATAAATTATTGCTGTCCTCAGATAAAGTTAGTCTGTTGCATTTTAGTAGATTGTTCAGTTCTTTCTATGAATATTCTTTCAGGTAAACATGTTCAAGTCTCAAGGCAGGCGATCATGTAAATACCCTGTGTCTGTGTATTCGTCTATCTGACTGTAAGCAAAGTGGGTGATGAACTGCATGACATATTTTAATGAAAATCTCATGAAGTAATCATTGTGTGTATATTTAAAACACCTTAACATTTGGAGTCAACATAATTTAAGATGGCTGCCACAGCATATAAACCTTAGCCAACACAGAAATGGAAATGAGGAAAATCACTGTAATGCCACTTTAATTGGTGATATATCACTTTATCCATGCTGCTGATTATCCATGCTGCTGATCTCTTGCCTCTAAACTGCTGTATTCATACCCATCTGCTCACTACAAACTCACGTTCGAGCTGCTGTTTAATATAATGTATTATTTTACATTATTAGTGTTTAGCATATAACCTAGAGCCTTATATACTGTTTCTTTTTATACTTTATATCTTTGCTATTTTTGGGTGTAACTGGGACCTTGAGTACACAATTTCGTTCTGCCTCATGTACCACATGTGATGTGAATGACAATAAAGATATTTGAACTTTGAAATGGCTTTAAGTAAGTCAGTTTCTTAGATTATGAGCTAAAGTTTGATCTGAGAGTCACTCAACAAATTCTTAACAAATCGCACATATGTTTGTTTAAAACGTTAGAAAACAAGTAAAACCAATTCTATTTGTCTGTTAGCAAAATATCCTATGAATATCTAGACAGATTTGACCAATTCCTGGATGTACATCTACAATTGGTTACCTTTTGGAGTCAACCTTATTCAAAATGGTTTGCTATCAACCTAAGAAAACATAGAAAGGGCACTAATTCAGTCAGTTTTACAGTTATTGAGTTAAGATTTTTGTCGTAGTAGCTGAGAATCATACCCTAACGTTGTGCACTGAGAGAATGTGCAAAACTTTTGTTGACATTTTTGACATGCAAGGTGGTGGGGGCTACGCATAATACTTTTAATTCAATTTTGATTCAGTTTATTTATAGAGCATCAAGTCACAACATAAGTTATCTCAGGACACTGAACAAAAAACATTCACATATATCATAAATGCCAATTAATAAATTTATCTATCTAAGAAAGTAATTATTAATAACAATAATAAAAAAATAAATGTTAGTTCTAATAAGTCCACGTTATTTGCATGAGGATGGATTTCGAGGGCTGGATTAAAACTGTTTAAAGACTGACACTAGTGTCTTATTTTGCTCTTTGCAGGCCTTACACACTCAAGTCTGTAGACACAAGCAAAAATAAAAAGGTTAACACGTAAATGGATCTGTAAAAAAAAGAAAGAACAGAAGACCAAAGCGAGCATGCATGTATGAAAGAGTCTTAGGGAAAGCAGCAGAAGGGGCTTGATAACACTTGTGGTGCTGGATTAACTGTTACATCCACAGTCTTGTAGCAGGAGAGACGAGGACTGAGTCTAAAGCCGAGCCCTCTTATTGTGAAGGATTTTTATTTCTTTCTTAACTAACAATAGAGCGGGGGAACAGATTGACTCCTATAGGGCCAACACTGTCTGTTCTTGTTTTCCCTTTTTCCATTTATATAAATCTCTTAATTCTGCACCCATAAATGGATCCCACACTAGTTTGTGGTGCTATTAGAAAACCATCTAACCAAATTTGTTTTGTTTTTTTACTCCCCTCATCCATTTTCATGTTTTATTTTCGTGCTTGTTTTCCATCTCCTTTGGCTTTCTCTTCTCGTTTTCAAGCGTGCACATATTTTAACACAAGGTCCACACAACAATCACCTGCTCATTCCTGTGAATACTCTGGAGATGGAGAAGACGGGCTAACAAGGGAACAGGGGAGGGAAAACAGAGTGCTGGAAGAAACGGGGCCGAGAACATCTTTCTCTGGAATCAAACTGTGTGCCTTCATCTTCCCTCATAGATCATCTCCCACGAGACATCAGAACCAAAGACCTGCTGCGTCTGTTTACTCTGCGGCACAAGGGAGGAGACTAAATCAAACTCATTTTAGCAAAGAGAAATTATATTTCCTGTGATAGCTCTCTGTGCGGAAGCAAAGTTTCCCCTAAAGTTGCCTCGATGAACAGAGTTCTCTTGCCACGCTTTCAGAAGCTGAAAATTTAGCACAAATGAACTTAACACTTGTTGGTGTACAGTCAAATATAACAAAATGACACGCACTCCCTGTAGACCATGCCCTACGTTCTAAATGTGATCATTCCAATTGTAATTATTTTTAGTTTCACAGCATTACTGCAGACACTCCAGCTTTTTACATTTGGTGGCTTTACCTAAGACTTTTATAAATCTTGCAACATGGATTTCTTACAATGTGCAAAGTTACAAGTCTTTTCTACTGTGTCATTTATTAAATATAACACATTTTACATAGGGCTGGGTGATATGGACCAAAATTAATATCTCAATATTTATTAAGATAAATCGCGATATACGATATATAACTCGATTTTTTTTTTCTTTCCATAAAGTTATAAGAAAAATATATTTCTGAGTCAAAGCTTTGTCCCATTTGTCACACAGGCACATTTATTACCAAACAGCTGTAAATGTACAAAATAAACGTGTAAAAAGTAAACCATGTTTATATATTAAAGTTTGTTTTATAGACATTTATTTACATACATTAAATAATAATCCTCTTTAGCTGTGCTGCCTTCACGACGTCAGTAAGACTGTGTGAAGCAGCACGTGAGGGGCTGTGTTTGTATCCAGTGATGGAGGAGGAGGGGTCGCGTAAAGTTGACGGCACAGAGGGGCAGAAAAAAGAACTACATGTATTTTGTAGTCTAATGCTACTCGGTGGTTATGATAGAGCCGTTTTAACCATTGTGAATTGAAAAACTTGCGATACATCGAGTATATTCGATACATCGAGTATATTCAATAGATCGCCCAGCCCTAATTTTACATACAAATTTTCAGTCTTTTGTCAATCAGTTGACTAAAAACATTATTTTTGTATTTTTCTTCCTCTGAACATGCTGTGCACACAGAGAATGTAATACTGAGAAGTTATGATTGTTCTTAAGATGAGCGTATGGATTTCTCTGAGGATCATTGAGCATGAATTTGAGCAATTGGAGTATTGCAGTATAATGGTCCTAATCTGAATTACTCAGTTCTTGTTTAAGATTTTTTAAGCCTTTTATCTGTGTATTTACTGTTTCTTCATTTTAAAATGTTGCACATACAGGATTAATGGGAATATAACCTATTTTTATTAGAATTACAGTCACGTACTTGAACTTGGTCTAACTTTTGTTTCACTGTGAATCACATCCTTTTAGCTAAGCTGTGGGACCACTTGTGTAATATCAATTTCTTCAATTTATTTTTCATTCTATATATATATTTTATATGATTGCCTACTGTTGTCATCATTCTTTGTTAAAACAGGTCTCTCTTGTAAAAGATTCCTCGAGGCTCAATGAGACTAACCTGTATAAATAAAGGTTGAATGAATACAAAAAGGAGGCAAGCACAGCAAAAAAAAAAACCAAACAAAAACAAAATAAAAGAAAAAATAAAGATAAAAGAAGTGGTCACAGTTAAGCACATTACAGGTATGGCATTTTTGATTTTATCTTTACAATGTGGAAACTGAACTGTGACATCTTTCATCGAGCGGACAGTCACCGCTTCAGCATGTGTTTACAGAGCCAAATGACAATATTCATTATAGCCATGGGGGGGGAAAAAAGAAAAAAGGATAGATAACACTCCTTTGAGCACAAACAATGGCATTCGAGTTAGTTTATCTCTTTGCACATTATCCCAATTATAATGTCAAGAGAATCAAATCTGTGAATCAGCAATTTTCCATTTTGACAACTGGGCTGCAAGATATTATGAGAAGAAATAAATGCATTGCATTTCAAAAGAACTTGATAATACGGCTGCTTTAGAATCTGCGTTTGTGTGCTTGCTTTCTTAATTAAAAAAAAAAAAAGTTTTCCTGCTATTTGCTACATATTGAGTGTGCGCATGTTGATGAATAGATACGTGCTGACAGTCTGGCAGCCTTCGTGAGACTCTGCATCTTTGTCAAACCGCAGGCGGACTGACTGATGAGGAGACGAGCAGCAAAATGAGTAAAGATGATCATGAATGGGAACGAGGGGAGGGAGGACAAACCGGATGGGCAGGGGGTGGGTGGGTGGAGTGATGGGCTGAAAGTGGCATTTAAAGACGAAGAAACAGGCTGAGGGACATAAACGGGGCTGTGATTGTGCTTGAAATGTGGTGACAGAGAAAAGGGTGAAGGGGGGGATGAGATCATAAAAGTAAAACACGACCAAAGGGAGGGAAGTGTGCTGACTCAGGCTATAAAAGAGGAAAAAACAAACAAAGATGTATGTGTGCATGCCAGTTTTTGTGTCGGTTGTGTGTATGAATAGAAGCAGGGGAGGAAAAGTGGCACACTGTAATAAGAAACGTGACCTATTGATCGGTTGGAAAAAGATGTAAGCGGTTAGGGGGTGAGGGGGGCATGGTATCAGGACAAGACCACCCAAGAATATGGCTTCATCTTCTCTGAGGACTGAATTTATCTCCATTTCATTTAGATTTAATCAACTGCCAACACATATTTAGCATCACACCAAAGACTTCTGACTTGGTGACAGATAAGATCTGACTGTTATATGAATATGATGTGTGGTTAAGGTAAAAGCCTGAGGGCTGCAATGTGCTGTTATGTGGAAAGTGTTAGACAAGGGTAGGAAGTGGGCTTCCCCAGATTGACAATCCAATTAAATGACTGTGGGTGTGTTAAGAGCAGCTGCAGACCTCTCAGACAAACGACAAACAACACAAGCCTGCAGAGACACTTGAATTTAGAAGTGTTGGGGTTTTTTTCTGTCAGTGGAGCCGATCCTGCGAGAATCCTGCTGCACTACAATATGAACATTACCTGAAACATTCCAACACTGCTGCTTTCCAAAATTTCAACGTATGGCAATTTTCCTCGATAAAATCACAAAATAGTTTAGGTGGTACTTTTGTAACATTTTTGGGTTGCAAATGCTGATGTATTGATGTATAAACTGTATAGGATGTAGAATGATACCAAAATGATAAATGGACTGTACTTACACAGAACCTTTCTATCTTATCAAGACACTCAAAGTGCTTTATTCTACAATCAGTGTCCTCATTTACCCATTCACACAGCACTCTACTAGATCTATACAAAGCTAATTGAACAAATCATTCTAAAGAGACTAATCAGAGCTTCATCACATTCATACACCGATGGGACACACAAAATCAAAATAAATCTTAAATTGCTCCAGTGGCTTATCAGAGTCACTATGGTAACCATAAACATGCATGTCTTAGGGCGGCTGTGGCTGAGTGGTGTGAGCAGTCATCCTCCAATGCAAGAGTTGGGGGTTTGATTCCACCAACAGTCATTTGCTGAAGTGTCCCTGGGCAAGACACCGAACCCCCTCATTGCCTCAGATGTGTGTCCCATTGGTGTATGAATGTGATCAATTTTTTGTATAGATCTAGTAGAGTACTGTGTGAATGGGTAAATGTGGCACAGATTGTGTTGTAAAGAGTTTTGAGTATAAGTACAGTCCATTTACCATCTTACTCCTTGATAACTGTCTTAAGGAGATGGATAGAAATGCAGATTTGAAAATAATCCTCAGACAATTGCTGTGTAAAAACTCAATGCATAAAATATTCCTGAAGTGTAAGTTGAAGAAGTATGCCATCATCACAATTGTTAATTTTTACATGACTACAGTGTTTTATGTTGGAGATTTGACAAGTAAAAAAAACTCTTTACAATAGTCCCTGGTTTATACTGGGATCCGTACCCTGAAGCCTCGCGATAAATGAAAAACAATGAAGTAGGGATAGTAGTACAAGTAGTAGTTTATTTTAGTACATATATATATATATATATATATATATATATATATATATATATATATAGATAGATAGATAAATATAAATATACAAAGGTGTTTTAAACCCTTCCCACACTCTTGCAATATTCTAAACGCTCTAAAAGAGTACAGAATGCCATGATTTCAGCTCCATGCCTCCTCTGCTTTTTGTCACCTGCAAAAGCTCTTGGCCACGCCCACTTCTCCGCTCTGCACAGAGATCAGCTGATCAGCTGCAGCAGGAAGTTTATCCTACAGTGTGAACTGCACACTGGTGCAGCATGTGGTAAATAATTTAAAACAATTCATTTTAAATAAAAATTCCATGCTGATCATGCGGCTCATCCATCAATCAGCCAATTGTGTGTCGTGTCCAATCTTTTCTTGAAAAAACGAGATAGAGCGAGTCTGCGAAAAACGAACCGCAAATTAGCGAGAGACTACTGCACTTCCAGTTATGAAGAGAAAATATGGGGCAAAGATTCAATCGAACTTAAGGAGAATTTGGATGTGCACACACTACAGTCTTGAGGGGAGTTAAAAAAAACAAAACATAAGTTATATAGACTTGAATCACACACAAAGGTGTGTCACTCAGGTGAAAGCAAACAAAAAATCTTTACATTTTGGTGTACAAACTAAATAACAACAAAGACAGTAGAAATAGGAAGTTTGCCCAAAAAGTTGAAACGTTCAGACCACTCAAAAGTGTGTTATAGCATTCTACTTGTGGCAAAATCTTTACAATACAATTTTTTTATAACTGCATTTGTGAAAAAACAAAACAAACAAACAAAACAACAAAAAGTTCTGAAATGCCAGTTCTGTTATGTAAGGTTCAACATTCTCCGACCTGTTTAAACCTTAAAGGATGTTTAAACTGTGACGTGAGTTGTACTGCTCCAAAGAGGGATGAGCTTTGCCCAAATCCATCATCATCATACAATGCACTGCTACCAAAAGTCCATCCATCCATCCATCCATTATCTTTACCGGTTTATTCCATTTTGGGTCACGGGGGTCGCTGGTGCCCATGTCCAGCAATCACTGTCCGAGGGGCGGGGTACACCCTGAACGGGTCGCAAGTCCATCACAGGGCCACATAGAGACAAACGAGACAAACAACCATTCACTCTCTCACTCACACCTAGGGACAATTTAGAGTTACCAATCAGCCTAACATGCATGTTTTTGGACTGTGGGAGTAAACTGGAGTACCCGGAGAAAACCCACGCATGCACGGAGAGAACATGCAAACTCCACCCAGTAAGGCCCCTGGACCGGGGTTTGAACCAAGGACCTGCTCGCTGAGAGGCAGCAGCTCTACCAGTTGCGCCACCGTGCTGCCCTGCTACCAAAAGTCATACCGCATTATTCTCAATGGAGCTGCACAACTTCATGTATTCTTTGAATTGTTTTTTTTTCTAAAAGTGCAAGAGAAATATCATTTTAGAAAATTGTGACAGAAACAGAATAACAGGCACAAACAGTTGTAAGAAGGCTGCTTCAGACATCTTTGATAAAACATGTATATCCTGTTTGCTTTTCTGTGCCATCATACGTGAAACATGAGAACAGATCCAATGGGAAAACGGAAGAGGTTGATTTGACCTTATTGATAGTTTGACTCAGTATTGTCAATAACAGCAACAGCACTTGCTTCCTTGTAATGAGATTCTTCCCTCATGACCAACCTTGGCAGAGCTTCTGTGTTTGCAGAGAAGGAGTTCTGAGCAGCAGGTACGCTGGGAGCCTATAGACAGACCAAACAATTCAAATGCCACAGGGGTGATTGATTAGCTGACCGGACCTGGACTCATACGTCAATAAGTTTGACCATGAACACGCAGCATAAAAGGGAGAAGTTGGGCATCGGTGTGATGGGACAGAAAGGGCAGTTTGTATCAAATGCTTGACACTTCCTCAATAATTGGTGAGATTGTTTATTATTTAGGGAAGGGAGGGGGGTAGAAAGTAAATGGATGATATACACTTGTCTATGTCATCCTACTGTATCTTAATTTCATTTAGTCCTTTTTTTATATTTTTTATTTTTTAGATTTAGTCCTTTCTTAAACCAATTATCATTGAGTAGCTTCTCTGATGGGCAGCACGGTGGCGCAACCGGTAGAGCTGCTGCCTCTCAGCGAGCAGGTCCTTGGTTCAAACCCCGGTCCAGGGGCCTTTCTGGGTGGAGTTTGCATGTTCTCTCCATGCATGTGTGGGTTTTCTCCGGGTACTCCAGTTTCCTCCCACAGACCAAAAACATGCATGTTAGGCTGATTGGTAACTCTAAATTGTCCCTAGGTGTGAGTGAGAGAGTGAATGGTTGTTTGTCTCTATGTGGCCCTGTGATGGACTTGCGACCCGTCCAGGGTGTACCCCGCCCCTCGCACAGTGATTGCTGGACATGGGCACCAGCGACCCCCGTGACCCAAAATGGAATAAACGGGTAAAGATAATGGATGGATGGATAGCTTCTCTGTTCTAAAATAATTATAATTTTAGGCAGATATTTTTGATAAAACAATGTTCCGGCCTTTTTTCAGATGCTGCCAGCTCATTCATTTCCTCTTAGCTTTGGTACATAACGGATAATTCTCTTTAGGCTTCAAACTGATTCATGTTTCATTTAGTGTGGCTGGATGGGTCTCCAACCATAACGATAAATAAAAGATGGATATATCTGCCATGATGTCACTCGCTGGTTGGCAGTGATATTTTTAAGCCTTCAGTTGAGCATTTAGCAATCACCCTTTTTTGTAGCCCAAAGGGATGAAGAAGTGATGAGTTAATGCAATCATCTGAGTTTTAGTCATTGGGTGATTGAATGCAGAGGCATTTTGGTCTTTGGCCCATGACATTGCCCCTTGAAAATGACAAAATGAGCTGAGAGATTTCATGACCTATTTGTCTGGCGGTGCACGGCTGACGTTTCACTGGTTTATAAGAGACTTTAGCTCTTTTAAAACTGCCATCAAAAAGCAACAGAAACATGACAAGAGGTCAAAGCACAAGTATATTTTACACTGTATGAGCTAAGTCATTAAAACAACTGTGTAAGAAGTGCATGGAAGGAAATGCATTAAAATATAAAAGCATTACACAGTGTCTCAATATTTTACTTGAGTGCAGAAATTTAAGTGACGCACCCATAATTTGTACTGCTTATTCTGTGAAAACAAATGTTTCTGTGGCCCTAAATCTTTCCAAAAGCTAAAAAGATAATGTTTCATGATATCGGTGTGTTTTGTTAGATTTGGAAATACACAAAAGTTAATAAATGGGTAGCCTGAAGGATGCGAGTGTTGCTCACTTGGACGTGAACAGACAAACAGATGCTATCAAGCTGATTCACTTAATTATGGAATAGGATCAAGTGACTTAACCCTTACTTGTAAGCAAAGAAAGCAATAAGTAATTATCTACCACATGGATCATGTTAATTTCTTCATTTACCAATTAAATGTGTTTCAAAATGGTTACATTCCCTATTCGTGCTTGCACTTTATGGAGCCAGTTTGTACCTGTTTTTCAGCTATTTTACAAGTGCAGGGAAATTTGACACTGAATGTGATTTAAGATCCTCCTGAAGTTTCACCATCCTTGTAATCAGATGAAGTCCTGAGGACTAAATATGTTAGGTGAGAGAAAGAACAGATTTTATTTGTTTAAACCAGAATCAAGTGCACCCTTCATTATTTCCTGTAAACCTTACGTTTTACCACATATCCGGTGCAATGTGCATGTGTTCCTCTTATCGGTGTCCCTCCCTTTCTTTGTTCCCTCTGCTATCTGCTTGGCAGCAACCAAACTGTGTTGACCAATTTATGAAGAGACACATTATCCCATACGAGGCCCCATCTATGCAATCAAGAAAACCTGATGAGACCCCTGGAGAGATGAAGGGAAGGTCAGCCAAGGAAGGAGGGATGACAGGGAAAATACATACATATATATATATACAGGCGTTAGAGCTGGAAGAAGACGAGGGTGGGAAATGTGGCAAAAAACAATGAGGCAAAATCAGAAGATAAACGAGGCACTATTTCAGTGGCAGGATTTATGTACTGTCAACATTACCCTCGCTATTAGGGGGAATCCAATTACTCTGCACCTCTCCTTTCGCTTTACAGAAGGAACAGAAGGAAGAGAAACGCTAAAGAGTGAAGGGTGCAAAATAAATTCCCATTCCTATTTCCAACACAAATTTGAAAATTACGAGAAGGAGCAGACGGCGTAAAGCGGAATGCACTTAAAAACAAAGTGAAGCAGAAGGGAGGGGAGGATGCAGGTTTCACGCCGGTGCAGGATAAAAGAACAACACAGGAGTGAAAAGAGGCGACTGAAACCTCCTGCACATGCAGAAAGTTTGACAGAGAGGAGAATTTATGAAAGGTGGAGAGGATGAGGTGATTTGGAAAGACGGAAGCTCCCTCTAGATTTAACGGCGTGCAACTCCGCTTTTAAACGGCTGATAAATTATACATGAAGGATGCTGAGACAATAATTATGAGCTGTTTTAGTGCAGGGGAGCAGGATGAACAAATGGTGACGGAGTGGAGGGCTGAAGTCAGCCAAAACATCTCTGAGTAAAAAAAATAAAAATCTCTGGAGAACACTGTGGGGGGGGGGGGGGGTCTGGAGCTGGAAGAATCAATGCATTAACATGATATAATATTGAAGGCTGCATGGAGTCGGTACTGATGATGTAGTGACGATTTTTCCCTGAACAGCAAAAACATGAGCAGTGGATTTCTTTTCAAAACGTGCCCTCAGGTTAGCGCACCTGAAGCAAGGCCTTTTGGAATTTGGGCTTTAGTTTATGTGACCTAGCCTGGAGCGCGATGAACACTGCGTTCATAGTTCTCTGTCAGTAAAATCTACTGGTCTTCCTTTCATCAGTGACAGTCTTTCATATGGCAGCTATATATTCAACCTGTCTCCTACTAATTAATATAAATCTGTAATAAACCTGCACCTCCTGGATAGATAGAAAATGTCAGCCCACATCTGGCACTATCAGTCTGTGAGTGTGTGCATGTTTGTGTGAGAGGTTTGAAATCTATAAATGAGCACGTGAGGAAAAAAAAGGCGAAAATGAGATAAAAACAAATTGACAATCTAGCAAAAACAAAGAGATGACAGAAAATCAAACATCTTTCCCCGGCGCTTCGTCCATTCTAGCTCACTTCAATGCTTGCCGCTGTTCGAGAAAGAGTGTGTGTGTGTTGTCATGAGCCTTTTGTCTTGTTTCGCAGGGCTCATTCCAAGGCTGTATGGGAGCAGCCGGTGATCGCAGCAGTACTGTTGTGCCCTTAAGCACAGCCACTTAACCCAGGCTAACTCACTCACTCAGTCCGCTCAATATCCAGCCGGATAAAGACCGGGAAAACCACAACGGCATGCTGCTTAGCATAAAAGCTAAAAATAGGCACGGAGCCTCTTTAATGCCATGTACACACACTGAGTACTTGTCATATCTGCTATGTGTGAAAGGCTGTTTATCAGTATTAGCAGTCATGTGCGTTAGATCCGTGGTTGGTAATCGTGGGCGACGCCACATTTGGTGGCACCGTTGGCTCTAAAGCAGACAGAGGCTCAGCTCTAACCTCTTTCCTCTGCTTTTGTGTACAAATACACACACAAACACAAACACACACACACGCTCACACAATAAAATGAAAGGTCAATTTCTTACCACACCACTGGTCTGCCCAAGAAACCTGAATTGATTGATTTGACTCAGTTTTACTGCAGGCTGAGGGAGAGAAAGAGGGAGCGGGAAACAGAGAAAAAAGGAAAAGAAGAAAGGGAAAAGGTTGACAGAGCAGATGATTGTGCAAACCATCTTTATGATCAAGCAATTATTTTTTGGCTACTTCTTTTTTACAGCCAAAGAGGTACAAAAAAAAAAAAAAGGTTTTACAATTTTTTTAGGATTTTGAAGGCGAGCCCAGAGTTCCACTGTGAATCTGCAGATCCAGAGGACTTCAAGTACACATGTGAAACGTTAGCCCCACCCACACCCGAAGAACTGTTTTAAATACACAGAAGTGGTCTTTTGAATGTTTCAGCCTGGCCTCCACATAAAAACATTTTAAAAGCCCCCCCAAAACATTTTTTTTTAAGTTATCAGAGGGAACATTTTTGAAAAGCCACCCTTGAGTTTTAGCGCAGACAACCTAAACGACCTTTTGAAAAAGGACGGTGCCGTAGCTGGACCTCAAATCTAAGCTACAATCCAAAGCACAGCAGATGTACCAACGATGCACCAACAGCAGAAATAATAGAAAACATATATTTGCGTTTGTGCTGCAGACGCTTGTTGCTCAACTTTGCTGCTTAGCTGCACAACATGACTACACCGTATCATTTAATGAACAAACAAGGCTGGTAACAACCTTATATTTTTAAATTTAAATATCTAAAGGGAAAAGACGGTTTCATAACTCTTTTGAATGTTCCCTGTATACCAGTGGTTCTCAAACTGGGATCTCCGGACCCCTGGAGGTCCTTGAACCTGTGCTTGGGGGGTCCAAATAAATAAATAAATAAATAAAATAAATTTATATTTTTTACAATTGTATACATGTTTGACAACCCGTTAAAACACACCAATATGTAGGAAATCACATCTACTTTATTCAAAATTTTCTCAGGGAGGACCCCCAGACCCCCCCCCCCCCCCCCCTTCACTGGCCCTCCCATTATTTGCGTTCCTGCATCAATCAGTTTACAAATTAAGCCATTACTGCTGTTATGATTCTGATCAGTTTTATGTAATAATTTAAAGAAGTAACAATACATTTATATTCATTATGTGAATAGGTAAAGTTTTAAAGTGGTTTTTGATAGAGTTAATTTTCTCAAAACTGTAATTTTTGGAAATTGAAATTAAAAACTTGTTAATTAAGTGTGTCTTGAATGAAACATGCTCCATGTTTAAAAGTATAAAAAATGTATTAATACTATTAAATAACAGGTCTTAAGTGTTTATGTTACACAAAAATTTCCATTGCATTAAAAAAACAAATTGAAGACAATTATTTAATAAACATGAGGGTTATGAGGGGGTCCCTGAACCTAAAAAGTCTGAGAACCCCTTGCAAAATAAGCTGATCTACAATATAGATCAAGTATAATTTTATAGTGTCACGTGGAAGAAAACCTGCTAGAAGAAACAATGGTATTTATGAGGATATTTTTAACCACTACAAATAAAAAACATCATTTTGGGAACAACAATGTTTCTGTGTGGACAAAGCCTAAATAAGTGCCACCTGAAAACAGAGTTTCAAACTACAATAGGGGACATGGATCAAACTTCCTCAAAGTATTTGATTTCTGGGACAGCAAGCATGGTAAAGGTTTCACCTCAGATCACAAATAACTGGGATTTTTATCAAAAGGTGTGTTTGTCTTTTCTGCTGTAAAATTTAAACGAACAGTGATTCTGTCTTCATCTGTTATTAGCGCACACCGACACCTACATACCTTGTTGGCACAATAGAAGTGTGTTCGGAAAGGTGCAATCGGATCACTTTATTCCAGTCATGCGTCGGAGGGGAGGAAGATTTGGTGTGAACAGATGGTGTTTACCTAGTAGCAGGTTGGTTGGATCACCTAACTAACCCCCCCTCCTTGTCGACCATACCATTTTAGCATCATCGGCATTGGGTAGACACACTATGTGCACATTCTGATGGAATACTGCATGCGCTCAAGACAAATATAAGAAAATCCCAGACATTCGCAACATTCCTTTCATGTGAATGAGGGCTGATAAGGTACCGAGCTGCTGTTTGGGGAAAGGATAGAGATAAACGAGGGGTGACGAAATGAGAGGGAAAGAGATCAGCTACAGAGGGAGCGATAGATGGAGCGATCGAGAGAGAAGAGGAGAGGAGAGGGGAATTGGGCCATTGGTGTTATTTTTTCTGGTCTGTAGTTATGTAGGTCACTTTTTTCCTTCGATGCGTGAGAGGGGAATTTGTAAATCTGACATAACAAGGCATTTGGCTCGCAGTGATGCTTCTGATGATGCAGTCGTTCTTGGCCATTTTGTTGCACCAGTTCACAGCTGGCGAAACGGTGCCGCGCTTGGCGATTTCATGACTCAAGGTGGAACAATGGAAGGGTGGAGAGATAAGCGCTGGGTGGAGGAGGGTATAAAAGAAGAAACTGCAATTCGCATTCCAAAATAGGTATTTACAAGACACACATATCTTAATGGGTGATTAATGTTCAGGATGTTTAGTGCATCATGCCTGCTTCCCTTCACATTATTTCTTTTACGTCATTTGTAGCAGTGGGGGGTTGGATGCAGAACAAAACTACCATCTCTCATTAATAATTCAACTGTAGCTTTGCACTAAACTAAAAGAAAGAACGGAAGGAAAAAAGAGAAAATGCCCTTCATGTCAATCTTGATATATCAAAAAAATGTGCACATACATGCAGGTCCAGAAACACACGCTCACACTCAGGGGCAGGCAGCACGGCGTGTGAGGTCTGGCAGTGCCCTCCAAGGACCATCTTGTGTTGCTAAAATAAGGCTGTGTCTGGAAAGAGGTGGATTCCCCATGAGTGGGGCACCAAAGAGCACTAAAAGCTAAGTGGAGATGAAAAAAAACGCCTCTAGAACTGGAGGGAGAGTGAGAGGATGAAGGTGAAGGACACGGGAGCGATGGAAACAAAATCAAGGACGGACGAGAAAAAGGCAAAGTCATGAAAAGAAAAGAAAAAAAAACATGAAATATAAATCAAAGTATAAAGACACACGTACCATATTTTATAATGCTGTTTTTATCACTTTATAAAATAAAATGTTAGAGAATCCACTTCTTATAATTTATCATGTAATGACTATAAACTATTAACATTTTATGCATGATGATAAATGACTATATCTAAATTAAATATGGATATGTGTCGACGTGATGGAGAAGAAGATAAATGATTACAACCGCTGCTAGCTCGTGAAACGGCATGTAAATGTCTGTAAAAACAAATCAGATGCTCTGATACCAACCTGCAATCCTCCAGCAACTTTAGCACCAAAGTTATGAGGTTATCAAGCAGGTTTGATGATTTCATTACACTGGAAGTCATTTATCATGTAAAAGCACCAACAATCAAATTAATACCACAGGGGTGTGCAACACCTTTAATTTTTGTTTTCTAGAGAGCTTTTTGAATTAACGGAACTGAAGGGATAAAAAATTGTGAAAAAAAAAGTTTGTTCTGCTGTTCGCCGTCTTGTTTAGTGCTTAACGTATCTTTAGTTAATGTTTTTCTTAGTTCATATCTTAGACCTTATTACTGTTTTTCTTTTATATTTTATAGTTGGATGTAACTGGGACGCTGAGTACACAATCTCGTTCCACCACATGTACCACATGAATGACAAATAAAGAAAGTCTGAACTCTCTGAAAATTGAACTCTAGTGTTCTACATTCATTTTTTTTGTATTAAATTTCACAATATCTGCAAAATACACCATAAAATTGTATTTTTTTTTTTTTTTTTGCATGGCTTATAATTAATGATTTAGAAAACACAACATTTTTAAGGTCTATTTAGGGTTTATTTTTATTTTAGACCCTATTTTTGTTGTGATTGTGACTGATCTAATAGTAATAGTAATAATAATAATAATAATAATAATAATAATGATGATGATGATGATTATTATTATGAGGATACAGAGGGCTGGACTGATATAACCTAAGGTCCATGTTCCCTCAGCCCATTATTTGATGTGTTTGTAACAAAGAAATGCATGTGCATGTGTGTGTGAATACGTGTGTGTGTGTGGGTGTGTGTGTGTGTGTGTGTGTGTAGGGGTGGGGGGTGCGGAGCAGGGGGAGGGATGCAGGCATATGGGGCAAACAATATGAAAAGCCACTCAAGCACTAAAATTGAAAATGAACTGAGAAAACTTTAGAAATAGTTGTTTTTTTGAGGTTACGCTCTGGGTCTTCAACATGTTTTTCATGTAAACACTTGTTTTGCTTTAACAGCAGAGTTTGAGAGTACATATGCAGGTTAAATGTTGGTCTATTGTACTAGGCAACTCATTATATTTTTGTGGTATATTTTTTATTTTTTTTATTCTCTAATCCTTCTTATTTGACAGGTTAATTACACTCAAAAAAACATTTCAAATATAAATTTGTGCAAGACGTTTTGGTGTGGGGAAATCCCTTTTCTCAGACTAAATACATCATTTATTATTAGGCAGTGCTACAGATGCATACACATGCATATAAACGTGTATACATGATGAATGCAGCTCACTCATTCCATGCTTTACAGCATGCAGGAGAACTCACAGAACAAGGGTGTTACATTGGAAACATGGCTAAAAGCTTTTTACTCTCTTCTCCTGCCTCTCCTTCTGTCTCTTCAAGTCTCTCTCCTCCTTTCTTTTGCCTATGAGCCTCCACATCCCTCATCCTCTCCCTCTCCTCTGTCTCTCCATCTGTGCCTGAGCGTAGGTACATTTCTTCTCCATTAGCTGTTTTTGTTGCTTTACCAGGGGACACCACAGGGAGGTCTGAAGACATGAGTAAGAAAGAGGAGTGACAGAAAATAACATGCGGCATGTTTTCCTCATACCTGCTTTGTTAAAAAATAAAAATGACAGGGTTTAGGGCAGATTGTGAGGCAAACAAGAGCCAAAAGAAGACGGAAAAGGAAGAAAATAATAGCTCAGCAAATTGGCAGCTCTGCAGCGCTGTCTTTAAGTGCGATTGTTTTTGTGTATTTGTAATCTTTTGTATGCATGTTGTGCATGTATCCACTGCTTTAAGAAAACATGAGGTGTTTGTGGGTTGGCTGCTGGCTGACGATGGAGAACCTTGGGAAAAAATAGAGCTGCTTTTTAAGTTGCACTTGAAAAACGAACCCGCCTCTGACAGGTTTCATTCAGCCACCACGCAAGTGTCGTGTTTTGATTTTACCACTTTATTTATTCCACAGAATATTTGCACACTCCTCTTGTTTTTAGTAAAAGTCAACTTTGCACGCTCTGAAAAGAAGGGTTTGGAATTTGTGCAGCCTTTATTATAAACTACACATGAGCAGCAACTGTAGCCTCTGGATTTCACAAAATGACAAATTGTGCATGAACTTTGTTTAAAATCTTGCTATTAACAATTTTGAGTCAACTCTGAGTTAGCAAACGCCTCATTACCCACTAAGCAAATTTTAATGAAACTTTCAGGACATAATGATTGACCATTGGTTTACAACGGACTAACTTTTGAAGCCAACTCAAATCAAAATGGCTGCCACAGCTAACTAATCATATAAAACATAAGAAAGGGTTACAACTCAATTTTAATAAATCCATTTTACAGACTCTGAGCTAACGTTTGGTGTGGAATTGTGCACAGTACACAATCCAAGTGCTACTCATTGTGTACATTTTTATTTTAAACTTTACTGTTGGAGTCAACCATATTTGATTGTTAAAATATCTCCATAGGACAGATTGTAAAGAAACTCTTAGAAATTAGTTATTACACATACTGGATGTGCATCGGCACTATTTTGGATGGCTCCCACAGCCAATCAACTTTAGCTAACTTAGAAGTAGTCAGTCTGAGGAAGTACGAGCTGAGAGTCATTAAACATAACTGGAGTACGACATCTTACAAAATTGCACTAGATTACAAATAATGTTATTGTCAAGGTTTGATCAAAATGGCTACGGTGCTATCATTTCTTGACATAGATTATCTTAGCCTAAAACTGAATGAAAGGGAGTGGGTAATAAGCATTCCTTTAAGGAATACTAGGACTTTTTATAGTTTGTTTTAATCAACCAGATTGCAGTTCTCTTCTGGATAAATTGTAAGCATTGTTTGTGTGGCAGAGCAGCAGTAAACTCTGGAGACGTATTTGTGTTTAGATCCAGAAGTAGAGCTGACAGATACGTTTCAAGGTAAGTAACAAAAAAAAGACTCAAAGGAGACTGCTCATTGGGATATTTACTGGTTCAACTTAAAACTAATCTGGACAGTCTTTACCCAAAAACTTATACCTCGGGGTACTGACTAGAACAGTGGTTTCCAATCCCAACCCTGGTCCCTGAGGAACACCATCCTGCTTGTTTTAGTTGTTTCTCTGCTCCAACGCACCTGATTCAGTGGTTTAGTTACTTCCTTAAGTTCAGCAGATGCCCTTTAGTCACCTTTTGTTCAAATCCGATGTGTTGGAGCAGAGGAACAACTAAAACATGCAGGATGGCGTTCCTCAGGGACCAGGGTTGGGAACCACTGGACTAGAAGTCTTAGTCACTTAAGTAGTAGAAAGTACCTTGTCGAATTATATTTGGCAACCATACTGGAGACACCTTGATAATCTGGCTCCATCATGGGTCTAAACTTTAAATCGCTCTTAACATCTGATTTTAAACAGAAACATTCTTTCCCATAAACTTGGTTTCCTTTTGGCAAAACCACTCCCAGTCAACGCCAAACCACTGTCATTCTAAAACAATGTTTTTCTTCATAAATATGGTATGGTTTAAAGACTTGTTCACACTGAAAACACAGAAAACAAATCAAACTTTGCATTAACTGTAAGGCTTGTACGGTATGTATCACTGTAACAATTCAATGGAAAACCGTTTAAAAAAGGACATCAGTTGTGGAGAAAATGCTCCAAATGTCAAACAAAAAAAGATAAATGTGACAACTATTCTTCATCGCATCGTAAAGTACTGTTGACTGGGAGTCAGGTCAGTTCAAGGAGGCTGTCACACAGGGATGTGGTACGTATGCCAATGTACGAAAAAGGTAAGGTGTAATATTTGAACAAGTTACCATCATGCTAATATATAATGGCAAAAGTTGTAGTATGTCGATGCCAGCCAAAATTTTCAGAGTATGCCAACATGTTGCTGGTAAGCTAAGCATAAGTAAGTTAGCCATATGGTCACACATGTCACATGTAAGTTACTTATAAGTTGACAGTATTTGGAAACCAGCTGGACAATTATGTAGCATGCACGTAACTTATTTCAACTTACTTCTAACATAACTTTTATAAAAATGTTTCCACAACGTATTGTAATATCTGTGCCTTAATGGGTTAATGTTCTAGGTTGAAAAGGGAGGGAAGTGGTGTGTGGGAGGAGAGCCACAAAAACATGATGGTATAAGTTATGCATCTGTAAGTTATAGATGAGGTAGTCATGTTAAACATAGGTTATATTGTTGCGGACACAAATATATATATATTTCACGTCAGAATGTGCTCTTATTGTGAAGGGGACAGAATATAAAAAGAGCAGATCAACGGTTATAAATCAGTTGTCTTTTCTGAGTTTGATGTTGGAAGACGTAGAGAATAAACCGAGACTCAATATATATATATATATATATATATATATATGTATATTTCCGACTTCCACAATATAATCATTCATCTAATTAGCAATATGCATACATCCAAAAGATGCTTCCAGTTATTATTATTATTTTTTATTCCAGCTTTAATCTATCCAAGCGTGTTGGACAAAACTTGTGGACAAAATGTCAGCACAAGATATCTAAAACGTTCTAGTGTGACAAGGATTTAACGTAATGAACGATTTCAGGCACAGCATCCAACGAGGGTCAGTGGAGAGAAGATAATCTCTTAAATAATTTTTAAAGGGTTTAGTGTAAATTATTTACAGACAAGTATCTCATTTCCTATGCTTTTTTAGAGATTTAATTGATGTTTATTAATCTTTTTCTGCAGTGTTTGCTTTAATAAAGAGGCAAAAATACATATTGGCCTTTAATTATTTGGGGTCATGGGGTTGTGTAGGGGTTTTGCTCTGCCAGTTGCTGAGTTGAGCAACAAGTGCCTGCAACACAAACACAAGCATGAAACCTGTCATTAACAAGTTGTATATTAAAGACGGGTCTTTGACACCATCATTTTCAAAAAACTGTGTTTAGGATGTCCACACGAGAACTCAACACTAGCATTTTTTTGGATGCTCTTACTCTAGAACTTTGTTTTGAAAAATACCGTTCAGGGGCTCCTAAAATACCATTTTTATACGAACACAGACAATTGGTACAGGAAATTTTTTTTACTTAATCACAAAATGCTGTTCCTGTGTTGACAGGGCCCGACTCTTAATAAAAACTAATTTGTCATCCTGATAACACCTGTTTCAAGATGTTGCAGAAGCAGATTAAAAAAGTAATCTCATTTAGAGTTAACTATTCTTATTGAGACTGCAATGGAAATAAACAACAATAAAAAACTTGATCTCTGGTACCAATCTGGGTAATCATCTCTCTGTGTCCTCAGTGCGCTGTTTTAATTCAAGTTCAAGTTCAACAAGTTTTATTGCCATTTCATCACATGTGCTACATGAGGTAGAATTAAATTGTGTACACAGGGTCCCAGTTATTTCCATCAACAACAAAAACATAAAGTGAAAAAAGAAACAGTAAATAAGGATCTAAAATATAAACTAAGATAGACACTTAAACACTAATAGTTCAAAACAATACGCCGGACAACAGCAGCACGGACAGGAGTCTGTGTGAGTAGATGAGTACGAATGAATACAGCAGCATGAAATGATCAGCAGCACGAGATCAGCAGCATGAGATCAGCAGCATGAGATCTCACTCGTTCAATGACTGACAGAATTATGAGCACATTGTGGGCATTGACGGTGAGAATAAAAACATGAACTGGCAGTAAACAGACAACCTGTTCAGACCAAGCGCTCCCTGCGTCTGCAGAGATAGAGATGAGACAAAGTAGATTTTGTTTGAGGAGGGGCATCCCTCTGACTGTCTCCTCTGCCTTTGGTTTCTCTCTGCAGTCCCAGTTTTCCTGCGAGCCACGGTGTGTTTGAGTGGGTGAAAGACTGCCACAGTCCCCACAGCCTCCCATGAGACACTACTTCAAACAGACTGGAGAAGCGCTGCCAACGTTTGCTCACTGGATGCTCGTGTATTTATGTGCGAGTATCAGGTCCATACGCACCGACGCTCCCTGTGTCTCCATTCGCTTTCATCTCCTCCTGCAGTGTGTTTAAGTTCCTTAAATTACATATGCATAGATGTAGGGGCGGAAAAAAAGTCATCAAAGAGATGTTGCTTAGTTCAAACACGGTTTCTCTAGTTCATAAACACACATGACACTTCCACAGAAGCACACAATCACAGTCAGACATAATTAAACAAATCCATGATGTCTGCCGTTTAAGCGTGAAGGCCTCCCTGCTGTGAAAGACATATTAAAACCTGGATTAGGCCAAAACAATTACGTAAAGCTACAGATCCATACCCTCGACTTGTCTGTGTGCATGCACACATCGCCTGGTGTGGGCTCTAAATGGGGAACATGGGGTCCTTTGCCCACATTACTCTTAGAACTCATATTTTATTTAACACTTGGCAATTGTTGATGAGCAAAGGCAGAGGGGACCTTGAAGCAGTTCGCCGCACTAAATAAAACCCCTTTGAACAGCGCAATGGCAACGACTCAAGCCTCATTATGTTTGAATATGTGGTGTTATGTTCAGTAACAGTGATTTGTGCAGTTAACAATGTTAAGAGCTCCATCGAAAAAGAGCAAAAGCAGATCGGCTGACACAAACACAAAGGTGGAGGAACGATTTGCTCCTTTTACTGGTTGAGAAAATTTGATATTTTGTGCTGCAACCCCATCCTCCACTCCCCAGTTCCTCTTTTCACACAATGAGTCATGAGTGGGAAAAAAAAATATTATGACTTGCTAATGAATGATTAAATATCCTCATCCCAGGATGCATCACTAACTGCATGTGCCGCATTAAATCAAGAGAACTCTCAAATCATTTTAAGCTCACTTGCTGGCTCTTTCTCGATAATTACAGAGTCGTATGCGCTTAAGGAATGAATTACCAAAGGTCTGAAATGTCAACTTATGAAAACATATGTATTTTTAGTTAAAACGAAGACTTCAGTTCTCGATTTTTATTTCTTATCCTCAAACTTTCCCACAATACACTGTAAAACTTTACTGTAGATTTAACTGTCAATTAATTATCAGTTATGTGAACAGAGAAAAAAACATGTACATAATAAAACAAGTAAAATCCCATAAGAACAAAAAAGATGTGATGCAAATAAAATATTTTTCTAGAATATTTTATGTTTGCTTTTACAATTTTTAGTAACAAAATTATACATTTGGGAAGAATGACTAAATCTGTTTTTCTATAAGTGCAGACCCAAGACCAATATATTTAATATAAAAAGAGATAAAAACACCATGACAAAAAGTTCACAGCACATAGGGCTGCAACGTTTAGTCAACTAGAAACAACATAAAGAAATAAAGATATATTAAAATAACTTCCATTTTAGTCTCTACTGACTAATGTGGTTCATTTCATGTAATGGACACAATAAATAAAATAATAAGCATCGTATTAATCTGTTTCATAGCTTAATATTTTAATTTGCTGTGCTATATTACAGACACACGAGGGTGATATTCATTCAGCCTTTATTTATACAACTTAGTCTCATTGAGCCTCGAGGACTCATTTACAAGAAAGACCTGTTTAAATTTGCAGACGGGCAGGATAAACAGGCGAGGAGAAACATGAACTTCAGCCAAGAACAGGGGAACCCATAAGAAGCTGAGAAAGTTTAAATTATTTGTCGACAAATCAAATAATTACGTATATTTTTATCTGATTAGTCAACCATCAAAATTATCATTACTTGCAGCCCTATTGATTCCACAACTACTACTACTTTATTTATGAAGTACTTTAGCTGCAACAACATGCTGTACATATAAAATCAAGAACATTTAAACATAAAACCGATAAAACAATAAGACCAATGAAAACAACAAATCAGGTGTAAAATTAAACCAGAGAATATAAATACATTTTTGTAAGAGTTTTTTTTTTAAAGTGGACAGTGAAGGGCTTGTTTGATGGGAAGAGGGAGATTGATCCAAGATTTTGGATTGGCTAAAGAAAAAGCTCTGTCTCCTCTGAGCCTCCGTTTGGACCTCGGCACCTCCAGGAGCAGCTGATCAGCTGATCTGAGGCACAGAGCAGGAGAGGATGGGTGAAGCAGCTCAGAGAGGTAGGATGGGGCAAGCCCATTTAAACTTTTAAAAACAAATTAAAGAATCTTAAAATGAACAGTGGAGTGAAGCCAGTGTGGGGGTGATGTGCTCCTTCTTATGAACTCCAGTTAGAAGCCGAGCAGCAGCGTTCTGGACCAACTGGTGACGTCTGAGGGAGGACTGGCTGACTCCAAGGTAAAGAGCGTCACAGTAATCCATCCGAGATGTGACGAAGGCATGGATTACTGTTTCACCTTATCTAGTTGCCTGAGGCGATAAAAGCTGGCCTTTGTAGTGTCTTCTACACTGAACTTCAATCATTAAGTCATCCGCTCTAATCTGGGAATCTAATTTAAAATCACCGTTCATTTTACAACCTATATTATGAACAGTTCCCTTTACATGCAGCACCAGGGAACACAGATCACCTGGGGAAAGTTCACAGGAGCCACTACGACCAAACACCATCACGTCTGTTTTCTTTTTTTTTATTAAAATGTGAAAAGTTTAGGACATTCAGGCTTTGATGTCTACAAGACACAACAGGAGTGGCCTAACTGAGAGGGCATCTGGTAAATAAATATTTGATTCTGGTAAATAAACAAATAAAAAAAGAAGGTCTATTCAAAGTAATGAAGTCCATGCTCAATAATCCAGGTATAAAATCCAACATTTTTCAGTCAGGTCTTTTGTGCTGAAACGTTTCGCCTTCGATCCATCCAAACGTCCAAACGTTTCAGCACCAAAAAAAAGAAACTGTCCAGATGACCTGACTGAAAAATGTTGGATTTTATACCTGGGTTATTGAGCATGGACTTTGTTGTTTTCAACCAGTTTGACAAGACTGTCAACAAGGAAGAGGGCAATGGAGGAGGGGCGTACCAAAGAGACCATCTTATCACAAGCAGAACTGGTTTGTTCAACTTTGGAGTAAGCTGTTGGAGGAAGAATCAGTTTTATTGTGTGTTTCCTTGACTGATGAAGCCTTCTGGATCGAAGGCGAAACGTTTCAGCACAAAAAAAAAAAAAACTGTCCAGATGACCTGACTGAAAAATGTTGGGTCTATTCAAAGTGTTGCAAAAATGAACATTTTTGATCTGCATCAATACAGGCTAACTTAAAAAAAGTTGAATATTGTGAAAAAGCTCAGTTTTTAATTGATCTATAATAAAGATTAATTATAAAAAGAGTAAAATATTTCAAGCCTTTATTTCTTGTAATTTTGATGATTATGGCTTACAAATGAAGAAAAAACAAAACTCAGTGTCTCAGAAAATGTAAATGTCACATCACCAGCTTTTGGTATCGTTGTCAGTGTGGACAGGTGACAAGTCCTGCTGGAAGATGAAATCAGCATCTTCAGAAAGTTTGTCAGCAGATGGAAGCATGAAGTCTCTAAAATGTCCTGGTAGATGCTGCACTGACTGTGGACTTCAGAAAACACAGTGGACCAACACCAGCTGAGGACATGGCACCAAACCATCACTGACTGTGGAAACTTCACTCTGGACTTCAATCAACATGGATTCTGGACCTCTCCATCTTCCTCCAGACTCTGGGAGCTTGACTTTTAAATGACCTGAAAATGTACTTTCATCTGAAGAGTTGGACCACTGAGCCACAGTCCATTTGTTTGTCTCCAACAGGTTAGACGCTTCTGATGGAAGAAAACTGAGAGGTAGTGGTTCAGGAGTGGCTCCACTTGAAGAATGAGACATTTGTAGCTCATGTCTAGAAGTTAATTAACTGATCAGGGTGTGACACCAGGAGTTTACAATACTGAACCTCTTCACAATACAGGTAGTCCTTTATTAATCGTGGGTGTTTCAGTACACTGCTCCCCCCCAATAAGTAAAAAAACGCAAAGTTGGAATAGTAGTACAAGTAGTAAGTAGAAGTTTATTATATACAAATAAATATACACACACACACACATATCTATCTATCTGTCTGTCTGTCTGTCTGTCTGTCTGTCTGTCTGTCTGTCTGTCTGTCTGTCTGTCTGTCTGTCTGTCTGTCTGTCT
>NC_056501.1:31949906-31974818 GCF_014905685.2 Nematolebias whitei | reverse complement strand
TCTATCTATCTATCTATCTATCTATCTATCTATCTATCTATCTATCTATCTATCTATCTATCTATCTATCTATCTATCTATCTATCTATCTATCTATCTATCTATCTATCTATCTATCTAGTAATATTCTAAACAATGTTTCAAAACTCTAAACACTAAAAGAGCACAGAATGTCATGAACTCAGCTCTCTGCCACCTGCTAGCGCTCTTAGCCACGCCCACTTCTCCACTGCAGAGCAGATATAGGCATCTGCAGGCGGAAGCTTCTCCTGCAGCTGTGAGCTGCACACAGGTGCAGCAGGTGCTAAATAATTTAAAATAGTTAAGTAATTTATTTATTTATTTTTATTCATCCTGCAGAACATTAATTACAGAAATAACAGCAACTATAGCTTTTCTTTCCCCGCTTTTCTTGTTTCCTGTTAAAATAATTCACTTTAAATAAAAATCCATGCCGATCGTGCGGCTCATCCGTCAATCAGCCAACTGTGTGTCATGTCCAATCTTACTTTGAAAAACTGTGAAATAGCAAGTCTGGGAAAGTCAAACAGTGACGTAGCGAGGGAGTACTGTATTCTGATTTTCTGAGACACTGAGTTTTGGTTTTTCGTTATTTATAAACCATAATCATCAAAATTACAAGAAATAAAGCCTTCAAATATTTAATTATGTAATGAATCTATAAACTGTTTGAGTTTCACTTTCTGAAAAGATTGACAAAAACAATACAACTTTTTCCACAATATTCTATCCATCCATCCATCCATTATCTTTACCCGCTTATTCCATTTTGGGTCACGGGGGTCGCCGGTGCCCATGTCCAGCAATCACTGTGCGAGGGGCGGGGTACACCCTGGACGGGTCGCGAGTCCATCACAGGGCCACATAGAGACAAACAACCATGCACTCTCACTCACACCTAGGGACAATTTAGAGTTACCAATAAGCCTAACATGCATGTTTTTGGTCTGTGAGAGGAAACCGGAGTACCCGGAGAAAACCCACGCATGCACGGAGAGAACATGCAAACTCCACCCAGAAAGGCCCCTGGACCGGGGTTTGAACCAAGGACCTGCTCGCTGAGAGGCAGCAGCTCTACCGGTTGTGCCACCGTGCTGCCCACCTGTAATATATGAGTTTAAATATTGCAAAATGTGTTCAAGTCATATCAAACCTTTTTTTTTACACACTATTATCATAAATACATCCTAGAGGGATTTTGATCACAGTTTGGCTTTCATTCTTTTACCTTGCAATAATCTCCATCCATCCATCCATCCATCCATCCATCTCCTTCTCTGCTGCTCCATCTCCACCTCCAGATGAAGTGGTTAATCTACCTGCTGGATAATCCCGCATTACACCCTTAATCCCCTCCACATATTCACACATGCAGAGTGCACGCGTGTGACACCCCCCCCCCCCCCCCCCCCCCCACACACACACACATTTCTGAACAATCATTGCCACCTTTGTTTGACTTGCATGCCACAATATAAAAAACACATTATTGCAATAAAAATAACAGCATGCGCCAGGTAGAGTCACTTTTCTCAAACTTTTGATTATATTTTTGGTAATGAAGACACACTGTGATGGTTTCCTGAAAAGAAGTGTTTCAGCCACAGAGAGGGTTTGAAAGAAGAAGAACAACAAAAAAGCAAAAGAGGTTCAAGTGCTAAGTTGGAGGCATGTGTGTGTGTGTGTGTGTGTGTGTGTGTGCGTGCGTGTGTGTGTGCGTGCACTGATGCTGCTGCTAAGCAGAGAGAATAAGGTAGGAACAAGTAAGAGCAATCAAACCAATGTGAGAGATATAGATGGAGCACAGGGTGAGAGATAGAAAGACAGAGCCAAGTGGAGACAGAGAGGAGAGCTCGATGATCTCTGAGCAGTGGTTGTCATTAAGAAGTGGCTCCGGGGTCCAGTCTGTTGGCATTGATTTGTTTAAGATCCAAAGCTCAGCCATCAACAAGCTCGGCAAGTCCCACAGCTGATAGCTGCGAACACACCGCGCATTAGTCCATCTACGCAGCAGCTCACATCCCAAACCGGTTTCGTAACAAATACAGGTTCCATCACAAAAACCTAACATTAAAAAAGAAACAATAAATAAATAAATAACCTGACATCTTTAACACCAGAGTCTCGGTCTGCTTTCACTTACTCTAAACCTGCTCCAGTGCACTCAAGTATCCATGCATGTGTGTGTGCCTCCAAGCTGAAGAGCCAATGAATGGAAGCCATAGTCAATCAATAGCAATCCACGAGCAGCCTTCACAATGCTAATGGAACCACGCAATAGCTGGCATTTGGCCAGTGCTGTCACTGCAGCATCACTCTGAAAGCAAACACATAACACTGAGAAAAAGGCTTGACACACACGAGTTGAGCTTCCTAACGTGTGTAAAATATCACACACACACACACACACACACAGATGGATGTGCCGTGTGGTGACATTATTTAGGTGATCAGACATGATGGATGGGATCATTTTGCTGCCCCCTTTAGCCCTGCTGCACACACACACACACACACACAAGCACCCACAGAAACACACATGCAGACCAAGTTTCACTTTGTCATCATGCCTAAACAAGGTCTCAGTCTCCTTTCTCCTCAAAACTCACCTTTGGTTCAGACAGGAGAAGCCGGCTGATAAACCAAAGTGTTTATGGATAAAACATCACGGACAGAAGGACAAAATATCTTAGCAAAAAAAAAAATAAAAAGAAAGAGTTCAGATGACATGGATTTTTACCTGGATGCATGAACTTTGATATCGTGGACAAACAAATAAAAGCTAGACATAAAAAAAACCCAAACACCTTAGGTATGTAATTAAGCTACATTATGGTGTGATAGCTTACTTGTGTAGCTCGACCACATTGACCTTTACGAGCCTTTTCAAAGTCTTCAGATCAGAGTGAAAAAAACAAAAACAGTTGTTTCTAATGAGTTCGTATCCCTTCTGAGCTGTAAATAGGCCTACGCTGTGACTGCACGCCGGAGTGGAAACCCCTGATGTTTCTCCGTTTAATGGACTCCTCGTAGAAGTGAGAACATTACCTCGACTTAATTGAGGAAAAAGTGACAAAACATTTTAGCTGCGGCTGTCATCCACCTCACCAAATTGATGGACTGCTAATGCATTTCTTTCGGATGAGACGTTTTAGTGTGTTCATCAAAGTAATTCGAAAGTAATAAAACTAACTCTGCGACGCATTACTTTCTGCACGAGGATGAGCTTCGAGTCCTTTCTCGTGATTTAACTCTCTCATAATCGATACTATTATTCTTGCAGATGAATGTGACAGCAGGGCTCTAGAGAGATATCACTGTAAGAAACTGTGCCCAAACTTTTCTTTTGCTTTCATCCCATCGAGATTTGTTCAATAAACTCGTCCTACATGAGCAGAAAATACCACTTATTAAGATTCACTTCTATAGGTATGCCATGGCACAGGAGAGGAGAAGACAGAATTGCACAAGGATACCTCCTCCACTCTTATGAGCACCGCCATTTCCACTAAATCTTCAAAGAACAACTCTGTGTGTGTGAAACAATCCTGCGTTTGACCCATTTTTTTTTTTTGCTGTAGAGACAGCGAAGCAAACCACCTGACCGTCTTTGGCAGAGGAGCGACTCTTTGAAACTGCTGGATGCGACGCATCTCTGACGCATCAGGCATTGTCCTCAACCCAATCGCTTTAAAATCGCTTTCACATCTGTCGCAACGTGACAGCCAGGGAGGCAGCCAGTAGCTGGCAGGGCAGAGTGACTCACAATCGGGGCTCCGAGGAGAGAGTCTCTCCTCCTTTTTAATGTTAATAACACAGATGTGTGGAGAGAGAGGTGTTTCGGAGAGGGGAAGGAAAAGATGTGCTCGGGAGAACAAAAGGAGAGGTGATGAGTTCAGGAAGCGGGAGCCTCAGCGCTTTTGAGGAGAAGGATATTGAAGATGAAGGGAGGTGCGTGGACGAGAGGGAGCGAGCAACGACAATCAGGATGGTTACTCGCGTTAGGGGTTTACAAACAGCGGCGTGATGAGTCAATGAGTCACGGTTGTCGCTGCCACTCGAGAAACTATAATGAGGCTGTGCAGATGAACGATTGCATCTCTTCAACTAAAACTCCTTTCCAGCAGAAAGGCAGGGATCAATTCGTCACTTCAGCCTGACTGTAATCGTGACACTTTCATCTGTCTCGTAGTTAGCTTTGGCACGGATCGATCACTTAGAGCGCCAGTGTTGCATAGCTAACAAATGGCCCGACGCTGCATCCAACAAATGCTGCGCCGCTGTGGATATGATGGTTCACTCACTTGAAGGGAAAATTAAAAGGTGAATGAAGATGATGAATACTCATGTGAAGATATTACTCTTCCATATTAATATGCAATGCCAAAAGAGCGAAAGGATTGAAATTAACAGCTTTTGTTTTGCTACTTTTTTTGATAAATGGGCTACTTGAACGAGAGCAGAGGATGAGAGGACAATGAGGCAGTGTCAGGTGTGGATGGAGGGATTGTTAGAGGTACAGTATGGGAGGAGTGGGATGTGTTGTGGTGTAGGTGACACACATGGCGACGCCACATGCAGATGGCACACATGGATGAGCAGCCAGGGTAGCGAAGCATGAAAGCAGCCAGCTCACTGATCAGACACACACACACGCACACACACACACACTCAGAATGCGTGCTGAGAACACCAGATAGCTTGCCAGCCCTTTACTCACCCAAATCACCACTGTGAAAATTAATACCTCCAACCCTCCATACAAAAACAGTGCGCTCATGTGCTTCTCTACTTTAGAAATCAATAAACGCATTAAATATTTACATAGGAAAATGCATCTATCAAAAATATCTGAGGAAAACCTTGGAAACATTTTGTTTTTAAGGCTCAACACACAAAATTAAAAAAGCGGCGTCAAACTCAGTTACACACGGAAGCAAATTAGAAACTTCGTCCAGTTCAGTGGCCAATGTCAGATTTTTTAAAATTTTGAATAATGCTGACCTTGGGTTTCAATTATTTTCATCTAGAAATATATTTATATATTTACCAGAACACACTATAAAGAATTTAGAAAAAAAAAAAAAAAACAATCAAATGAAATGGTAAAATTAAAATAAATGGCAGCACAAGTAAGTTGTATCCACAATTTTTTAAAAGTTAAATAAGAAGCGACAGACTCAGTCCATCATGTATTGGAGGAAATATCTTGTGGGCTGGACAAAATAGTAAAAAGGTTCAGATTTGGCATGTTTGACACATGCTCCACGATATTAGTAATGCCCGTTGCTTTATCTTAATAATTCATTTTCCTTTTAAATTTCCTCTTCTTCAAAGCTCGCAGACTCAGACCGAGCCAGCCGACTGCTTTTCCACGAGCGAGTCACAAACACATAAGTGCTTACCTGATGAAAGGCGGGATAGATTGAACTCTACAAAACACCTCCCTCTTCCCCTCACCGTTCCACAATTTCAAACATGCACAAACAAATTGCACACTGATGCTGGGGCGCTGACGGCCGCTTGCACAATAAAACATGACGCGTTGGGGAGGACACAGGGGGCCTGAAAGCAATCTTCCCACCGACCTTGACTAAGGGAGGACAAAACGCGTGGTAAAGGGAGGAGGAGGAGGGAAAAGAAGCCAATGTGAAGAAAAGGAGTGAAATACATAATCTATCTCCTCTGGTAAAGGGAAACAAACGCTTTTGCCGTGACTGAGGACATGCCGCCCTCACACCTCGACACACACAAAACTTGTACACACCAGTGGTGTAGTCTACATTTTTGTAGTGGGTATACTGTGCTTAGAAACCAAAGTACACTGGTCAGTTCAACGTAATCGTCAATTTATGTTTGATTTGTAAGGGTATTGAACGTTTCCAAATTTCTCTGATGCTTATATTTGAATAAATGTACAACAAACTTTGCACAACAGTTGGCGTTGTATTAAAAACATGTTATCGATTTTATAAAACGGTATCAAAGCAAAACATGTTCAAGTATTTAGTAGTAAGCACAGAAGTATACAATAATTCAATGGATAAGCAGATGTAATAAACAAGTGCTGCATACAGATAGAATATTATGGAAGTGTTTAACTGCCGTTTAACGTATCAACGACATGTACCTAATTATATTTTATGTATCAGTGAGTACTTTTAAGTGGGTATACTGAGATTCTTAAGCTTTTCTAGTGGATATACTCCATATACCCACGTATCGCATAGACTACACCACTTATACACACGTTTTAGGCTTAAAGAAGAAGGAACAGAAAACACATTTTTCCTATGGCAGGATGGTGACAAAATGAGATGGAGGAGAGTGAGTAGGGTGAAGAGGATGTACAAAGTGGAAACAAAGACTGAGCGGGTGTAAGACACGCAGGGACAGATGGACGGTGTAAAGACAGAGACGACCGCTAAAGACCAGACTTTGTAGATGACTGTTGCTGCTCACTTTTGAGTCACCGAGGCTAAGTCTTAATGACTCACGGGCCAATACTCTGCATCAAGCTGTGCGTTTGTGGGTCGGTGTGTCGGCGTGTGTGTGTGCATGTTCAAGCCACTAGTCTTGTAACGGAGAACTTTATTACCATCTGTTCCCACACATGCTTATTTGTTTAGCAGTGACACGCGTGTCTTCTTCAATCACTTTGCTATTTTTACCCTCTCCCTCTCTGAGCCTTTTCCAATCACATCTTTCCTCTTTTTGTGTCCTCACTCCTCCCGTCTGACACACGCTCTGTGTGGATGGAGGGGTTGTGCTCTAATAAACACTGAAAAAAACAACAACGCTAAAATACAAAGCCATTATCTCCGCGCCGTTCTAACCGTCTTGCTCGTGTTGGTAAAATGGAATCGTGCTCCAGCCATTTTAATCAAAGCTCATGTGTGCATGTCTGTCTTCCTGACTGGGACTGTGTGTGAGAACGTATGTGGCTCAGTTCTTGCAGAGGCCATTAGGTGGAGCTGGTGCCTGATTGAGAAAAAGGAAAAGATGCTGGATGGACAGCTAAAGGGTTCACTCATGTTTTCCCTGTTGTCACTTTTTTTTTTCTTTGAGGTGTCGAACAACGCGCAGTGAGTGAAGCTTTGTGATGACATTTTTGGCTTGAAAATGTATTTATGCTTCCCTTATGTATATTTTAACATATAAATGACCTCAGTATTATGTGGCACAACATCACTTGGGCCCTGTGATGGACTTGTGACCTGTTCAGGGTGCCTCCCACCTCTTATATAGTGACTGCTGAATATGGGCACCAGTGACACCCGCGACCCGAAAAGTAAGAAGCGAGTAAAGATAATGGATGGATGGACAACATCACTGAATAACTGAGTTAATCCTCCTGCTGCTCTTGGGTCAAAATGACCCACGAAGCAGGTTAAAGCATGAAAACCTCTGGTGTAACTCATAATATGAACAATGTCAATATAGGTATGTTACGTTATATGTCAGAAAGTTGTGTAAAGACAGATTTCTAGCATAAGACTTGAGTTAACAGTGAGAAAATCCTTTCTAAATGTAGTTTTTCCCCTTAAAAATGTGTCTCATATTAATAACAGCGTGAAATTTCTCACAATTACATTCATAAACTGACAGACCACGTTTGTATTTGTGAACAAACACGCAGACGCACTTGCACCTGCACTTCCACAGATCTTGTTGGCAGGTTGGAGGAAATGGGACGGTAGCCTGGAGGAAGGGCAGGTGTCCACAGATGGAGCTCTCCTTCTCTCCTTGCCTCCTTTTCTCTCCCCCAGATGGACCCAATCACACCTACTTCTCTCTTGCATGCCCTGTAGCTACACTGCCAGTGAACGAGTGTGTGAATGTGGGTGTGCGTGTTCATACCTGTGACTTTATTGTCAGAAAAAAGGGGTGCCTTATGAATCGGTTTCTAAATATGCGTAAAGACGAGCGGTTTCAGCCTGCGGCGCTGGACATTTTGGTGTTTAAAGTGTGAACTGATAGCTAAGCTTTGAGCAAACGTTGGACTTTTTAATCAGTCTGGTCAAGAATCTCTGAGATGTTCGCACACTGGTGCATTGGGACGTTTAAGATTCAACGATACCGGCTGATTCGGGATATTGTTTAATTTTCTGCACATTTGGTGGCAGCTGAACATGTGCGAGGTGCACCTGCTGGGAGCGCCTGCCTGTCTTAGATGGTGGGGGGTCTAGCTAGCCAATGGGACCACCTGATCTGCAAAACAGGAAGTGAACCACCGATCTGTCATCTGTCTTCATAAACCCACCAGTCAGTACCCTCCTAATTAGTCACCATGGAAACCATGGCTAATTCCCTGGTCTGCCATGCCAATCACGTCCTGTCTGTGGCAGCAGTCAGAAAGGCACATTTATCCACCGCTGGGCCTCCAACAGATGTGTGTATGTTAGTGTGCATGTGAATCTCAGTGGGCGTTTCTGTACGTGAGCTTGTCAAATCCCTGTATTTTTCTAAGATAACGTTGCCTTTCTCTAAAAGAGCACACTCTCCGCTTGTCTGGCTTGTAAATTTACAGTGTTTGTTGGGATTAAAGGCAGATGTGTCAGAACCGGTGAGAGCGGTGTGTGCCACGTTGTGATTGTCTGTGGGAACTGTTTGATTAGCTTGTCGATTGCTAGTAATCCCCCTCACACCCACAAAGCAATCAAACAACAGCTACACAAAAACACACACCGAGGTACGTCGCAGACACACTTCACCTTTTTCCACTGAGGCCAGGTTCTGTGGGGCGACACTTCCCAACACAAGTGAGCCCTGCTGTTCTCAGATAACACATTTACACATCAGAACACAATGAATTTTAAATTAAATCTAATCTAAATGCTCAATCAATGAATCAGCACTGAATCAGAAAGTCAAATATTACCCAGAAATCACCAGGTAAATATTGAGGCTCACACACGTGAATAAATAATGCATTGACGCTGAGCAGTGGAGACATGTGTGTGTGTCTGTGCGTGTTCCATCCATTTCTTCCATCTGCTGCCTGTCAGTCATTTGTGCAATCGGTCACCAGAGAGCCGAGGGCTGACACACGCAATAAGGAACTTACATCCAGGCTGACTTGAAATCAATGACCGAAAGAAGGGAAGAAAGAAAAATAAAAAGTAAAAGCTGCATCCTCAGATTCATTTTTGAACAGCTCACACGGGCATTCACGGATTCCAATCATAACTTCAAGGGCACATCAAAGCTGCGTTCAATTCAGATGTATGCCGTTTGATCACCACCTCTGCCTCCAACATACACACACTCTCTCTCACACACATCCAAGCCACCATATGTAACCTACATTACAGCTAGGCACTGAAATGCAACATTTATGAGCTGGAATAAATAAAGAGGAATCATTTAAGACCCATGAGGAGGAGGAGGAGAGATTGTTCATGTGGCTTTGATTGTGACACCACTGATTTGTCAACAGTGATGAGGATCGAGTTGTTGGAGGGACTATGAGCCTTACCTGTCTCATGTGAGAGGGTCTTGGTTCTTCCCGTGTTGCCAGCGTGATGCATCGCTCCGTACTTGTCGCTCATTGTCATGAACCCTCTGCCCTTATCGCCTCTCCTCCACACTCTACTCCTTTCTTTCCCCGTAAGGGTCCTTTTTCTTGATTCTCAATCTTTTTCTTTTCTGGCACCTTGTTGTCTCCCTTTTAGCCAAAAGTCCTCTCTGTTTCTTCCTTGCTGTTGGATTGCTTTCAACCTTATGTGCCTTTTCTTCTTCCCTCTATCCGTTGGTTAGTGAGCTCTGTGAGGCACAATCCGGCTAGATGAGACACTCTCGTGCACGTGTAGCTGTTGCACTGCAGAGATGCACTTCACACACCAAAACACAAGAGGATGGGAAAGAAAAAAAGAAGAAAGGATGAACGCCAGTAATCGATGCTCCTTCTCCAGGAGGCTCCAGGTCTTTTCTGTCACCCTCCTTCTTCCAGTCCCCACTTCTTTATGTCGCTGGATCTGTCACAAATCAGGGCCAGCTCAGGCACAAGGGAATGGGCGGATGAGAAAACACTGGGAGCGAGAGCGCCTTTCAGCCTGAAGACAAGGAGAGATGTGGCTGCGGCTCCATCCTCCATCTGCCCACAGTTGAGACTGAGAGCAGACTCAACACACACACACACACACACACACACACACATACATACACTTGCTCTCTTTCCTTCTCTCTCCCTCTCTTCTCCCCAGCAGCGTCGCACCACCGAGATGGAGAGGAAGGATGACGGCAGGAGCCAACGAATAGAGCAGAGGAGAGAGGAACGGGGTAGGGGGGCGAGACGGCGGAGGAGGGAGAGCGTAGTGGTGGAAAGGAGAAGGAGGAGGTGGCAACGAGGGCGGGAACACACCGTGGAGCTCAGAGAGTGCAAAGAGTGACGGGACCATGGAAATGTGACAAAGCATGCACATCAAAGACAGATGGCAAGGAACTGAAGGGAAAGGGTTAAATAATATATAGTATATATGTAACAAGGGAATAAAGGAGAGAGAGAAATAGATGTGGCAAGGTGGAGGGAGGGGAAAGACAAGGTTAAGTCAAAAGACGAGTCAGTGAAGCAGAGATGCAAAGCGAGATGCGGTGAAGGAGGCAAGAGGAAACTGCAGCGATGGAGCCACTAATGTGTCAGATCTCACATGCACGAGATTGGAAAGATTTTAAACAAGCACTTGTCCAGCAAACATCACCCTCACAGATTATAAGCAGTAAAGAAAATCCTCCCGAAAGGAAAATATTTTGTCCAATGAGAGACACGAACCAGATAGAGCTTTTGAAAATAGATGTTTCTCATTGGCTCCACCAGCACAGGTGGCAGGTTACCAGGTGAGTGAAGGAGCTCAAACCACCCAGCAGAGGGCAGACATCCTGTCACATACAGGGTGAGGTCATCCAGCTCTTCATCCCGAGGAGATATTTTACAATATCCATGTAACTGGACCCATGAAATTAAACTGACTATACTTCTAGTCACACTTTATCAGACAATATCAATAATTCAATATTGGTAAAATACATGATACTAAAGATGAAATGTGCCCTGCAGATGATAGTGAAAATTAAACTTTGGGATTAGTAGAATCTTGAAAATGCCCTGAATGAAGATAGAAAGTCACTTGGGATACAAAAGCACACCAACTCAGATACGCAAAGCAGGTGTGCGTGTCAAAATGAAGCGAGAGAAGGCCGTGAGCTCAACAGGACAAACCCTGTTTCACTCCTCTGGAGGACCACTGTCAGCCTCGTTTTCTATTTCTTTACGTGACATTCTCAGGCACCATCTATCATCCCCCGGTGTCACACAATTTCTTGCGCACAACAAGCCAAGGCAGCCTGATGTGCCACATTTTGACTGTGCCTGCATACAAATGCAAGCGGCGATCATAAAAAAAAGGTTACACACGTGGACAGGTATTCTTCCTCCGTAGATACACTTGCATACAAAAGTGTTGAGATTCAATTTCATCTTTTTATAGCAGTGTGGGGGTGGGGGGTGGGGATGGGAGCTGGTTTGTGGCTATAACTTCGGTATAATATAGTTGAGAGTCTGGCCACTGTAGAAATGGACGGAGCACAGCAGGACTCGCTGGATTTCTAGATGAGGCACACGTCGATTTGTCACGATAAAAGACCCATCTGAGGCTGAAACAAATTGCTTTCTTGACAACATCTTGTAAAGCTCCATCATATACACGTTCCGCAGGAGCCACATGTACTCATAGTCCAAACACGATGACATAAACTTATATGTTTTTTCAGATGCAGGTTATTTATCAGTGCCATTCAGCATCATTACACCTGACACGTCTATATAAGCATATACATTTTACATGTATAGAAGGGCTTTATTAAAGGCATTGCTAAAGTCTGTTCCGCTTGCAGTAATTGAGTGCGGAGGACATATGGTTGTGCAGAAAGCATGTCAAGAGAAGCAGAAGAAGGTGTTAAAAAGAACAATGAAAGGAATCTTATGGAAAGGTCACAGGTAAGACGAGCAAGCATCATGTAATGGTCCTGGATTGAGTAAAAACTCTGTACAGGCAATTCATACCAATTTAAAACCTTTTCTTTTTGTTCTCTTAAGAGAAAAATCCATCCATCCATCCATCCATCCACCCACCCATCCACTTGGTAGACAATCCTGGATGGATTTTTCATTCAACCTTTATTTATAATGGGTTTAACCTGTATAAATAAAGGTTGAATTAAAAATCCATCCATCCATCCATCCCTCCATCCCTCCATCCATCCATCCACCCACTTGGGAGACGGTCCTGCAACTCAAGGTAAATTATGGTATCTAAAACTCAACTCAATTAAAAGCTGTCAGTTCATGCAGTCTGATCCTGCTACTACTTCCTGCCTTCTTGAAAAGTGTGCAATATTATAATTGCCTGCGTGTGCTCATTTGTGCGTCTGTTCAAAATATTTCATCAACTAGTCGAATGAAAACTCCCAGAAAATAATCACTGGGTATACTTCTACAGCTGATTAACTTTTGGAGTCAAACTGATGCAAGATGGCTGTCACAGCTACACAACCGTAGCAAACACAGAAGTGGCAAAAACCCTGTCAGTTTTACAGGTGCGCTGGAATTTAGTGTGGTAATAGACGAGAGTCATCCTCAAGAAATAGTGCACTTAAACTGATGTGAGAGCTTTCTTTCAAAAGTTGGCATTAACTGATGGAGCCAGCCCTCTGTGTCTGTTAGCAAATTATTTTATGAACTACCAGACAGATTTAATAAAACTTTCAAGACAGCAGTTTGCCGGATCTACATCTCACCTTCGAAGTCAACTCGACTCAAAATGGTCACCACATGCAATTAACTAGCAAACACAGAAATGGCGTTGATTCAGTCAGTTTTAAAGATATCGAGGTAAAGTTTGGTGTATTAGCTAAGAGTAAATGGTAAATGGACTGTACTTATATAGCACCTTTCTACCTAGTCAAGATACTCAAAGCACTTTACACTACAATCTGTGCCCTCATTTATCCATTCATACAGCACTCTACTAGATCTATACAAAGAATAATCAGTGATTTATCACATTCATACAGTGATGGGACACACATTGGAGGCAATGAGGGGTTCAGTGTCTTGCTCAGGGACACTTAAACATGTGACTACTGGTGGAATGAAACTCCCAACTCTCCCATTGGAGGACGACTGCTCTAATCACTCAGCCACAGCCTGCCCCCCAAAAAGAGCCATTCACATCACGTACTTAAAGAGAAAACAGATCACGCAAGATCTTTGTTTAACATTTTGGCATAACAAGATGATGCACAATATGCATTCCTTCAAATAATGCTTGTTTGTTTTCTTTCCAAGATTTTGCTGCCAAAGTCAACGACTTTTCACACTTTCAATGCCACGTTTTTAATGCTTTCCTAAATCTTCTACTTCAATCCATGTATATTTTCTTTTGTTGTTTCACCCTGTCTGCCTCCTGAACTGAAGCACGTTAGGATAGCAGGTGAAACGGAGGGAGAAAAAAGGTGTGCAGTAAGGTGCCCCATGGGTTGAACATGGTCATTTGTCATGAGGCTGAAAGCTTAAGAAAAGACTAGTTAACCTTTACAGCTGATCCCCACGAGACTCGAGGAAAAACCACAGCCCAGCAAAACACCTCCAGGAAAAGGTGGGTTGCTTCATGTACACACGCACATGCATGAACAGCCCCTCCAGCTTCTTTTCCAGAAATCAATAGTGGTGAAACCTTCCTACAGAGAGTGAGGAGACAACCATTTTTACTCCAATTCACTCTTCCCATGTCTCACTTTTCCCAAAGTCTCAATGGCCTTTCTTCTTCCATCCCTCCCCATCCTTGTTACCCCCACACCCTGCCAGAGTAATTAATCACCTTGTGCTAATGAGCTATTAACAAATGACAGATTGACATGCCTCTTACTATGTGTGCATGTTTCTGAGTGTCTCTGTGTGAGAGTTGCCAGCGCCACCCTCTGCACACTAATGTGATTAATAAGGTTAAGCTCTTATTAAGCAAAGAGCACAAGGAGTGCATGCTCATGTGCACATAGAAGGCAACATGCAAGTGCACAAATACCAAAAAAAAAAAAAAATGCATCCACAGGGTACAGAATGACTGCTGTCAACCTTCTAGAAGTCAGTGTTTAAGTAAAACTAGGTCAGGTGAAAAAATGATCAAATGCTGTGTTTAACCATATAAACTCAAGAGGGAAGCTCTGCTGTAAATATTCACGTCTCAGTGAGAACGAGCGAAGGCTACGGAGCTATATTATTGCTGAATATTGTGGTAATGATATCAGTTGTATTTCAGCATCTTGGTCACTATCATATAAATTAGAATGGGTACCATGGGCAGTGAGAGGCCGTTGGATGAGCCATGTATAATATATCAGCATGCAGAGCAAGAATGCACAGCCTTAATTAAAAACGTGGCATTTCTTAAAATAAAGCATATCTGCATGCTTTATGCTGCATTTAATTCATGTCAGAGTTTTAGACCAAGGTCATTTTAAGTTGAGAAGTGACAACATTGTAGAGATTTTGTTCAAACCTTGACATAATATCATGGTGTATAGTGTGTGTTGTGAACGACTCTCAGCTGCTACCACATCACATTTTAGAGCTCAACATCTGCAAAATTGACTGTGGTAGTAATTTTTTTGTAGACAATATCAGTAAGTTTTGGTGATGACAGTTAATGCTGAAGTTTTAAGCAAACATCTCTGACTGTGAGTAGCACATGAAATAAAGTGTTGCAAACAATGCTCTTCTGCAAACACCAAGTTTTAAAATCAGATATTTTTTCTAATTTCTATTTGTTTTTAAGGTCACTTGGTCATAATGGTCATCTTTAACTGGATTGGTTCATGAAATATTTTGCTAACAGACAAAGAGAATTGGCTAAAACGTCAAGGGCAATTTTTTTTTTTTTTACAAAGATCTCTGTGCAGTCTATTAATGTTCAGTTTATGTGTTGGCGACACCAACTGTTAGGTCAATATTTGTAAAATTATTAAAATGTTGACTTACTGTTATTATTTTTGTCATTTTTAAAGTCAGTTGGTTGTGGGTGCCATCTTGAATTCAGCTGACTAAATGTTTATGAGTATGTCAATCAGTTGTATCTCCAGTAACTATCTTTTTCAACGTTTGATTAAAATTTGTTCAGTGGTTCATGAGATAATTTGCTAACAGACATATACATGCACACACTGACTCAGGCAAAAACATTGTCATCTTCCTTCACCTTTTAGCATCAGGCAATAAATATATTTCAATTTGCACAGTCCTTTGCCAAGTTGACATAAAACAAACTAATATTGTTATGATACTAAATTTTTCCTTGATCATACAGTATATATATATATATATATGTATATGTATATATATATATAAATATATATATATATATATATATATATATATACATATTTAAAACCCTTCCCACACTCTTGCATTATTCTAAACAATGTTTCTCAGCTCTAAACGCTCTAAAAGAGCACAGAATGTCATGATTTCAGCTCTCTGCCTCAGCTGCTCTCAGCCACCTGCAAGCGCTCTTGGCCACGCCCACTTCTCCGCTCTGCAGGGAGAACAGCTGATCAGCTGCACGAGGAAGCTTATCCTGTAGTATGGGCTGTACAACGGTGCAGGAGAAAGCTTTTTCTGCAGCTCTGGGCTGCACAAATGTGCAGCAGGTGATAAATAATTTAAAATAATTTATTTGAAATAAAAATTCCATGCCGATCATGCGGCTCATCCATCAATCAGCCAAATTGTGTGTCATGTTCAATTTTACTTTGAAAAACCACGATAGAGTCTGCCATAAACGCACCACAAAGTAGTGAAGGATTACTGTATACCTCTTAATATCAGTGCTCACGTCCTTAAAAATATCAGAGTCAGAGTCAGAGTTTCTTTATTGTCATTCGCACCTCATGTGGCACATGTGGTGGAGCGAAATTATGTACACAGGGTCCGCAACACATATTATAATAAAGGTGTTTACACTAGATATCTATCTAATCAAATGCATTTGATTTTAAAGCTTCCCCAATTCAAAGAAAAATGTAGTTACAGCATGATCATCTGATCCTCCAGAGAATACTTGCACTACATAATAGGAACTCTAATCTAGCTGCATGTGAGTGCATTTGTCCAACTTTGAGTATGCAGATGCATGTGCAGGCACATGTATTGTGTCATATAAGCTCCGGTGTGTGTCTGACCTAACAGTCCGTCCCCCTGGAGGAGTTTTTGGCGCATACCAGGACTCATTTGCATTCTCGCAGCTCTCACATTTTTTTTTCTTCCTGTGGCTTCAGAAGTGAACAGCTGCTTAATGGTCATTGCTCTTCAGAGACAGGACATTGGGAGGCATGGGGGAGGTTAGCCAGGGTTTCTGCACCACCAAACGCACACGTACACAATCTTGCGGCTCTAACACACACACACACCCACACACTCTGAAAGTACACACCAGGTAAAGCCTAGTTCAGTCATGGTTCTGAGAGGGAGATGCGACCATTTAGCAGATGTTTTCCATTTGTAAAAAGGACTTTGGTTGCTTTACACACAGTTGAATTTAACTACAATAGAAAATAAAGCTGGATGTTTGTGCATTATATTGTATCTGATGTGACAACAACAAAGATAAATTATTTGTTTGGTACTGCAAAAGCATCCCACTTGCAGTTTTACAAAGAGGAAGTGTATATGGGGATGGTTCAAAATGGTTATGGGTGCACATCATGCTGGTATACTGTAGCTACATGTTCCAAACAACTGATAGTGGGGATAATATCGGTTCTGTTCACCAGTGAAATCATTGAAATCTGGGATTTTGAGAGCATGCGTGAATGGACGGAGCAGTGGAGAGTGTTTTTAAAGCCTTATTTAAACAGCATAAGATAGGACTGTGACTGGGTTTTAGGGGTATGAAGGCAAAATGAGCGTTCTCCCCTTTTTTGTTGCATTCTAAACTTTTAAAGCCATAGACACACTGACTCACATCCAAGCACAACTACATGAAATGGCTTTCATCTCCATGCTCATTTAACTGTTTCACTTGCAGTCACACATGGACGGGCTGTGTTTCATGAGATGCCAAAAGAAGGGATTTTGCTGGAATAAAAAGGAAGTGAGCAAAGGTTATCACCTCAGTGCAAGAGGGGTGACGAGCTTCTCTGCTTCTGGGAAGTTTGCGTCTAGATTTGAGCTTTCTCTGAGATTACACAAAATGCCCTCTGAGTTTCAAGACAGTTCTTTTTTGCAAACAGACAAAAACAGACAAACAACAACAAAAAAAAAAGCCTGAGAAAAAATTTCAATTAAATAATAAAATACAAAACAAAACATTATCTATTATATGACTCTGGTTTAACAGGAAAACATGGTCGCTTGCCAATCGGAGAGTTACCTGTTCCCATCACGTACCAAAGTGTCTTTGGACAAGACAATGAATCCCCAGTCTGCAAGTTGGTGTGTGAGTGTGTATGAATGAGTGACTGTGATTTGTCATATAAAAGTCTGTAAGACTAGCAAATTTAAATTTTATTAATTTACACTGTGGAAATTGTTGGTGTTTCTTTGGCTACTCTGGTTTCCTCTTACAGACCAAAAACATGCATGCTAAGTTATCTGGCTACTCATTCGGAATGAATGGTTGCCATGTGAATGATGGACTGATATCCTGTTAATGGGTGCGTTAAATGATGCAACACTTCAACTTTGATTATGTTTAATGTCAAATTGATTCATGACATTTACTCTCCAACACAATGACAACACTCGAACGGTGCAAATTTGTAATTTTTCACAAACTTAAACTCAACCTGTTCACAAGCGACAAGAGAAAAGTGCATAAGTGGCAGCACATTAATAGATAGAAGATTAATAGATGGAATGGCCTATGTCTGATATTTAACTTTATCGTTAATATCGGCCGATATTGATACCATTCCAATAATATTGGGCATCCCTAATTTTAATAAGTTGGTAAGTCATTGCAATGATGTCTATTTGGGATATTTTGTTAAACAAAAAGTTTTTTTGTCAATAAAAAAAAATATATTCACACAATTTCCATAAAAGCACTGAAATACCCATGCCATGCCTCTATACGGCAAGAACATACATAATAATAACATATCAAATGACCAAAATTAAAAAAAAATCTTTTGGTGCTTAGTTTTCCAAACAAAATTGTAGCGTGTTAGTTTCTCTTGTATTCTCATTAAAAATTCTTCAGTTCTTAACCATTTCAGCACACAATAAAAGTTAAAAGAGACACGATCATGATGAGGTGAGGCAGATGTTGAAAATACTGTCACAACAGCTCCATTGTTGTTTTGGTTTCTAGGAGACAAAGTGATAGTTGCCATGCACAAAAACACGTTGATACATCAATTTTTACAGAAATCTTGATTTTGCGACCAAAATTGTCCAATTTTCACAACAAAGTCTCTCAGATGAAGTTACAGGAGGACAGGAGGTGCACCAAAAGGTTTTGTAAATATTGTATAGTAATGTAGACATGGCAATAATGTTTTACTATAAAAACACACTTTACAGATGTGCTAACATAGCTGGGAATAATGTATAAAGTTATTTTATTATAATGCAGATTTCATACCCTCCAACAGCAGCTTGGTTGGACTCATTTGTTTTATTTCAAGCTGTAAAAGTGTTCCTAGATTCTGTTATCTGTTCTCTAAGGAAGTCTTTTTTGTTTTAGCAGGAATTCATTCACTGTATTTATCTCTTTTGCGGGTTCTTTCAATGATACTCTACTGAAACAGTGAGCTCAATTTTTGTAGTTTCTCCAAATGTTCTTCCCAGTGAGTGTAGCTGGACAGAAAAAACTATGACAGGTTAATCTGCACTTGACCCATGTTTGAGTGGCATTAAACACAGCTCCTGTGATGAGAGCCTTCCCTGCATTCCTCAGAGCCACTGGATATAAGCCAAATGTTAAACAGTCGTTGTTTAGCACTGTTTACTACTAAAGAGAAAGAGCCCATCACAAAGTTAAAAAATAAAATTAAATTCTGAGATGAGAAAGAAGGGATAAAGCCATGCCGTCCCACGCAAAGAGGGATGCCTGCGTCTAAATAAAACAGGACCCAAGCTAAAATCTTAACCACTTGACACTGGGTTTCTTACAAACATAGTTAATAGCAAATTATTTCTGATGAATAGGTTTTAAGGAAACAACTGTGCCCAGCTATATTTTAGAAGGTCTGTTTCACAGAAGAGACCACAGAATCACCGCTTGTCACAATCTGTGCAGGCATTACTGACAAATGTCTTAATAAACCAGTCATGGCTGATTAAGCTATCAAAATCTTTTACCTCATGAGCTGAAGTCCAAATTACACCTTCATCAAGTACAACAGTCACTGGATCAACCATACGTTTTTCTCATAGCTGGTCAAATCTTTATTTCTTTTGTTCATTGACATATCAACAAAGAGAGCTGCTTCTCTTTTCCCCTTTTTGCGCTGAGCTCATCAGGCAACATTTTCTATCAGAGTTTATTAATACAGCCTCTTTTTCTGTGATTGACAAACTGGCAAAAGTGCCAAAACCTTAGAGAAGCTGCTGGCAGGCTAAAAAAACAAAATAAGCACACGCACACAAAGTGGCTTAATGCAATCTGACTGTCACACTGTCGTGTGTGACACAACTTTTAAATTTTTTCAACTGTAAATATTTTCCTAAAGTATTTACTTTAATCTATTGCAGGAAACAGATATGATATATGATACACTTCTGATTTCCTGAAGTGGATTATGTTCATCATGGGCACTTACACTTACTCTTTGTTTAAATGACAGCCATGCAACTGTAGGTAGCCCCTTTTCACATGATGATTCGGCTATGATGTAAAAATATCACCCAGAAATGGATGATGTTCAAATTATTTTGCTGAGGACTTCAAAGACGTATTCAAAATTAAAAGAAAATTCAAAAAGTATGTTTCTTATTATCATACTTTCCGCCATACACGTGATGTCGCACCGCCGTATAAGTTGCATCATTCCAAATATGTCTAATAAAGTGGGAAACAAACATAAATACTTCATTGTATAAGCCACATCTATTACGCGTCACCGCTGACACATTGTGTTTGTTCTGTGTTACCGCTGACCACCTGTAAACGTGGGCCGGTGTTGTGCCGAAAATCGATTGGCTGCCAAATGGCGGCTGCCGGACCGTGCACGGGAACAAAGATTTGACAAGATTAACACCTAAAAACAATTATTTGTTTGCTCGACATTATAGTAAAGGTGTATCTCAGTTGAACTTTTCCTGAATAAATGCACTTTAATGGTCAAATCAGCTGAATTTCGCCTGGGTGGCGCGGCGAAATTCAGCTGATTGGATGTTTGCTCCAGGAGTTCCGGAGCGAGATGAAGGTGGCTTTCTATGGCAATCCAAGTGTCTCATTAATAGCCACTTTTAACAATTAATGAGACACTTGGCTTGCCATAAACTTGAGGGCCCTCTGGTGGCTGAAAATGATCATGTTCAATATTGTCCATGTCAGAATGAATGAAATTGTCAGATCTCAGCCAAAAATTGGATTATAAATATGGGAAAAAAAAGTATATTAGTCGCTTCGGTGTATAAGTCGCAGGACTTGCAAATGCATGCAAAAAGGTGTGACTTATATGGCAAAAAATATGGTATTTGTGATAATGTCTTATAGAATCACAAAGCATTTGAGCGTGTGTAAAACTAGCAAAAAGATTGTGGCTGTTTACCATCATTGAGTCTGATTATCGTGGTCCTTTAGGGAGCATAAGTGAATGTGGTGGCAGGGTCTCCATGTCTGGGTCCTGCATGTAATGGCGTGGCTTGGTTGTCAAAAATGTGAAGCAGGACTGACCACGCTGGTCTGACACCTAGGCTGTAATTCTGTAATTAGTATGTGGAAAATAGCAGCAAATACATACAAGGTGAATACCAAGAGCATAGCATCATGACTGCCACTGAATGAGGTTTTACAACTTTGTCATATTCTAGCTGTATTCTTAAAAAAAGGTGTGACGAAGGTAGTGGGGGTCAGCATTTACTATGAAGGGGACTTTAGATCTGAAAAATATTAGGGAAAAATCTAAATGATATATTATTACTGACAACAACAATTGACAAACCTTCATTTTCATCACACCTTTTTACTTATGATGTTTACAATGATCTTCACATGCTTTAGTATTGTGATCATTTCATCTAAACTACCTGAGTGCATTAAGAGCAGTGGGGGTCCATCTGATAGCTAAATCCACTTTATAGTCAGTTTTTGACTGTGATTTATGGAATTCTTTTGCAATACTGATTCTGCAGGGATGGATGATGCAATGACCCTAATATTATTGTTGTGCAGCACCAAACGGTATTCTTTAAAAAAAAAACATACAGACTCATTGCATATATGTAACACAGTGAAAAATACAAAAAGTAATTAAGAATTCCAAATTGGTATAAAAAAAATACTAATTAGTTTAAATACAATGTCATGAACTATAAAGTGCAGTGCCATCCGTGCCAGGTTTTTCCTTCCACCGAACATATTTTGTGTTCAGTCTGGCTGAGCATTTGTGGTCATTATCATGCACTGTAGCATGAAATCTGGAGCAAGCAGGTGCCTCCCCGATGGCCTGGCATGATGGGAAAAAAATTCAATGTACTCTGTGTGAAGTACAAAATGTATTCGTATCATGCAACACATGAATGTCAAATGCTGCATTTTGACAAGTGCAGAAGACAATCATCATGGATGATGATGATGATCATCATGGATGATGAAGAGATGGCATAATTTGCAGGAATCAGAAAAGACAACTAACGAGAAAGGACAGGTCAACAGAAAGACAAACAACTTCCTAGCCCAACAAACAAGGCGAGTTTGAGGGCGTAAATAAAGGAAAGTGTACATAGAAAAGTGAGGACGAACCACACTGAAGAGCCTGATCAAACATGAGCCCTTGATGTATTTTTTCTCTTCTGTTGGCAAAATATGATTAGGAAGATGATCTTTCCAGGAGCACTTTTATCAGACTTCAGCAACAAATCTAGCAATGGACACATCAGTACAAACAAACCCAAAGTGTCTTTGTTTCATTGAAGAACACACAAAAACATTGACATTCTGAGCTTAATTAAAAGCTTCATCTCCACTCATAAATAAATCTTATAGTCAAGAAAGAAAACATTAATTTTCCAGGGGGAATTTTTATTTTTTCGGGATGGGGAGCGCACATGTTTTGGCTCTTTACTGGGCAGACTGAAGAGATTACAACGCCTAAGCCTCAAAGATCAATACACACAAGCAATGGCCAAATGAATTGCTTGTGACAGAGTAAGAAAGACCACAAAGAAAAAAAAATGTGAGAAGAGTATTTAGCTTGGGAAAGAAGACAGATTGACTGTGAGCTCATTGTCATGTCGAACTTAGCGTACGTAAAATAGTTATTGCTAGTCAATGAGCATTTTCTCCCAGAGAGCCTTGTATGCATCCGGTCTGAGACAGGCCTTGAACTATTTGATAAAACAAGGAAATAGAAGGAAAAGGAGAGATGCAGAGAAGCGTAAAAGATGGAGAGAGGGACAAAAAAAGAAAAACAAGTGAGTTTGGGGGTTTCCGTCATTATGATGGATAGATCGAGCGAATAGGGGCTCCCAGAAGGAGAAGTATAAAAATAGGCGAGCATGTCTCCCTTGACACCGGCCCTCTCTGCCTATGTATCAAATCCCAATTCTGCTCTTCTTCCTTTCATTCCTTTCTGCTGCACTCCTCTCATTTATGGCTCTTCTGTCCTCTTCCCATTGTTGTTCTACATTGTTTTAAAGACATCATCTCCCAGCATTCTTCTTCCTATCTTTCTTGTTCTTTGCTTATACCCTTGTCCACCTACACAAGGCTCAGACAAAAGTAACAAAGAAACAAATAAATGAATAAAATGACATGAAAAAAACAAAAAAACACCCAACACTGAATCCCACTTGGTTTCTGCTTTATCACAGTCAGGTTTCAGATTTTTTATACAGATCCCAGGTGATGCACTAATACAATACGCCGACTTTCTTTTTATGAAAATTCTACATTTTCACCAAGGGATTGCTTAGAGACCCTTCTGTCTTTTTTTATACCTCAACTGCCGTGCCCTGCTTTGTATTCACGCTGCTGAACAGATTCAACACTTTCAAACTAGCGGCCTACAAGGGATACTAATGGAAGACGTTCAGAGCACCACTTATCGTTCTGTGAGTCTCAAATGCTCAACAAACCAAACAGCATTGAGACCACAGAGGGCACAAGTGGAAACAGTACTCGGCCCTCCTTCAAGTTTTCGCCTGTGTCTCGCTTCCATTCTCCTCCTGTCCTCCTCGATATCTGTCACTTTCTCACTCATTAACCACACCCCTCTCACCATCCATCCATTCCTCTTCCTCTCTCCAGAGGGGAAAAACAAACAGCTGTCAGGGTCAGGCTTGCAGATGAATTCCTAATGACTTTGAAGGGCAGAGGGGCCGAGCAACTTTCTCTGGAGGAAAGGCTGCTTACAAATACACGCCCATGTGCCTTAATTTGAGCACATAAACAGCACAGAATAAATATAGCCCATTCCTTGACACTGACGCTCACATGCTCATAGGAGCAGGGCACAGCAACTTTCAGAATCAATACAGCATCTTTCGACAGACTACTGTCAAGGTGAAGACTGTGTGTTCAGCCAATCTGAAAGCAGTTCCACACACTCACTGTGCTGCTGGCAAACTGTGTGAGTCTGTGTGTTCAGGTGACTGGTGCTTGCTCACATGTGATGAGACAGATGATGTAAATCTCCATAAACAGAAACGCATTACCCACAGGTTTGCTCACTTCCTCTCACTCCGACTTACTTCACAAAATCCTCCTCCAAACTTCCCAAAGGCAAAGGGAGCCAGTTTCTCCATCGCTTGCCACCCTTGGCTCTATTTGTGGCTCTTGCTGGGCCAAGAAGAGTCAATGAATCATTTTTCATCTTATCAGTCACGTCTTGGCGGTATCTCTCCATCACTGTTTGTTACCATGCATCCATCATGAATAAGACAAACTTTTGCATTATTAAATGGAGCAAAGAAAAATATTTAATCAAGACATTTACCACAGGCTTGATTTTATTTCCTCTGATGCGATCACTAGGAGAAATCTGAAGAAACATAGGTAATAGTTTAGGTAATTGTGGGCGGCTGTGGCTGAGTGCTTAAAGCAGTCATCTGCCAATGCAAGAGTTGGGGGTTCAAACCCACCAGAAGTCATATGCTGAAGTGTCCCTGGGCAAGACATTGAACCCCTCCTTGCCTCCGATGTGTGTTCCATTAATGCATGAATGTGATAAAGCACTGATTATTCTTTGTATAGATCTAGTAGAGTGCTGTATGAATGGGTAAATGAAAACACAGATTGTAGAGTAAAGTGCTTTGAGTATCTTGATAAGACAGAAAGGAGCTGTATAAGTACAGTCCATTTACCATTTAATAGAAATGTGTTTACTTGAATAGGTTAAAAATATGATGTTGTGTTTAGCTGGTAAATCATGTGATTAAATTGATCAACTACTGGTTTAACGAAAGATCAGATGTCACCAAAAAGGTCATTCAAGGTCAGCCCAAATGAGAAAATTCCATATCCAAAAATTATATGCACAAGATGTTTAACCTAAGCCTGTATCTTTACAAATAAATAAATAAATAAACAAACTAAAACAAATACAGAATCATGTTATATACAAAGTATATATATATATATATATTTTATTTTTATATATGTGTGTACAGTATATATATATATATATATATATATATATATATATATATATATATATATATAAACCTAA
>NC_056501.1:31911796-31939906 GCF_014905685.2 Nematolebias whitei | reverse complement strand
AAAAAATTATATTGCGTGAAGAACTCTGAAACGTCACATAAATGTATGTCATAATAATTAAAGTTATGCAGCAATGACCAACAATACCAATCGTTTACCATGATCTCTATCTGCACTGCTGTATCATGAGGTAGACTTGTTGCACTTTGATGCCTGATACGTATGTGGCTGTTGCTTGTCTTTCTTACCTGTGTGTTTAGAGCTACATATCAGTGGTGTATTCAGAGTCAGAGAGTCAGAAAGTCAGAGATTCTTTATTGTCATTCGCGCCACATGTGGTACATGTGGTGGAGCGAAATTAAGTACACAGGGTCCCAGTTACAGCCAACAATAAAATGTAAAAGATAAACAATGATAACATCTAAGATATGAACTAAGAAAAACATAAAGTAAATATACACTAAGCACTAATAGCACAAAAACATTATGTCGAACAGTAGCACAAACATGAGCATGAGTCTGTGTGAGCAGATGAGCACGCATGAACACATCAACATGAAACAGATCAGCAGCAACATGATATGGTTTTTCACAGTGATTATTCTGGTTAGAGATTCATGAGTCTAACAGCCTCAGGGTAGAAGCTGTTCCTCAGTCTAGTGGTTCTACACTTAATGCTCCTCAACCTCCTTCCTGAGTGGGGGCAAAAAGTGTGTGTGTTGGGTGAGTGGGGTCCTTCATGATGCAGGTGGCCCTCTTCCTGCATCTGGAGGTGTAGATGTCTGTGATGATGGGGAGGCGGACTCCAACAGACTTCTGTGCAGCCTTCACCACTCTCTGCAAGGCTTTTCTTTCTGCAGCTGTGCAGCCTCCATGCCACACGTTGATGCTGGAGCACAGGATGCTCTCCACTGCACACCTGTAGAAGCAGGTGAGGACTGAGCTTCCCAGACCAGCTCGTTTCAGCCGCCTGATGAGTCTCTGATGAGCTTTCTTGATTAGGCTGGTGGTGTTGTTGCTCCAGCTGAGGTTGTCATTCATGTGTACACCCAAGTACTTGTAGCTGGAGACCACTTCCACTGCAAATCCTCTTATGTTCAGGGGGGTGTAGGCGTGTTTGTTCCTTCTGAAGTCCAGAATCATCTCATTTGTCTTCTTCACATTGATGTGAAGGTTATTCTCTTTGCACCAGCTCTCCAGGTGTTCCACCTCCTGCCTGTAACTGGATTCATCATTGTTTGTGATGCATCCCACCACCGCTGTATCATCTGCAAACTTTACAATATGACAGCCTGAATTCAATTCAATTCAATTCAAAAATACTTTATTAATCCCAAAGGGAAATTATTCGTTGTTGTAACTCATTATCCTCATTTCATTAAGAGATGTTATAGATACTGATGGTTGTAGACAGGAAAGATCGGTCCATCCCACAGTGGATCTTAAGAAACTGGATGCAGATGCCATCCGATCCATCCACCCAGACTCGACTGGCCTCTCGGTTCCCCCGGGCTGTAGGACCACGCGAATGCCGGGCAGAACTCCTCCCAGAGCGATTGCCACTCCTCCCAGCAGTCTGCCGAGCTCCTTGTCGCTGCGGACAGCCAACTGTAAGTGCCGAGGGACGATCTTGTCCTTCCACTGTCATGAGCCGTGTTTCCTTCTAGTTCCAGGAACTCAATAGTCAGGCACTCGAGCACAGCTGGCAGGTAGATGAGAATGCGTCCACAGAACATCCTTTTCAACTCATTTGAAATTTGGGGCTGTAGTTGAGATATTATTTGAGATTTGAATGGGTAGCTGCACAATCATACGTGAGCAGAGTAAACAGAAGAGGGCTCAACACACATCCCTGAGGAGAGCCAGTGCTGAGGGTTATGGTGGAGGAGGAGAAGTTGTGGATCCTCACAGACTGTGGTCTGTTTGTTAAAACGTTTAGTACCCAGTTGCAAATGGAGGGGCTTAGTCCTAGTGTGAATAGTTTGTCCATCAGGGTTTGGGGGATCATGGTGTTGAAGGCAGATGTGAAGTTCACAAAGAGCATACAGACGTATGAGTTTATCTGCTCCAGGTGGTTGAGTGCAATGAGGACCACAGAGGTATTCCTTTCTACTCTTGGAATATATATCACATTATATATACAATATTACTATGACCTTGCTCACTGCCATGTGGTTACTACTGTGTGTATATTGTGTTGTTGGAGTATTCATTGCACCTTTATTTATTCAGGTTAATCCCATTGAGCCTTGGGGACTCATTTACAAGAGAGACCTGTATGTGGTGTAACAACATCTACACTGTGTTTTTTTAAGATATGGATTATTTAGTTTATAGTTTTACGTTTATGTCTAGTTACAGGTTATGTACCATCATTTTCTACTTGTCACTTATTCCACAAATATAGACTTGGAAGAATCTGATGTACAAGTTGGTGCTGATGGTTTGGTTTGAACTTGCAATGTCCCAGTCTGACCCCCAGTATCAGATTGGGAACTTTACTTGAAGTCAAAGAGAGTAGAAGACAAAAAACCAGAGTGAGATCTTCCAGAGTAGAGCAACAGAGAGCACTGGTAATAAAAAGACCCAGAACATGGTGAAGGGTTACTAGATGCTGACAGAAGACTGCAAAGTGGAATATTACAGACAAGCGAATTCCCTGTGACAAGAAGATGCTGGTGAACGTGACAGAACTAATTTCCAACAAAATCAATGAGACATTTAAGCCATGGGAACATACCGTACACCATGCTTATACCATAGTAACTTTCCCACAATACATATGCAATGTACATTAATGGAACTCACCATTCACTCAACCTTTATTTATACATGTTAGTCTCATTGAGCCACGGGGACTCATTTACAAGAGAGACCTGTTTTAAACAAAGAACACAGATGAGGTACAGACAACAACAGACAACCATGAACTTTACTTGTGCATAATATATACCTCAAGATAGATGTGCTTGGGTTTTCTGTGTTTTGACCCACATACAAATATAAAAGAACATACACCAACTTATGTGGCAAAATATAAATTAAAAGTACTGTACACCGATGACTACATGTCAAGTATTTATGTTGAAGGCGTTGGTTACTTAACATTTCTGTGAGTTATTCATTCCAGACACAGCCTTGACCCTTACAAATGCATACGTTGAATGTAAAAAAATCAAATTAATTATCACTATACCAGTTTCTGTAAAAAGAAATAAAAAAAAAGACTGCAGTGTAAACAATTGTAGCAAGATCATTTTAGAGTTATAAGGATTATGAACAGATTAGCATACATCACTAAAGCCCCCAATATACTCCTGCGTACGTACGTCCACGCGTACATACGCACATACTGTACGTAGAGGGTTCAGACTTCATACTCGAGAGTCCACCCTGAGCGCTGGCAGCCTCAGCCGCAGCGGTGTTCTGTGTTTATATGTTGTTAATAAAAAGATCTAAAAAAAAACAAAAAACAGGGAGCGCTGGTCCTGCAGCCCACACATCAGATCAGCCCACCAGGAAATCTCCAGACCCACCCGCAGCCATGCTGGACCTGAATTCACTCGTGACAAATTCCTTCATTTCTCACCATTTCAGTCATAGCATCAGTGGAGGAGGAAGAGATCACTTGTCTTTTGGCAAAAAACAAACAAAAGAAAAGGCCAGATCAGGGATGAAGAAGGAGAATTTAATACATTGATGTCGCATACAACACAGTCCGTTGCCGGACAGTTTATTGTGCGACACCGCATATGCAGTCGTAAAAATTGAGCTTTGTGCGCGCATGCCCTGCGGGGGTACGCTTGTACCTCCATGTATGTACGCACGCACCTTCTTGTACGGACGTACACGGGAGAATATTGGGGGCTTTAGTAAATGGTAAATGGACTGTACTTATATAGTGCCTTTCTATTTTATCAAGATACTCAAAGCACTTTACACTACAACCTGTGCCCTCATTTACCCATTCATACAGCACTCTAATATATCTGTACAAATAATAATCAGTGCTTTATTACATTTATATACTGGTGGGACACACATCAGAGGCATTGAGGGGTTCAGTGTCTTTCCCAAGGACACTTCAGCATGTGACTGCTGGTGGGATCGAACCCACAACTCTTGCATTGGAGGACAACTGCTCTAACCACTCAGCCACAGCCGCCCCACTTAGTCTTGGTGTAACTTTTTCTGATACCATGCTCTAACTAGCACTGTACTAACATTATTAATATTTTTTAAGCATTAAAAGCATTTTTTAACCATTTTTTAATATTAAGCTTTAACAATGACAAGACTGAAGTCATTGTTTTTAGCCCTAGCTCAACTGCCACCACTGATCCTGTCAACCTGGACTCTCTTCAGCCATATCTGAAGCAGTCTGGTAAAAATCTCAGGATGGTTTTAGACTCTGACTTCAAGGTTGACAAACAAATCAACTCTGTTCTGCAGAAAAGCTTCTTCCAACTAAGACAGGTAGCTAAACTCAAGCCAGTGTTGTCCAGACCTGACCTTGCGAAACTAGTCCACGCCTTTGTCACGACCCGATTGGACTATTGCAATGCACTCTATGCTGGGATCAGCCAGGCCTCCATCTCATGTCTTCAGCTCGTCCAGAATGCTGCTGCTCGGCTTTTAACTGGAACTCGTAGGTCTGAACTTATTACTCCAGTTCTGTCCTCCCTTCACTGGCTCCCTGTTCGTACGATGATAGTTTTTAAAATTCTTATGTTGACCTTCAAATGCTTAAATGGCACCCCTTTACCTCTTTGAGCTTCTGGAACCTTACATTCCCTCTCGGGCCCTGAGATCATCCAATCAGCTGCTTTTGGCTGTTCCAAAAACAAGACTGAAGCTCAGAGGAGATCGGGCTTTTTCAGTCATGGGCCCCAAACTCTGGAACAACCTGCCCCCCAACATCAGACAGGCCACCTCCCTTCCTCACTTCAAATCCCTGCTAAAAACACATCTGTTCTCTCAGGCATTTCACACACTGTAAATTGATCTAGTGTTTTTTAATCTGTGACCCTATGTTTTAAATGCTTTTTATTAATTCTTCAGTTATTATCATTATTAGTGTATTGCATATATATGTTTATATATTTTTCTCTTTAATTTACTCATTGATTGTTGTTGTTGTTAATCACTTTTATAACAGGTTCTGTTTTAAATGTGCTCTATAAATGAAGTTGACTTGACTTGACTTTTTTCCATCTGTTTTAATATTCACGTCTGCTAATAGATTAACTAAATTTAAAGGAATGAAAACTACTTTAAATCTTGCATTTAGGTTTCAATTTAAAATTGTGTGGTCTTTACAATATTTCTGTTATAAGAGCTTCCTTTTGTCTCACGCTGCTGTCACTCAGCCTTTACACAGTTTGCCTCTTGTGTGTGACTGAACGACAGTACCCTGAGGTCGCCCAGCTGCTTGGTAAACATGAGGCGCCGTGCCATTTCCAGAGAAAAAAGGGGATTGTTTGTAGGTGTTCAGAGGTGTGGTTTGTGTTCTTATGTGGTCTCACAAGAAACCGCCGTGGATCAATAGGGAAATAAGGTCGCTGTGAACCCTGTAAACAGACTTGAACCGGCAGAATTGTGGCTGTCAGACTCATAAACAGAGAGAGAGTTGTGTTTGTAGGGTGTTATGGAAAATTTGCAGTGCTTCAAGGTTGGCAAAAGTGTAAACAGTAAATAGGCAACATGGTGAACTTCAAGTTTCATCCTGAAAAAAGACTTTTAAAACCTTAAGGACTAAAACTACAAACAGCTAGAGGATGTCAATAAAGTATCAGAGTAAAGTGAAAATGTTGAACCATGTATGCCACTAAAACATTAAGCAGTTTCATTTTTTTAAAATTATTATTATGGTTTTTGATTATGAATGAACATACTGTATATACTTGCATATTTTTTTAAATAATTTTACATTTGCTTAGCAGAAATTAAAACTCATTATCATTTTATTCCCTCAGTAAGATTTAAACTAAAGTTTGCTTTGCATTATCAAACATGTTTTATTAATTATGTTGAGATGGTTAAATCTTATGGTCCTTATGCATCATAAGGTCCAGCCTGGCCTGGACTGGCCTGAACCAGGTTTTGTCTCGGGTTTTGAGTGTTGGCATTGGACAGTCTGACTCAATTCCAGATCAATTTATGGAGACCAGAGACCCAAGTGTCCATTTGGGCCAGGCTGGTGCTGCAGATTTGACATCAGCAGACTGCTGGCCATTGATTGGTTCGCTGGCTCGGGAGTCACGTCACAGATGAGTCATATTTCCAGCGACTGCTCTTTACCACCAGTTTCTTTGGCTACTTGATTCTGGCCAGTTGTGTGATATCAAGAGCTCAACGCAAAATATAGCACTAGTGCCACGGACAAACAACGAGATGCAGTTTTGCTGAACTAAGATCAGAGATTCGGTTTTGCTATGACGATCCCGCCCACATTGAGACGTCACTCTGCTAAAAGCAAACAAAACCAGAGCTGGGCCGACTGTGGTTGGTCCAGACCGGACCAGGCTAACTTTTGTTTCTATAGCACTTTTCATAGACACAGCATCACAAACTGCTTCACAGAAAACAAAATAATTAAAACGTTAGAGAAATCCTGGTTCAGAAATGACCGTTTTGGGCACGTTTTTACTCAAAGAAATCACAGACTGCAGTCCATTTATTAGCAATGACTGTCATTTTTGAAGAATTAAACAGTCAAAGTGTTTACAAGTTAGAAAAATGAATGCCAATGCCATTTTGATAAGGGCCTTTTATTCAGCAGCACCTGGAAGGAACATGGTGCTAATGCTACTAAAAAGAAATTGCTTCCCAAAAACTATGGTAGTTTTCCAGGCAGGGGTGCTATGTCCAGCACAACACTTGCCGAAAAATTAAACAGAAACGCTTGAAGTGAACTCATGCTTGTTTCTGCCAGTATTATTTCATTTGGAAAAGAGAACAAAAAGGAAACTATGTCCATGGATGAGCTGCATTTTTAGGAGTCCACTCCCCAACAGTGGTTCATTAGACTGTGAAAACTGGAAAAAACACAAAGAATACCAGCAAAAAGAATTACCAAGGGCTCACATCACTGCAAATGTTGTTCCGTTAGTTAAGGTATGGAAAATAGTTGCACGAGCAAATATTGGAAGTGTACAATACAATCTGCAAACATACCACAAGGTTTATAACCCTTTAAACAGCTTTTCAAATATACAAATTCCAACTTGTACGAGTGCATATGCACATGCTGTGCATACAAATGGTCAAATACATGTGCAAAAATCATCTTCTGCAGACGGATTAGTTACCCCCAAGTGAAAGGATGAGCTTGCTTGTCAACGTGACTTTCTTACCACTTCAGTTTGACCTTTTTACAGATTTTTTCCAGCTGCTCCATTCTGTCAGGGGACAGTGAACTAACTCACACAAAGACTTGGCAATTGTTTTTACACTGGATGCCCTTCCCGACGTAACCACAGACCACCAAGCCACCACAGCCCTCTGCGTGGAGCAGAGTGCTGGGCACCTGGGGGAGCAGATGGTGGGGGTTTAAGGCCTTGCTCAAGAGCTCAAAGTGGGGCAAATGAGGGTGAAGGCAGGTGTCTGTGTTTCACATTTTCCACCCACATTTTGTTGTTGTCGGTACCAGGAGTTGAACCAGCGATCTTCCAATCACAGGCCCACCTTCTCTAACCTCTGCACCACCATTCCTTAGCGACTTTCTTACCACTCCAGTTTGACCTTTTTCCAGTTATTAATACGGATGCATAAAATCGGGCACCACACCCCCAAATAGGTTCCTAGCTATTTCCGGTTGGTGTTATTCTCTTTTGTTTTGGTACTTTACATCTGCTACTCATTGACTATTATATAAAAACTGATTTGTAAATTGTGTTGGCATTTTATGTTGTGATGACAACATGTAATGTTCCCAGGTGTTGGAATGACTACAAAGTACAGCTACTAGATATGAACACTGTTTAGGCAAAGTGTATTTCAATGAACTGGAAGTAAGCATGATACTGTCCAGAATCCAAAGCGTAGCAAAATGATGACTTTGAGCATGCACATTAGTAACTGTAAAAAGGTCAATTCACAATGCTGCTTTCAACGCTGGTGAAAAACTTGGGCACTCAGATTTCCTGGGTTATTGGAAATAGGCAACCCCTACATTAAACACATACATTTACACTGATGTTGCTAACTACCAAAAAGAGTAAATTATGTGGACTGTACAGCTGAAATAAACAACCTAAAATGAGTAGATTATGCATTTATCATTTTCTAAGTAAATTGAGTGTTGTGTGTTGTTATTGTAATTAATGAAAGGCAGAAAAATATGTTTTGCTTGTGTATGAAAGTATGAATGTATGTTTATGTTGTGTAGCTGCCATTTTTATTTTATCCATAATGCTGCCTTTACTTACTCTACTTAACCAGTTTTTTAAAATTTCTACCTGTTTTGTATTTGTAATTTATTTTTCTATCCTTGACATGTTTTGACTTTCTTCCAACAGGGGGTACACCTTCATCTATATCTGGACCTGCCATTCTGTGATAATTTGTTCCTCCTTCCTGTTCCTCTCAAACCCAGCCGGTCAAAGCTGGCTGCTTATCCCAAGCCTGGTTCTTCTGGAGGTTTCTTCCTGTTTAAAGTGAGTTTTTTCTTTCCACTGTTGCCTTTGTGCTTGCTCAGGATGGGAGACTGTGACCAAGTGAAGATTCAATGCATCTGCTGACTTCCTCCCTTACAGAACTTTTACTAGTTGGCTTTTTTATGTATGTTAATATTTCTGTTCAGTGCCCTGAGACAACTTTGTTGTGACTTGGTGCTATTTAAACAAATTGAATGGAACTGAACTGACTTTTTACCAAGATGTTTCATGAAGAACAGGGACAATTTTAATGAAGCTTTCAAAACATACTCATTGAATGTACATATACAAACTGATTACCTTTTACAGTCAGATTGATTCAAGATGGCCACCACAACTAACTGACCTTAAAAACATGTAGGCCCAGACAGCTGTAATACAGTACATTTTAAAAACACTGAGCTAAAATTTGATGTGCTAGTATGTAATCCATCATCATACATACTTTTACCGTGATATCTTGTGATAATGCAGGAGATTGAGCATAAGGCAAATTTCAACATATCTGTTTATGAAATAAAGCTTTACAAATTAAGTACTAATGAAGACACAGAAAATTTTATTTTAACAAAGTGAAATGCTGTCACAGTTTATTCAGCTGCCGAATTAAAAAAAAAATATATATATTTTTTCATTTGTGCATTTGGCCATTGATAGTACAGTGGGCTCTGTTTAGCATAAATTAAGATAGGATAACTGGGTTTATTTGATTTAGAACAATTCAAGTAAAGTAAAAGAAACAGTTCTTGCATCAAATGTATATTTTGGTTTAAAACTCTGATATTGCCTCTCAGTTATTCTCAAAGTATTTATTACATAATCTAAATGCAGTAAAATAAAGATGAACGATGTTACCCTTTTCAGCCACCACTCTGTATACTGTCAGAGCTGTATGGTAAATAAAATATATTTCAAACCTTTCATTTCCAATGCAGACGTGATATTTACTCACCACAGAGGATCGCAAACAGCTCATCGTATATTTCCTGCTTCCACAGACAGAAAGTAATAAAATAAGGCACAGAGGGAAATTAACATCCGTAAATATTAGCTGTGAAAACTTTGCCCTTTTATAAGTATTTTAACTCATTCAGAGGAGCAAAACCTTGGAATATTTTTGTACAATCATTTGCTTTAGAGTCATAGCAACCAATTGTTCATATATTGTAAATGTGTAGCCAGGGGTACCCCCAGAAACATTTCAAAGTGGGTGGTATTAAGATGATGTTACTGAAAACAGCACAGTCATTATTCAACTCAATCAAAACTCTTAAATTTAGATTCCTACCAAAAACTAGCATTCCTTGACAAAATGCATTTCTCTTACCGCCTTGCTTGCCAAAGTTTTAAACAAAGATCTTGTATAGTCTGTTGGCACTCAGAGCATGAGTTGTGGAAAACTCTTGGTTCTTTTCACACTAAATTGTAGCCCAGTATCAGTAAAATCCAGTTAAATTATTTCTTGTGTTTATTATATTCAATTACGTGACAGCCATCTTGAATTGAGTAGCTTCAAAAGTTAATTAGTTGTATATATATGTCTATTGATTATGTTCTGAGAGTTTCATTAACATTAATGTTGTAACATTATATAATAAGCTAAATGTGTAAGAAAATATTCTACACAAAATGAATAATACCAGGGTTCCCAGCAGCTCTGGAAATCATGGAAAACCTGGAACATTACTTTCACATTTTCCAGACAGGGAAAACTCAGGGAATTTGAGAAACATGTCAAAAATTAGGGTAAACTTTAGGGATGCACGATATTATCGGCATGGTATCGCTATTGGCCGATACTAGCGATAAAGTTAAATATCGGACATCGGCCATTCCATCAAAATAACTCACCAATATAAAAGGCACTGTATATATATATATATATATATATATATATATATATATATATATATATGGGGCAGCACGGTGGCGCAACTGGTAGAGCTGCTGCCTTTCAGCGAGCAAGTCCTTGGTTCAAACCCCGGTCCAGGGGCCTTTCTGGGTGGAGTTTGCATGTTCTCTCCGTACATGCGTGGGTTTTCTCCGGGTACTCCGGTTTCCTCCCACAGACCAAAAACATGCATGTTAGTCTGATTGGTAACTCTAAATTGTCCCTAGGGGTGAGTGAGAGAGTGAATGGTTGTTTGTCTCATTTGTCTCTATGTGGCCCTGTGATGGACTTGCGACCCGTCCAGCGTGTACCCCGCCCCTCGCACAGTGATTGCTGGACATGAGCACCAGCGACCCCCGTGACCCAAAATGGAATAAGCGGGTAAAGATAATGGATGGATGGATGGCATTTCGCATATCGGCCAAAAATCCAATATTGTGCATCCCTAGTAAACTGTTAATTTGAACACTGATCTGTTCATTAAAATATGATTTCTCCAAGATTTAAATATGTACATGAATTAATGCTAGTATTCTAGTATCAGTGAGTCCATGTTCTGCTTCTACAGTGTTCATACATGTATCCTTACTGATTGGCTTTTTAGCTTCCAACGTTATACAATATACTGTAATTAATTGTTAGGAATGATTGTTGTATGCTCATACCATGGGCTACAGAGTGGGCTAAATGTGACTCTGATTGTCACCTAAGACGCTAAGTTCTGAGCGTTTTGTGTGTCTGAAATATCTCCTGGAATTTCAGAATTTACTGAGGGAAAAATCAAGAAAACAGGGAACTTTGTTTTCTTGTCTTGCTGGGAACCCAAAATAACTATTGAACACAAAATGCACAAAAAGCTGTTTGCCTGCCATCTTTTCAACAACACAGTCTACTTTCACTTCTTTCCACCATGTCTTCCTAATGAAAACTGATGAAACCGCCACACCCCAATAACACAAGCATTAACACTAATTCATGCTCACAGAGACAAACAATTTCCAGTAAATACGGCTGACTTTCCAATAGCGGAGGAGGTAAAAAAAACACACACACACAAGCGCACAAGCACCCTCTGGGAAATTTTCTCTGATCAAGTGCAAAGAGATTAACCAGTTGGACGTGTGCTAATGAACAGGAGATCATAATGAAAGGCGCTTGTAAATGTAGATGAGGCATGTGAGCGAGAACTGTAGCTTTGCTGCCTCAAATCAGATGAAACACAAGAGTAATGCAGAGAAACCAATTATTTTACTGTTCCTCTGCCTGCCAAACACCAAACATCCTGACAACTTCAAACAATGACTGAAGAAATTGTACTGTTCTTATTAGTGACATGAATATGACAATTACAATGTGCGCAATACAAAGCTCTTTATACACATATTAATTTGTTAAAGCAACACAATGAACTAAATGCTCATTTTTCAGATACTTTTCCTTACAAATCATCTAAATTTGACCTGTGCGTGCGACAAAAAGAGCCTTAAAATTTGTTATATTAAGGTCTTGTGATTTCCAAGATGTGTAAAACATGGATAGAGTCACACCTATGTCACAGGAAGTACTTACATGGTAGTTATGTACCAAGCTACAGTATATTATGTGTTGGTTTGATGTGATAAGTAGAACATATCCACGTGTTAGCCAAAGACCAAGAGGTTTATAGCATCCAAAAATTACAGTATTTCCTGTTCATTTTCGAGGAAAAAAACATTTACAAAAAATGTTATGTGAATTGGAAAACCTTTTTTTTTTCAGAGTTGTCAGCACACAATTAACTGGAATTGTAAGAAAATCTGTAACAACCGGAAAAATCACCCTTTTCTGGAATAGAAAGGAAGCAAACAAGCTTAGCCTAATTTGAGCAAACTCTTCCACACGCAAACATCAACAACTATTGCAAGAAGGGAGCATATTAAAGTCTTTGTAGTGGTTCAAAATCTGAAATTCCTCTGAATTGTTTTTAAGTTGGTCCAGTTTAGGTGCAGCAATGCCAGTAATGACTGCAGCCTCAACCAAAGCTAGCTAGTCTGTCTTTGAGCAGCTTGAAGGCTGCAGAGGTTTGTTGTCAACTAAAACAGACAAGAGATAACAATGTCCTAAAGATTTTCTTATGTGAGAGACTCAAATAGGCAACGACAAATATAATACAAACATTTTCCATTTATGTCACATATTAATGAAGAAACAGAGTGTGAAGTATGCACTCACTGGCCACTTTATTAATTGTACCTGGTCAAAACCCCAGTAGATAAGCAGTATCTGAAATATTCAGACAAGACAGTCAGCCCATTAAATGGTCCGTTATTAGTTGTTATCATCCCAATTGTTAGCGTTCAGACTGTCCTGCCTACCTCCTAGTAGATTTAAAGGAACGTTATTATCAATATTATCACTGATAATATGCAACGTTGCACGCTGGTAAACCAGGAAGTTTTTTTTTTCCGGCTTATGCAACCCTTTTCCAAAACCTAACCTTACACATAATCTAGAGGACCAAGCCTAAGCTTAACCCCCTTACCCATGTGCCTAAATCTAACCCTAAACCTAACCCGTGACCCTATTCTTATTTGAACCATGTGAGCCTATTATCAATGCTAACAACGCTAACAACTTACCTTTAAACCCACTAGGAGGTACAGGAGGGGCAATCTAACCGCTACATATGGGGATGATAACAACTAATAATGGCCATTTAATGGCTGATAACATTCGATGCGGGTGCAAGTTTAAACTTCATCAGGTCATATTCACCATGTCTAGATGTCTAAATGCGTTGAGATGCTGCCATGTGACTGGTTAACTATTTGAGTTGACAAGCAATTGAACACGAGGACCAAATGAAGTGGCCAGTGAGTGTATATGTGAGGTATGCTACTTTCACAACAGACAGAGATGTTTTTTTTTTTAATTTATAGATAACCTACAGGCCAATTCTTTAAGCACTCTACTGGATCATTTAATGTTCTATAAAACTGAAACAGTCTTGTTTGTTGAAATTTGAAATATTTTTCCTCTTGTAAACTTTTCTTGGTAGAAAAAGTGTAGTTTCATTCTAATATATGGAATTCAGAAAAATAAAAATGGAAAATAGAACTACCATATTTCCTGGACTTTAAGTCACACTTGTTTTCATAGTTTGGCCAGTCCTGCAACATATACAGTAGTCTGAAGCGACTTCCATATGTTTATTTCCCTAGTCATGATGCAAATTTTGACTGACGTGTGAAACGTTCATTCATACTGACAAGAATCAAAAAGTAAACATCACCATTTTCAGCCGTGAGAGGACTCTCTAGGCTTTTGACAACTATATGTTGTTCCTCTTCTTTTACCCCCCACCCCCATCTTCCTCAAGAGTTGCCAAGGTGTTCAGAAGCGACACAGAGGATGAAGAATTCAATGGATTCAGTGATGTGGAATGAGATTGGTGAATTTATGGTAACTTGCTTGTCAGACTCGTTGGCTTGTTATGTTAATTAAGCCAGTTCAGAATCCCAGGTATGTTCTGTGTGCTATTGTTATTTCATATTAAATGCCTGTTTTTACACTTTGTGAAATACGCGTTTAAATAAATGCGACTTATACGCCGAAGTGACATATATTGCTGTTTCCTTTTCATGAGGCATTTTTTGACTGATGCGACCTATACTCCAGAGTGACGTATAATCAGTAAAATACGGTATTTATAAAAATATAAATTGCAAGGACCTACAAAGGTCTGACCTAATCAGATACCCACCACAGAATGTTATGACATAACTCTGACACAGCTTGCCATGGAATAAACAGAAAGCCGTGCATGTGTGAAAAGAACCATAACTTTTAGGCATCGTGCTGAGGTTTGTCACCCGGTGCCCACTCAGAAAAGATCACAGTGTGGGCAACTATCTGTTTTAAAGGACAGCAACTCTCAGTCAACACAGTGATTCACTTACAAGACGCAGACATAAAACACTTAAAATATGATCAAATATAAACAAGTCTAAAACGAAGCTACAGCCAGAGGTAACTTACTGATCACATAGTCTCCAAATGGATCCTCACACTCCTCATCGTCTACGCACACTAGAGATTAAGAAATGGGGGAAAAGGAAACGAAAATAAGATAAATGACAGAAAAACAAACAAAAAAATGAAATTAAAGAAAGACAAAAGAATAAATGGACAAAAATCAAACAATGATAAAAAAAAAGGTTAAATAACTCAAAGCGAATGCCTTCTTAACCTCCCATCAACGGCATTATTTTTGCTCATTACCTTATCTCCAGCTCTCATAGTAGTGGAAAATGTGATCGCTCATAATTGACTGGAGAATTCTCAATTTCCTCGCTCTCCCTGGCAGATCTGAGGACAGCCATTACAACTCGCTATAGGTGTCAACAGGTTACAAGAAAAGAAACGGTCACATTTTTACCCCATTTGTGACTTTTTTCACCAGATAATAACACTATTAGACTGGGTAGACCCTTACCACCTTCTTCCACTACCATTCCTCCTTTCATTGTTATCTGTGTGTGAGTAACCCTCAATATTCTTTCTATTTTTTTTATCATTAAGGTGTTTCTTCGCCTCCTCTTTTCTCTCTATCATGCCAGGCTTTCGTCCTTTAATGTGAGTTAGCGTCCATCTACTGTGATCAATAACCCGAGGCTTTTGTTAAATGCTGCTCTTATGCATCACAGTCTGTGTGTGTGTGGGGCATGTATTATCAGCCTTCACTTCAATATCAGCTCCGGTCTTTGGTGCCTTTATTCGGTTAGAGTTGCTTGAGAGGGACAGCAATTTTTCCACTAGTCTCCGTTTGTGCGAGTGCGTGCACGTGCACTCTGCTTAGCATGTTGAATGGGGCCAGTCATTATTGATCTCGAGCGCTGGACATTTTTCAAATCCTTGGCTTCAATCGAAGACGTGCACCTACAGAGATGCCCAATGCGTGTGTGTGTGTCCGTCACTATTTTCCTCATTCCAGCAGCTCTTGGATGAAAAGTCCTTGAACCAGCGGGTGAAGCATGGAGGTGTACACACATACACATTCATTGGCGTGCACACACTCACAGTCATGTGTATTTGTGAAAGCGAGCTGTCAGTGCTGCTCTCACACACCATTCATCACAAGCTACTAATTCTGTTAGACCATTGTGGAGCCTTTTGCACCCCACGTTGCTCTCTGAAAACTCAATCAGAGGCTAATGCCCCCAACCCTTTGAACGCGCACACGCACGCATGAGCTCTCACTTTCAGTTTCCCACTTGCACACGCTCACAGGAGCCCTAAGGGGACAGCAGTGGTCTTGGGAGGCCGTGCCAGCCCAACTCCATAAGTGTTGCTTGTGTTTGATGGACAGGAGCAGCCTGACCTTAGTTACTGGTGCTGAGAGGTGCTGCAGTGGGGATCTAACTGTTAACATCTAAAGGAAAAACAATGACTCAGAGGCATGCAGTACAAGATGTCTGTGATGTGTATGCACCATATACAGAGCGTGTTTTATTCAAATTTGCAACAGAGTTATAATTAAATATAATGTTGATTACAAGGCAATCAATTCAGCGCTTCAATTTTTAGAGCACAGGAAAAAAGCAACAACAAAAAAAGAAATAAATGCAGTTCAATTTATAGTAGCTTTTTTTGTTTTTAATGGTAGACCAAAGAAGAAGAACAGAAGTGAGACAGGGACTTTGCCACCTGTGGTTGTAGATTTGATTAGTTAATCAGACGAATCACTTTGCTGAACTCTGTATTTAGAAAGCATAATTACAGAACTAGCTTTAAAAAAAAGACTAAAAAATATAAAATAAAAACATGTGAGTGCAGCTGTTTAAGGGGCAATGGAAATTAGGGATTTTTATTTTTTTTTCTATTTGACGTAAACTTCAAGCACATCAAAAAAGTGGAAAGCTCCCAAGAAAATTAGCTTGTGAGGAGGGTGTAGTCTGTGAGAGCAGGCAATTGAGCACGCCCCAAATGAGGGCAGGGTTCGTCAGAAAGGCCACACTAAATTTAGCGCCACCTTTTCATTCTCTAATTATGAGATTAATGCATCCTGCCACAAACGTCACAATACCACCTCTTGATTTATTATCCAGGCGAGCAGATGCAGAGATTGAGCCAATGAAGGAAATACGAGAGGGAGATGTCCGGAAAGCATCTAATCAGCATGCCTGTGAGACTGGGCCGGGCCTCGACTGTGCAGCGGGCTGCAATAGTCTGTACACAGTGCTGGAGATGAGTTAAAGTCTGTCTTATTTCCTCAACAGGCTGCTATTTAATTAGTGGGGACATGGAAACATATGGACTCTTCCCAGCGCATAAACTATGGATTGTGGCCCTGGGCTTTTGGTTTAAAATCAACACTAAAACGGATCTTATTTCATCTATACATGTATTAATCCATCTCCCTTCCAATCAGTGCAGTTCAGATGTAGCCATCAGGCACTGCTGTGGGAATTTACAAGCCCTCCAATGCTGCTGCCCGTGTTTCCAGACGGGCGTTTTACGAGGCAGCGCACAGTGTGACAGTAAATCTCTCCGTCCTCTTTGCCAAAATGAAATCACCCAGTGCTTCTCTCGCTCTCTATGACCATATTTGTTTGTCTCACTGAGTTTGTGCAAAAGAAAATTGTCTCGGCTCTGCCAAGTTAACGTTCTAGTCTTTTTATTTTAATAGTGTCTGGAAGGGGCTATAAAAGTCTTTGTTCAATACTCACTAATAAAGCTGGATGTAAGGAAACTTTGGAATCCCAGAGTTGCATTTACAAAACTCATTTACCAGCCTTAACATGCTTCTACATAATTAGAATTCAGCAGTAAATGAAAAAAAAAAAATCCAACAACAGCAAGAAAAACAGGAAATAATAATCAAAGTTTTAATTTGGAGGATGACAGAGTTAGTGAAGCACTTCTCTGATTGAGGTACTTGCACGCCGTTAGGCTTTCTTTCTTTCAGCACACAGCTAATGTCCCATAAACACTAAATACTTTCAAGTAGATAATTATCTTCATGTTTGTTTAGAGCTTGGTATGTTTTTGGAAGTCAGTTTGGATGAAATGTCACATCTATTGTCCATCATCAAAAGGACATAGCAATAATGATTTTGGGTGTGTCTAAATTTGAATATATATATATATATATATATATATATACATATATATATACACCATAGTCCGTCATTTATCACGGTGGATCCATACCCTGAAGCCCCATGATAAGTGAAAAATCACAAAGTAGAAATAGTAGTACAAGTAGTAAGTAGTAGTATATTTTAGTATATGGCTGATAACAATCAAAGGTGGTGTCAGTTTTACAGATATTGACGTAAAATTTTGTGGGGTAGTGGCTCAACATTAAATCTAAAACTGTGCAATATTTTTGCTTAGATTTTTGATATTTAATGTTGGTGTCAACCCTGTTTGTTTATTAGCAATATATCATGAACGACTAGATAGATTTTAATAAAACTCTGAACTTGGACATGAAAAAAATAATTGGACATCTACAACTGATTCATTTGTGATATTAACTCAATTCATGGTGGTCCCCACACTATGTAATAATTCTATCTAACACAAAAAAGCTAATGCAGACACTTTTACAGTTATTGAGCTATTAAGCTTTTTATGTGCAAGAGCTGAAAGTAATCCTCAACCCATTCTTTGATCGCTAAGATCTAGAAAGAATTCACAGTATTGCGTTTGATTTTGCACGCCATTCATCAGATCTTATCAAAATGGGCAACAAAATAGTTATTCCTTTTCATGAGATGCTTTTATTTTTAATCTTTTGCATGAAAAGCAGTGCACAAAACATATTTATTCAAAGTATGTCAAGCCTTTATGACAATTAAAATTGGAAAATTGTTTAAGTACAACATTTTTCTAATTTACAAAGTAAATAAATAAATATTGGGAGTGTTAAAGTAAATCACAGTTTGGTACAGACCTCATTAAGAGGGTCACAGTTAGGTGTAGTACAAAAAAAAAAGAAGAATCAAATGGCAAATGCTAATTTACTTTTTAATTTTCCTTTTACATCAAACAATAACTCTTCATTTGTGTGTAAATATGTCACTATATAAATATGTGAAGTAACCTATATCAACCTACTTGGTATATACTGTATAGATATAAAGTAAAGAAAAAAGTAGTTTTATGTTTTAGCACAAAAGTGGCAAGCATCTGTTTTTATATCAGTTTCAACAAATGAGTTAAATCTCACCTCAGTCATTCAACTACATGCAGCAGATTGATTTGAGGTACTTATTTTGTTCTTATTTAATATAAAGATGTCCACGATATGTACAAGCACTGTGAAATAAATGAAGTACCCACTTCATTCTATTACCTGTAGAGCCACCTCTAACAGCTTGGACGTGCAGTAATTATTTTATGAATGATTGTATCAGCTCTCTTGATGTAGAGAACATTTATTCCATTCCATTGAATATTGACAGTTTATTGGTGTTATCAGATGTTTGTTAAGTTAAAGTTTGACACTACCTATTTCATTCAAGTTGAGGTCTGCACTTTGAAGTTGAAATGAACTGAAACAGATTTACTTTTAATTTTACAGCATCTGCTCGGAGGTTTTGATATGTGCTTGGAGTCATTACAAGTTTACATCATACAGTAGGTGACCTCTCATTTGACACCAGAAAACCACACTGTAGAGTTTATCTGCACAAGTCAATACAAAAGAGGAGTTCATTGTCAACTGTTTAATGTGCCCTGGTGTTGTGGCTGCACCCCCCACCCCCCAACTATCACACTCCCACCGCTGTGCTTCACAATTATTTTTATTATTTTATTTATTTGACCTTTATTTTCCAAATATCTACCCATCCATTTCCACCCCCCTGCTTCTTCCTTTCTGGGTTGCGGGGATCACTGGTGCCCATGTCAAGCACTCAATGAGCAGAGAGGCGGGGGACACCCTGGACATGTCTCCAGTCCATCACAGGGACACATAGAGACAAACGAGACAAACAACCATTCACTACAATTTAGAGTTACCAATCAACCTAACATGCATGTTTTTGGTCTGTGGGAGGAAACCGGAGTACCCGGAGAAAATTCACGCATGTACGAAGAGAACATGCAAACTCCACTCAGAAAGGCCCCCTGGCCGGGATTCGTTCTGGTGACCTTCTCGCTGAGAGGCAGCAGCTCTACCATCTGCACCACCGTGCTGCCCAAGCCTTATGAATGTTTTGAGAACAGGTCTCAGTCACAAATATTTGCATATTACATGTTGTACGTTATAACATTTAATATGAGGTATTTCTATATTTTCTTGTGTGTGTGTGTGTGTGTGTGTGTGTGTGTGTGTGCACGCTCAACAAAGCAAGTCAATGTTTCTGAAGTCCTGCGTTTAATTCAACTTGGAAATCCTATAAGTGATACTGCCAGATTCTTCTTCCAAAGAAAAAAAACATTCTCATCTCCCTTCTTCTGAACTAGCCATCATTAATCAGACTTCACATGATTGTACTGTCATGACGTTTTCAATTAGCATGCTAACTGAAGCTTTAAAGATTTGTGACACTGCTCTTTTATCTTTTATTCTTCTTTTTTGTAAAGGGACCTTAGGGTTAATTTGTTGGGAAGTCCACGTCTGAAAAGGTAGGCAGCCGTCCTAAATGTTTACTTGTAAATAGCTCTCTTATATTATTTTGATGGACTCCAATTAGTTTTGAACTTGCCTTTTCTAAATCCTACCAGATGGACAGATATAAACAATTGTTTTTTTTTCTTAGATAATTGCTGACAATTTTCTTCTTTGTAATTTTGCACCTGATTATTCCAGATCAGCAAACTGCCAAAAACTTCAGCTGTTAAAAAGGTGCTCACTTCTCGTATTAATGTGCCTTTAATTAGCAGCACCTGGCTGCAAATCACTGTTCCAGTTCCAGTCATGATGTATGGACATTTGACGCACGGCTCCTGCATTTTGGCTCAGCTATTGTTCAGCAGTTAATGCTGTGATGTAATTTGTCTTGTTTGTCCGTGGTTTCTTTGGTAATATTTAAAGCAAGAGGAGACTACTAATTTTTAAATTGTTAACCCTGAGCATGTTAAGACCACATTTTATTTTTATTTAACCTTTATTTATACAGGTAGTCTCATTGAGTCACGAGGATGCATTTTCAAGAGAGACCTGTTTGGGAGCAGATGGTGGGGGTTAAGGGCCTTGTTCAAAGCCCAGAGTGGGGCAAAAGACGATGGAGGCAGGTGTGGCTGTTTCACTTTTTCCCTCCACATTTTGATGTTGTCGGTCTGGGAAGTTGAACCGGCGACCTTCCAATCACAGGCCCACCTTCTCTAACTTCTGCGCCACCACTCCCAGTGGGAGTGACGTGTTTTCTTTTATTGATAATTCCATATTTATTTATCATTTCTTTCAATTTTATTTTCCCATTAGTGTAATTCACATATTTTTCAGAAAGCATTCCTCATCTCCTATAAAAACATGAAGCAATTTAAAGGTTGCATCTTTTGAAAGAAATGCACGTCCCCTGCCACCTTGCTTACCAAAGGTCTCATGCAGTTTCTTAGTTTTCTGAGTATGTGTTAGGGATGACTCTCAGCTACTATCAAACCAAATGTCAGCTTGAAATCTAGAAACGATTGATTTATAGCAATTATTTATAGCAATTATTTATAACTATTATTTCTAACGATTATTTATAGCAATTATTTATAGTGATTATTTATAGTAATTATTTATGATTATTCATAGCAATTATTTATAGCAATTATTCATAGCAATTATTTATAGTGATTATTTATAGCGATTATTTATATCGATTATTTATAGCCAATTATTTATAGCAATTATTTATAGCAATTATTTATAGTAATTATTCATAGCCATTATTTATAGCCATTATTTATAGCCATTATTTATAGCCATTATTTATAACTATTATTTCTAACGATTATTTATAGTGATTATTTATAGCGATTATTTATAGCAATTATTTATAGCAATTATTTATAGTGATTATTCATAGCCATTATTTATAGCCATTATAGCGATTTTTGGTGTTGGCTAATGATGATTAGCTGTGGCGTCGATCTTGAATTGGGTTGACTCTGAAAGTTAGTCATTTGTAGATGTGTATGCAATAAATATTTCTTGACTGTCTTATTAAAACTTATTAAAAAAAAATTCTCAGTTGTTCAATGGATATTTTGCTAACAGACAATCAAACACAGAACAATTACATGATAACCCAGCTTACAATTCAACATGAAAAGTCAAAGTTTTAAAATGATAATGATGACATCTATCTCTGTTCAAGGTGCTCTAAACCAATTATACGACTTTGAATCTAGGCAGGTGTATACGTGGTGCTAACTGTGTTGAGACTAGCAAAGGTACCAGACATCTATTGCAAGGTTCACACTTTTTAAATTTGTTATTGACTCAAGTTTGTTTAGCTGTTTTTCATGCTTTCCATGTCTTTTACAGGATTTAAAAATAGCTCGTGTAGTTAGGCAAACCTTAACTATATTTAGAAAATATTTGCTCTTTATTTGTAATTTCCATTCAACAGAGAAGATAAAAAATGAGCTAAAAGAAAAGTGTAAAAACGATCATCACTTTTTCTCGCTTGTCACAAAACACACACACAATCCCACCAACCCTATTTACAGTAACCTAGAGAGTGATAACAACTGTCACTATTTCTCTAGGTCCTCTATTTTGGTATTGAGCAGCATTGAGACACACACGTGTTCATCCACCTGTGCCCTCACGCTGTGAATAAAAAACATCTAGACTCCTAAACTGATGCCTGTCAGTCACGCTGCCGAGCCACACTGACAGAGCCCAACACGAGGTGGTGAGAGGTGCAGCATGAATGAAAAGAAGAGACGCTCAAAATTACAAAGAAGAGAGATGAAAGACGAGGAAGACGCCAGGAGGAGGAGAAGCGAGTGAAGGTGAAACTTTTGAAGATTGCCTGAGAGATGAGAGCGGTGCAACACGATGCTCGGTGTTTAAGCGCGTCACCGTCTTTTTGATTTGTTAGCATGTGCTTTATGATGCTCTCCTCTGTCTGGCTGTCAGTGTCTATTATTAGACCCTCAGATCACCGTGTTGATATTTTGACATTGGGCCTCCAGTTGCACCTGTTTCACACTTCCTCACATGCGAAGGGTTTAGGCTCATGCACTCCCAACAATCAGACAGACAAGAGAACACAAAGGCAGAGACTGACAGCCCCACGGTGGCGTTTACACACATGAACTCTCGGCACCAGCACACCGCTCGGGGCACACACTTGGGTTGGGCTCAGTGAAATCTTCTGCTCCTGTGGCGTCACAATCAGACATTTGTTCGGAGGAAGACTCAAGAATGCAAGGGTGAGACTTCCTCATTCCAAATCACAACAGAAAGTGACTAATGAATTAACTTGATCAAACACAAGCATGCAAACCTTTTATTTTATTTTTTTTTATCAAGCTGCAACACCTTTCTCGGATCTCCTGATGCTGGCAGAGACACGAGCGCAGACACCTGATCTAAATCTCTAGTTTGTGAAACCACGAGATAAGAGCGAACGAGTGAGCCAGTGCTTTTTCCCTGAACAGTTCTATAGAAGCGTTTGAAGTCTAAAATTAAACATTATTGACTTTATTTGATGCGCGCTCTGCATAATCATCAAGACAAATTTCTCCAATTGACAATAAATGTTTAGCTCCAGTAGGAGCTCAAAAATATCCATGAATAACCCTATTCCACAAAGTTTATTTGGAGAAACGCAGAAAAAAATACCACTTTTGATCTTCACTTAGTGACATCATACTGCAGGCAAATAATTATCACAATGCAGAGTTGGATTAAGCTGCTAAATTTACAAGGTCTGCAAACGCGAGCGTCAGAGTGCTTGGTGGCGTTCTCCTGGCCCTGAGATAGACAGAGGGAAAGTGGCGTCTGCAGCTGATATCTGTGGCTGCAAGATTAGCTTGGTAATTAACCACAAAGCAATTATCGGCTGGTTGGATGAGAGAAGCGTCTGGGGAAGGTGTTCCTTAACGTGTTTAATAGGTGTTGAGTAGTTTGATCAGTCAACAGAAGTTGTTTCTGAGGCTCATAGTCCGACGGAGGTTGATCTGAAGCTGACGTGGGCGCCAGCCGAGAAGTCAATTAATTAGACTGTTGCTCTTCCTTTCATCCACTTTTCATTAACCTCCATTGACACCTCGCTGAAGCTTGTGCGCAGGTTTACGACTGCGTCAGGATTAACGAGGGAATGGGAAGTTGGCAATAAACAAAGTTGCCAGTGGAAAGAGATTTCCCTAGAAACCTGACACTCTCGGTCTACATCGACACTATTTCATATCCCTTTTCAGAAAAGAAGCCGTTGAGTACCATTTCTGGTTGAAAGCCTGATGTTGACTGAACATGTACTGTAGACACAGCTAAACAGGAAGCTGAGTCAGGAACCATGAAGGAATAAGAGCAAAACTGCTTTCCATCGCCAAAGGAACATGTATTTACAAGAGTAGTGTGAATACTTTATGTCCAAGGTTACAATTGTTTTATAAAAACACTGGAGATGTAGGTCTTGAATGCTTAGTTGTTTGTACCTCATAAGAGTGACAGTCATGCGCTGAAAAATAAGCAAATGAGTGATTTAAAAGAGCTTTAGATAATCCCACTGATCAATATAGGAATGCAGCTCTTAGGATTTCCTGGTGGGTTTCCAACTGCTATTCTTCAGATCATGAACAGATTTCACCAATCCATGTCATGGTCGCCTGCCACGGTCTCGTAGATTCAATTTGATACTCTTCAACTTGTACTAATTCTCACATTAGACCTCATTTTAATAATATTTTGCTAAATCAGTGGGCAATAGTTTAGGAAACACTGAACGTACACTATCACGACAACACTTGGAACAGTCTTTCGTCCTACCTGACTCATCATCCGACTTGTTGTCGTTCTCGGAGTCAGTGAGGGTGAGGGCTGAGTTCTCACGACTGGACACTCCAGAACTGCGGCGAGATTTTACCGCCGCACGTCCAGCCCACAACTGAATGGCTCGTTCCGGAGACAAGGGCCCCTCCGGGTCTGAGTCTGCATCTGAGCCGGCACTCAGGGAGTACCCTCTCTGGAGGAGGCCCAGCTCGGGACAGTAGGGAACGGCAGCGGGATGTGGTGAGGGAGTTTGCTCGCACACTCCCAACTCAGCCAGGGTGAAGTTAGCCCCTGCGGGTCAGGGAGGAAAAAAAGTTAGGCAGATGGATTGTTGAGAGTAATAAACATAAATGTTGTAAAATTAAAACACTGCACGAACAAGCACTCACACAAGAAAATGCACGTTTGCATCTACCAAACAAACCCACAATCACACGCAGAGAAGCCCACTAATTATGAAACCATGGAGGCGGAGGATGAAAATTGGGCTTTGTTGCAGCAGGAGGGAGAGAAATGACGCAGCATGAATCAGGCATAAAATACAAGATAGCTGCTGGAAGAAATGTGTAGTGGCCTGCAGGCCTGTTAAGGCTGGCTTTGAAAACCTGCTTCCCTCGCTTTACTGATCCACATTGGCTTTTATTAGCTGTTGATGTGAGATCAAAGAGCTGTTCACTTGAGGCCTCTTAGACTGCAGTGGAGCTGCTTTGCTGCCTTCTGGGTTTGATCGTCTCTCCACCTTGCTGCTGTCACACACCGGACTCCAGGCTCACTGAATATACTGCAGTCCGCTGAACCAATGGTCCTGAACACTCTTCCCCCAAAAGACAAACTGGCTTGTCACGTTCAAAATAAATATATAAAATTATCCAAATTAAAGCACATCAAAGTAGATCAATAAACAGCACTGCAGCCCAATTAAATCCACGCCGAGGAAAAAGCAATTAAGAAAAAAGGCATGCTCAACCAATTTATTCTCTATACTAATTAAAAGAGTATTGTGGATGCAGTCGCACACCATCAGCTGCTGGGGTAAAAGGATCAGGGGAAAAACAGTTGTGATTGACTTCATTAGCAGTTTGTGAAGGAGGGTAAAGGAAGAGGTAAATGAGAAGAGGTTGGCATTGTGGTGCGTTGTATGATTCAGTGCACCGCGGATCACACAGCTGTGTGACTCAGTTAACTGTGACTCATCAGGCGTTCGGACACAGTGCGAGAAAAAGGGGAATCAACGATATGAATATTGTCTCCTGGATCCTTACAGCTTCCTCTTTGCCGGAATTTCAGGGTTGTGCTGAACGTGACGAAGTGGGGAGCTGAAAGGAAACCAAGCCAGGGAAGTGGTGAAAGGCTCTATGCATCTACTCAGACAAACAGATGGACCGGACTAGAGCGCAGAGACAAGTGAATAGCTCAACAGGTGGATTCAGCTAATATGCTACAGCTTGCCAAGCTTCCAACTTGCTACTGTGCAAAGACAACTGAACACTGCAGGACGTCAGGGAATAGCTTCTTGTTTTTCTTGCTTTGTCTTTTCCTCCTGCATATTATAGAGGATGATAAACTAAGCTTCTATGCTACATGTGACACCAGAGACACTCTAGTACTTATACACAGTATCTAACCATAGTTAACTCATACCTGAGATAAGGTATCGAAGGAGGACGGGAGAGAACTCCAGGAGGCCTGAGAGAGTAGAGAACATGAGTTCTTTAAATTCAGTCAACAAATTACAATGTAACCAAGCTACTCCACATTCACAGTTTCTAAAGACCATCCCAACTACATTCACAATTAGGCCACAAACACATCTAGTCTAAACAAAAGCACACAGTAAATGTGTGTTTGAGCATGTGTGTGCGAGTGTGCGTTTGCCCCACAGATCTTACGTTACATCCCACAGGACACAGCTCTGTACAATTAGCATCCCATAACCAGTGATTACACATGTAAAATCCAATTTCTTCTTATCACCATCAGCTGTAGACACAGCCCAACATACCATGTACTCGAAGAAAGATGGATTGAAGCAGGGGCTTTAAGCAGACATGAAAATCTATCTTAGTTATTCCACAAATAGAAAACCAATTGCATCTTTGTTACATGATATTATGACAGATGTGAGGGCAAAACGTGGTGCTGCATTCTAATCAGATCAGTTCATGTTGATCTTTACACCATTGCTGTCATACCCGTGGCTGTAATGTTTTCTAAGCCTCTTCAGTCGGTCGTTCATTGTGTATTTACTGAAAATGTTGTCTCAGCATGATTTGATGTTCTAATGTCAGGTTATATTTGGCTTCCTTGTTTTTCAAGTGACCTGCTACTGAGGGTACGGTTAGGTAATTATTTGGGGAGGCCTAAGTCACCACACTTCGGTGGTGAGATAGTCCTTGAAAAGTTTCGAGGATTGTTTTGCTGATTTTATTCTGCCAAAATATAAATTTTTCTCAACACAAGCTTGAGCCAAAAAACAGTTCAGCAACAGGACATTGTTGTTTAAAGCAGTACGAAACGTTCCCAAAGTGGACTTTCTCCATAAAGACCATCCATCCATCCATTATCTTTTACCTGCTTCTTCCATTTTGGGTCATGGGGGTCGCCGGTGCCCATGTCCAGCAATCATTGTGTGGGGGGCGGGGTACACCCTGGACAGGTCTCCAGAACATCACAGGGCCACATAGAGACAAACAACCATTCACTCTCTCACTCACACCTAGAGAAAAATTTAGAGTTACCAATCAGCCCAACATGCATGCTTTTGATCTGTGGGAGGAAACCGGCATACCCGGAGAAAACCCACGCATGCACGGAGAGAACATGCAAACTCCACCCAGAAAGGTCCCCGGACTGGGATTTGAACCAGGGACCTGCGCACCGAGAGGCAGCAGCTCTACCCGTTGTGCCACCGTGCTGCCCCTTCCATCAAGACCCACCTATTAAAATTGTTTTCTTTCATGATGATTTTCTTATAATTTGATTGGTGTTATAAATCTGCTGGGTACATCAGAAACTGTTTTTTGTTCTTTATTATTCACTGAGAAGTACCTCCATGCCTCACAGGTTTCTCCTTTGCTTTCTCCAGGATACACAGGCCAATACTAATCATCCAAAAACATAGCCTGTTTCTCCTTTGAAGCTGACATTTTTTTAAATTTTATTATGTTTTAAAATGATCATGTTATTTTCTCTTTGTGTACAAAGACCATCCATCCATCCATTATCTTTTACCTGCTTCTTCCATTTTGGGTCACGGGGGTCGCCGGTGCCCATGTCCGGCAATCATTGTGCGAGGGGGAGGGTACACCCTAGACAGGTTGCAAGTCCATCACATATGGATGGATGGATGGATGAAATTATTCTCTGGACATAGCTGCAAAAACATTTACAGCAGAGTGCCACAAACCATGGATAGCTAATCAGATTTTACTATTACAGTAGTCCCTCGGTCCTTCACGGTTTGACTTTCACGGACTCACTGTTTCGCAGGTTTTCAACGTAAGATTGTACACGACACACGGTTGGCTGATTGATGGAAGGCGACCAACCAGAGCATTGTGTGCCCATATCCCGGGCAGCTGATTGGCTCAATAACCATAGCATCAGTCTGTCTGCTCTCTTTTGCTGTGCTCTTTTAGAACGGTTAGAACATTGTTAAGACATTTGCAAGAGTGTGGGAAGTTTATAACGCCTTA
>NC_056501.1:31882780-31895280 GCF_014905685.2 Nematolebias whitei | reverse complement strand
CACCGGCCGCGCGCGTCCCACTCCACCTACAGTCGTCTGCGGTGAAGGAAGTTGCAACATCTGATCTAAAGCCAAACGAGTAGTGCATTCATTTAAAATATCCTTGTTCTATATGTTTCCAAATATTTTTTCTCTAAAAATGTTTTTGTTCATCTGTATAACAGCCTATTTTTATTATTATTATTATTTTTAGGCTATTTGTTTTATATGTTAATATTAATTTGGTGACTTGTTACTAAAGAAGAAATCTTGTGTCTTTTCGTTACGATGTTAAAACTATCATCCATTATCTTTACCCCATTATTCCATTTTTGGGTCACGGGGGTCACTGGTGCCCATGTCCAGCAATCACTGTAAGAGGGGTGGGGTACACCCTGGACAGGTCGCAAGTCCTAAAACTATCACGTCAAACTGATTTGTTTACAAAAGCAGTAAAAGCTTAATTAAAAAATGTAGTTGTTTTTCGGGTTTGGGCCTCTAATTACAGTTAATTAGTCGGGTTGGGTCAGGCTCGGAAAAAATGTCCATGGGCTTGGGCTGGGTCGGGTCAGATCTTTTAGGCTCGAATGCAACTCCAATTTACACTTACATCTAGTGGCAAATTAGCATTCAAGTTAAAGGTGTTCTAGGAATCCTGGGAAATAAACTACACACAGAAACTGCCCGATAAACATTTGACCAAGTAAAACTTTTAACTGTATGAACATGGGAGTAAACAGAAGTGCACTATAACACTGTGCTCTAAAAGGAGGAAGGAGTGTTTTCTACTCGCTAGAAAAAGAATCATTGCCGTTTACTGCCAGGAGAGTAGCACTAGTGTACTCAGACAACCTTGTAACCAAGCTCAAATGTTTTTAATCACAGAAAAAGCAGAACACACACGTCTTCTACCAAAGCATGGTGTGTTCCCAACATTCATTCATTCAACCTTTATTTAAACAGGTTAGTCCCATTGAGCCATGACGACTCATTTACAAGAGAGACATGAACATAATCTGGATACTTTTTTATCACCATATATTTAATATTATTAAATTCAGTAAAGGGAACTGGTAATGTGTGTGTGTGGGGGGGTGGGGGGTGGGGCAGGAGAGGAGGAGGGCAACAATTCATTTTCTGTTTTAATGTGCATAGAATGAATAGAATTGTCTTATAAATGGGCTTACTAAAACTATTTATATGTCTTACAGACTCTAAAACTGTTGTATAAAAACTATAATTATGTCTGGCAATACAGTGTCTATGCACCTTTACTTTGTGCGTGGGGGTGTCACATGTTCTCAGAAGTCAAAGCATGCCTGTAGATTTATTTCATGACATTAACCTGAGATAATAAACGAGCCATCTTATTACCTCCAGATCGCAACGCTCATTTGCTTAAAGTTGACATCAATTTCAAACTGAAAAAAGATGTGTTTATTCATGATGACAAAACTTTAATATAAAATACAAATTACAATCAAACTAAAAAATTACTTTGTCAGAAATCAGGACAGTCGTGCTGTCAGCTGAGTCGAGCTGAAAATGTCACATTTGGTGCACATCCATCACTGATCAACTCATTCCAGTAATAAATCATCTCTAAGTGTCATGATGCAATACTGAATGATGGAACTGGGTGTAACACAAGATCCACAAAATCATGTCATTATCGTGAGGATCTAAATCTTGTTTTCCTCAGAAAGTGTGTCGTTCTCTTTAAAGCTATCTTGGCTGTCTTGAGATAGTTGAAAGTTGAATTGTGAGCTCAAGAAACTCCCGTTAAAGTTAATGGTAACAAGTGTTTGGCTTCCGTGCGTGTTTCCTAAAGACGCACACGCAAAAGATGAAAATAAAAATGTCTAAACTATTCTAACTGTGTTCAGCAAATTGGAAAACAGCAAAAAACTCCCAGCTACAAATGCTTTTAAAAATAATATGTAGTTTTTAACACATAACAGAAGTGTTTTGTACTTAAAACAAACAAAAAAAACCCTGGACATCTATTCTGTATTTGAAGATGTTTCGCTTCACACCTGAAAGGCTTTCTCAGGACAAAAGTCCAATCCAACAAAGTTAAGTCAGGTCCTCTGGACGGTTCCTTTTTGTTGAAACGTTTCGTCTTTCATCCAGAAGACTTCATCAGTCCAAGGAGTTGCAACAAACTCACGTAGTGGGTTAACCAGTTTGATGGTGCTCAGATCGTTTCTGAACAGTTTCTGAGTTTGTTGCAGCTCCTCGGACTGATGAACTATCCAGAGGACCTGACTCGACTGTTGGATTTTTCTACCTGGATTACTGAGCATGAATCAAAAGTGGAGACTGTAGAATTCCAAGTTTTTTAAACTGTATGAAAAGCTCATTTGTCTAACCTAGATTTAGATGCAGATTAAACTACTCCCCCTCACACTGAAGAGTCATTAGCGTCTTTGCCTGCTTCACAAGACAGACGTTTTGGTCACATGCATGAAGGTGTGAATTAGAGTCAGACTGACTGGGAAACAGGCCTAATGCAGCACTGTAAGTTTTGGAGAGTTGAAATTTGAGACATTCTTCCCTGTTTCAATTTGTTTCACTCATTTGATGGAAATGGTTTCCTTTATGGGCAGCACGGTGGCGCAGTAGAGCTGATGCCTCTCAGCGAGCAGGTCGCCCCGGTTCAAATTCTGGCCAGGGTCCTTTCTGGGTGGAGTTTTCATGTTCTCTCCGTGCATGTGTGGGTTTTCCACGGGTACTCCTGTTTCCTCCCACAGACCAAAAACATGCACGTTAGACTGATTGGTAACTCTAAATTGTCTCTAGTTGTGTGTGAGTGAGAGAGTGAATGGTTGTTTGTCTCTGTGTCCCTGTGATGGACTGGAGACATGTCCAGGGTGCACCTTGCCTCTCGCACAGTGATTGCTGGACATGGGCGCTGGTGACCGCCGTGACCCAAAAAGGAAGAAGTGGGTAAAGTTTTCTTTGTTCCTTTGTACTGAAACTCTGGCACAACAATTTCCTGCAGGTTCAATTAAGTTCTATCTTATTTTATTTTATTTTAAGATAATCGAGGGATGGATGGTTTCATTTACCCACCTCTTAAACCATCTGTCTTCTCTGTCCAAAATATAAACTCCTTTGTCCTCAAAAGTGTCCCTTATCTTTGAGGTGTAAGTGGCAGCAGTCATGTTCTGAAGAGCTGACTCTAGTGAGCTGAGCCTGTTTAGTTTCTCCAATAGGAACATTTGAACATTCCTTGCTGCACTGAACCACATACACCACACCACTCAGTTTGTTTGTGAGGGTTCTGTCCTCAGGATGGACCCGTGTCTCTGTCTGAGTCATATTAGGTTTGAAATGTACCATGATGTCATGTTTGGAGAAAATCCTTCCAAGATTCTCAGATAATCCAGCAACACATGGGATGACAATGTTTTTGCATGAGTTCTTCTCCCTGTTCCATCCTGTCATGTTTTTTTTTTTAGATTTCTTCACTGATTTGACAAAGCCCCAATTAGCATCTCCAGAGATTTGGAGAGCGTTCTTGATGTATTTCTGGTCCTCTTCCTTTCCTTTTGTCCTCGTTGGGATATGTTTGGCCTGACGGTGTAGAGTTCTGATGACAGAAAGTGGGTGGTGAGGCTAAAACAGAAGGTACCGATCATCGCAAGGGTTTCCTGTAAATCTCAATGATGAGGCTTCTGTCTATTTCCATGTTCACCAAACAGTCCAAAAATGTAGCTTTCTGTCGTCAGCATCCTCTCATTTACACACGTGACCAAAACATCTGCACAATTAAGTCTGGTTGTTTGGTTAGATATATATTTGTTAATTTATTCACTTTGTCTTGGATGGCTGAGACTCTATTTAGCATATCATATGACTCTATTATAAATGTTCAAAATTGGCTAATATAAATTGATTTGAAAATGTATATAAATAAATATACTGACAAACAAACGTTTAGGTAAAATTACAAAAAAAAAAAACATCTGAGTGCCGTCTTGTCCACACATATTGAAATCCTGCAGCTCAGGAAAATGTTTAATTACAGCCTAGGATGGAAGTGACTCCTCTGAGAGAAGGTGAGATGGAGAGAGAGAGGGAGGGAAACACTTGATAACTGTGACATTTAAAATCTGCCTCATTTATCAAAAGCTGCCAACGCAGAGTCAAAAAGGGTCTTTACATAGTAAACATAGATTAACTCAACTCTCACAAAACCCACACAAAATTGTCTGATAAATGTTTTTTATTCTAAGAAAATTGCAGATGTCAGCATGCATATTCCCTGGAGTCTATCAATTAATTTTCCTGTTTGTTACCTAATATTTGTGTGCACGCAGTGGTGACTAAGAGCCAGCATCAGCGCTAAATAGCTGCTACATTCAGCTTGTATTCCCCCAGTCTGCTCCTCTTATTTGTTTCATTTGTTACCCGGTGATCTCACGATGCATGCACCTGTGGTCCAAATCACAGATGAGAACTTGCACTTTTTTTTCTATAAAGATTTAACCTAAAAAGTTGAGGTATTTTGAGCAGTAATTCCAACAGTGCACAAAGTAATGATTAAAAAAAAAAAAACAAACAAGGAAACAAATAGTAATTCCAATAAATTAGCTGAAGTGAATGTGTAAACCAGGCACCCGTGACATGAGCCGATACTTGAGAAGACGTTACGTGCAGAGTCGTGTTTTATGTAAACCCACACAAACCATTTTCTGACTATAAAGACATATTTGAGGATAGAGTTAGGAGTGAATTAAAAATTGGGAGGAATGGAGACGAGTTGTCTCCAGGATGCTCTTCAGCAACTCCGCTCGTCTATCGCTGAAACAAAGGGATGCTTTAGAGTGTCAGCAGCTGGTAGAGGCACAGAATGCAAAGCAGAGGGCAAGATAAAGAGGAATCAGAGGGGAGGGCAAGTATTTAATCTCACCGTGATTTATTTTTAATAGCATGCAGCTGCTTTGTTGTCTCTTTGATCATCAGCGGTCCAGGTTGACTGTAACCTAATGGAATGCATGGACGCAGAACAGGACCTGTGCACGAATGAAGCGTGATCTGCTTTTTCTTTTAAATCAGTTTGGTTTTTAGCTCTCACACGATGCTTTCAGGATGTCAAGCTCCTCTTCTTTGTGGTCCCGATCACAGTCGGATATTACTGTTGCTTGCAGAGCTTCAAATTGACACATTTTACTTCTGTAACACATCGTGTTCTTCAGTTACAAAAGAATAATTAGTGAATGAAGGGGAATGATGTTGCATTCAGTTAAATTGTACAACCTTGACTTGTTCTGTTATTTTTTCCTCATCATCTAATTTTTATTTATTCATACTGCAGATTCCTGAATTTTCAGTCATGCGAACTTTTCCGTCATGCAGCTCCGAGACTTATTTACAAGACAACATCATATATCTAAAAAATCAGGACAAGGGCAGTTTGAGATAATAAGATAAAAGCAAAAACATTTTTTATGAAACTAACGCTAATTAAACACTTAGAGCGATTTTACTCATAATTAGGTACAAATGGAGGAGCCATCAAAGCAGCAAACATGAATGAAGGATCTTCACTTAACAAGTTCTTGGAAAAATATTTGAGAGTTTACAAATTTCATCAAAGAGTAGATATGTTCACACAGTAATTACTTTAGGAAAGCTTTGCAAGAACCTACAATTGAGAGTTATTTTTAAAATGCCACTTTCGTTTTAAAGCTGTAAAAAGCAGCCTTATGTTAAAACGTCTGAGTTCTGGTGTATCTGGGATGAACCATCAAAGAATGAATTGTATGGAAAGAATATGAATCAGCGTTTTAAAACTTTTTGCCCTACTTGAAAATGAAAAGAACCGTCTAAACCATTTTCGGCAACAAATCCAAAAGTCTGAATCTTTGTTGGTAAGGGGTGTCTCGGCGCTTTTGACAAATACAATTTTCACTTCTGTGATAGCAGAATGAAGGTAGGAAAAAAAAAAAACATTGAAACCTTTGAGCAACAAAAAGGTTGCCTTCAAAACACTTTTATTTCCATGGTTGGACATGAATTGTTCAACAAACCCCCTCATTCAATTTACGCAGAAAAATATATGTGCAAGAAGAGAGTGCAGGTACTGAATGGGCCTGCCTGCATCATGAACTTTCCCCAAACAAGAATGTGAGAATTTTGAAAGAAGTAAATGTGACAACAGGCCTTTATTCAACACCCTAACATGTTTAAAGAAAAGGATGAGAAAAACATGAATAAAACCCTATAGAAGCCATGTTTTCTTTTGATAAATTTACATGTGAAATACAAGTTTTACTCATGTTTCCCCCTCATGGTTTTCAACATGTTCTTGTGATCACATTAAAAGCATGATAAACTTATGTTGTTTATTTTTCTGTATGGACTGACACAGTTCACTGCTTTGCCAGAAGATTTCCACTGTGAGAAGAAATGACAATGTAACAAAACAGTAAAAGCTCAAGTGTCACATCTTTTTGTAATTTGTTGCCTGAAATGCAGGAGTGGATGTATATTACTACATGAGAAACAAACGAAAAAAATAAAACTTTAAGTGGAATATAAGTCACAATAAATGCAAGAACCACCTTTTTTTATTGTAACATGTGAGCTTCCTGTTTTATGATTGTAAAAAAAATGTATCAACATTTAAATGTGTAAAATAAAAGTAGGTGCCGCGCCCTCATTTCATGGATCTACCTGCAAACATCGTCATATACAGTATGAAAGTTTCTACAGACAGATCCAGGAAGTAATCATCTCTGCACATGTTGCAAAAAAACGCCTCCTCAGAAGTTTAGAATTTTCTAATCTTCTTTGAAACATAATATTTAATAATGATTTATGATGTATGAAACTGAGAAGAAGCTAAACAACAAAAAAGGTGTATTTATCTGTAAGGCTAATATTTAAAAAAATAGACAGCTTTTTTTAAAACAAGCGGAAAACCATTGGATAAGTACTGTACTCTCTGGACTATTGAGCGCACCTGAATATAAGCCGTGCCCGCTAAATTTAAACAGAAAATTAAAATTTGACATAAATAGGCCGCATTTTTCTATAAGACACGATGTTCATGTTGAAACATGAGATATTTACATAGAAAGTATTTTTTTGTTTTACTTTTAATTAAATATGTACCGGTAACACGCACAAATACAGTAAATGATTTTATTTTATTTTTTTCTGAACAGTGCCTGTAACACGGCTGATTAAAAAAATAATAATACAGTAGTCTACCAGGAAGTCATTGATCGCTGCCCCCAAGCGAGATGTGTATTGGACAGCTATGTGAGCGCCTGGGTGTGACAAAGCTAAATGTTTTGGTGGCATGAAGCTCATTAGCCCATCAAAAAATAAAAAATAAAATCCATAAATTAGCCGCAGCATTGTATAAGCCATGGTGTTCAAAGTGTGTGAAAAAAGTAGTGGCTTATAGTCCGGAAATTACGGTAGTTGACCGCCATCAATTAATCGTGCCTTTATAAGATGAAAAAAAAAAAACATCAGGGTTTATGAGCATGGTTTTAGTTATTCAATTTGTATTAATTAGTTTTCTTCTTTCAGCTGCTCCCTTCTTCAGGGGTTGCCACAGCACACTAACTCACACAAAACTGTTTTTGAAATTGTTTGAAATTGTTTGCCCTTCCTGACACAACCACAGACCACCGAGCTACCACAGTCTTCTGTCTTCTTCTTGTGTGGGAGTTAACGGCCTTGCTCAAGGGCCCAGAGTGGGGCAAATGTAGGTGTGGGTGCTTTGCCTTTTCCACCCACATTTTGATATTGTCGGTCCAGGGGATCGAACTGGCGACCTTTCAATCACAGGCCCACCTTCTCATTTGTGTTAATGGCGTTTCCCATTTAATTTGTATTAAATGGTGTCATAGAAAATAAATTATTCGCTACTTACTTCCATAAACTTAATGAAGAAAACAAAACAAATATATACTGCTATTTATTTATTAATTTTGGGGTTAAAAGTTCTCTTCCATGATTTTTATTTTTTATTTTATTTAACCTTTATTTAACCAGGCAAATCCCATCTCTTTTGCAAGTGAGGCCTGGGCCTGGCAGCCTAACATGCATGTTTTTGGTCTGTGGGAGAAAACCCCGAGTACCTGGAGAAAACCCATGCAAACACGAGAAAAACACGCAAACTCCACAAAGAAAGACCCCAGGTGCAACCAGGGATTGATCTCAGGACCTTCTTGCTGTGAGGCAACAGGGTTAACCACTGAGCCGTCGTGCTGCGTGAGTCCATATGTGTGAAAATGTAAGTGTGTTTTTATGGATGAGAGTTCAAATCTACCAAAATCTTTGGAAAACCAAAACTCAGAACACACCCTGTGCACTTGATGCCAAATCCACAAAGATGGCCTCAACATAAAAAAAAAAAAAAAAAGTGTGATGTGAAAATAAAAGCAGCAATACAGGAACAGCAAGGGTGAGAAAAATGAGGAGAAAAAAAAATCATGACAGAGAAGGCGGACATGAAAGGTGTGACAGAAGAGCAAAGAAGGACATAAAAGGAAGTGAGAAAAATGAGTGACAGAAAAAGAGAGAGACAGATAATTGAAAGAGACAGAGGGACAGTAGATGATGCTAAGACATGTCCAGGCAGGAAGGTAGGCATGTGGGTGGTGGGTTTCTCTGTTTGGATTCCACCCCTTGGGGTAGAACAGCAGAGGAGAATTTCGAGGGTCTCATTTAGTTCCCTTTGAAAGGAAAGGCCAAAGCTTCTAGAGACTGCACCGGCTGTGATAAAGCCTGCTGTTTAGTGCTGGACTTGGAAGGATGACACACCCCAGGGATGTGCTAAATAGGAATCACAGAGAGGGCTGGAGCCAATTCAAAAATATGTTACTGAAGGTGAAAGATCAGAAGGACAAAAGTGTGAAAGGCAACAGGCAAACAAAGGAGAGACATCAGGAGAGCACAAAAACACGTCGGAGTATTGTGAGTATGAGGCTCACGTGTTATTGGCATCACTGATGGGTTAAATATTTTGTTTTGCGGTGTTAAATTGTGAGCACTTCTAATGAGCTTTCCAGGCTGCTGCGTGTTATGTTGAGGAAAGAAAGTGTCATTTGGCTGTGCTTATCCAAGCAGAGTAGGTAATAAGAGCGTAATGGGGAAACAGTGGAGTTGAGATAGAATGAAAACAGGGAGAGGGAGGAGGGCTGTTGTTCAAACACACAACTGAACTTGTTTTACTGGTGTCTTCATGAACCTATTTAGGACATCTAGTTTTTAAACACTGCAGCTAAACCTGAAAAAAAAAATCCAACATTAATATATGTTTAGACATAAAGATTAATAAACAGTATCGGTTTAATTTGAAACAGGACTCTTTCCACAATTTCTTCTTTAATTTTTGCTATCACTATAGTTCTTGGTGATATTGTTTTGTCACCAACTGATAAGACAATAACATTAAATACCGTACCACTTTATTTATAGAGCACTTAAAATCGCAACAAGGCCAACCAAAGTGCTGTACAGCAGAACAAACAAGTAAAGCACACAGCAAAACCTAAACTAAAGTAAAATAAAAATATAGATAAGAATGGAAGAAGATAACAGCTAAATGGCTAACACTGTAGAATACAGACAGGTTAAGAACAAACCACACTGTGTCAAAAGTCAGGGAATAAAAGTGGGTTTTTAAGACTTAAACACAGTGAGAGGGGGAGCCTGACTGACAAGAAGTGGCAACTCATTCCACAGTCTTGGACCTGCAACAGAGAAAGCCCTGTCACCTCTGAGCTTATGATAGGTTCCTGGAACTGAAAGAAGCATCTGATCCGCTGACCTCAGAGCGTTGTGGGACATATGGCTGCAGCAGATCAGTGAGATAAGAGGGGGCAGAACTGTTCAGTGATTTAAAAAACATACAGAAGGATTTTGAACTGAATTTGAAAGTGAACCAGGAGCCAGTGCAGGGAGACCAAAACTGGTGTAATGTGCTCTCTTTTGCCTGTACCGGTTAAAAATCAGGCTGCTGCATTTTGGACCAGATGTAGTTGTGCAATGGAGGTCTGACTGATTCCAAACAGAAGCACATTGCAGTCATCAAGCCTGGATGTTATGAACACATGTAATACAGCCTCAAAGTTATTTTTGGACAGTATGGGCTTCAGTTTAGATAGTCACCTCAACTGAAAAAACAAAACAGGATTTAACAATCATGTTTACATGACTGTTACGTTTCATGGAAGGTTTCCATTATCACTCTCAGATTAGTGACTCTTTGTTTCTCTAATGGTGTGGGGTTTTGTTCCTGTCTTTGTTTCCTCATGTTTCCATCTCTCAGTAGCTATGTTTACATGGACATAAGTAATAGGATCAAACGGCCATTAGGAATAAAAACGCGTCATGTAAACGCCCTGTTCGTGTTATTTTTTTTGTTTATTCAGCGTGATCTGAAATAATTTGTGATCAGAACGAAACGGGTGGTTTACGCCGATTCATAACCCGAACGTTGCGCATGTAAACGCTTGATCTGTTCGTTTTTATCTGATGGTGAAAAACTGACCTGACTGCGCATGTGCAACTTTGTCATTTCCACCTGGCTAATGCTAATAATATTAGCATGTCAGGGGAGCAAAACTGGTCGGTGAGCGACACATTTCTTCTAGAAACTTTGAAAGAGCTCAAAATGATCTGTATGACCTGCAGCTCAGTCAGGGAGAGCAGCAACGTCTCCGCCGCCATTAAAACCTGTCGCGGGTCCATTTTGGGTGCTCAGGTTTGTTTACGTTCATCCCGGAAGTAAACCAGAAGTAGAACTTCTTCTTCGGGGGTTTTATTAAGAAGAGTTTACCCCTATGCGCATTTCAGTACTGCTGTTCAGAACAAAGCCTGCTGCATGTAAACGCTTGTCATGAACAGATTGTGCCCATGTAAACAATACATTTGAATTATTTAATCTGAAAACATTTCAATCCGGTCAAAAAATGTTGCACATGTAAACATAGCTAGTGTTTTCCCTCCTTTTGTTCAGCCATTGTCTCACCTGTGCCACATGTTAATCGCTGCAGGTGTCTGTCGTTGCCCCAGTCTGTGTGCGTGTATATATTCAGTTCACTGGTGTCTTGTCTTTGTCTCGGGATCGTCCTCATGGTGTGTTCTGCCTTCCGTCCTGTATCCTGTTTACTCTTGAGTACGCTGCCCCATCAGCTTCACTTTGTTTTTTGTAAATACATACTTTAGATTTTTTTTTCCACGAGCCTCCTGTCATCCACCTGCACTTGGGTTCAACCCTTCTGACGGCAAAACCTGACAAATGGGGCTAGAGAAGAAAGGTCGATACCGTGGTTCTTGATCACTGACTAAATGACTACTTGTGCTGACTTATGAAAGAGCAATGCATTGAGCATAACAAAAGTGATAAAAAAAACATGCAATTACCTGTCATTTATTCTAATCACTAGGCTCACAGCACTCTGGCTCAGATTCAGTAATGGTTTGCATGACTTTTGTGGGTGCTATTTTGATTTTTGCACAACCGTATTCTTCATAAAACTCTCACAAAATGAGATTTGTGCGTCCAGATTGACTGTCAACTCCATAACATCTCTCTGCTGGTAGAATTTGTCTCCATGTGTATGATATAGGAATGACCACTGGTCTGGGTCTGGGTTCCTCCTTTTCACCTGATGGCTGACTGGAGTCCTGTTTGGGTTTCTTCTCTGCTTTCAGGAAGGCCCAGTTAGGATATCCACATTGCTCTAGAGCCTGTTTTGTGTAGGATTTCTCCTTCTGCCTGGCTCCCGAGCTAGTGGGGATGCTGTCTGCTCTGTGATACAGAGTCCTGATGACTCCTAACTTCCGTATGTTGAGGGGGTATCAGAGAAACCGAGACGTTTATTTTCTAAACATAACGTCCCAGTGGCTTTTAAACCCCAAAATACATTACGGCAAAGACTGGTTCATCCCAAAGATCCAGTCCCCCGGCACAAACAGAGTAATGTTGTGTATGCTGTTCAGTGTCAGGAGGGCTGTGATCAGTCTTACATTGGAGAAACTAAACAGCCACTGGCCAAAAGGATGGCCCAGCACAGAAGATCAACATCATCAGGCCAGGATTCTGCGGTCTACACTCATCTCCAGGCCAGCGGTCACTCTTTCAAGGATGAAGATGTTCACATCCTGGACAGAGAGGAACAATGGTTTGAGAGAGGAGTAAAGGAGGCCATCTTTGTGAAAAGAAATCGTCCATCATTAAACAGGGGTGGAGGCCTCCGGGTTCAACTGTCCCCCTCTTACAATGCTGTGATTGCTAGTATCACTCAGCCCTCTGTGAACAGTAAACAGCCATCAGTGTGCTAATGATCCATTGTTAGGCTGATGGTCCTTCTTGAGCATGTGATCAGCTGGTTTTGGTTGTCAGCAGCAAACTGGTTGATCCACCCTGAGAAGGTACTATTTAAGAGACTGAGCTGAATACAGCACCTCAGACTGAGGAAGTCTCTTGGATGAGAGACGAAACGTTTCTAGATTTTTTTTTTGCTTTGTTTTGTTTTTGTTTTTTT
>NC_056501.1:31859033-31877780 GCF_014905685.2 Nematolebias whitei | reverse complement strand
ATATATATATATATATATATATATATATATATATATATTAAAATAAACTACCACTTACTACATGTACTACTATTCCTACTTTGTGGTTTTTCTCTTATCGCGGGGCTTCAGGGTACGGATCCCCCAGGATAAACGAGGGACTGTATCCTGTTTCTTTGTTCATGTTTGCTCTGTCACCCACGTCTGATTTCTATTTGCTCCAACCACTCAGTTGTTATTTATTCATTGTTAGTTTCCTCCAGTTTATAAAATATTCTGCCCAGTGTCCTTGTCATGATTTCATTGTCGATGTAGCTGTCCTTTAAGTTACTTTAAAAAAAAATAAAAGTACTTACTGAGTTTAGTAGATTGTGTTTTTACAGTACGCTTGGTTTTGTTTAAAGTTAATTAAAAATATTTGGAACACAATGTCTTTATTTTAGTCCTGGATTTTGGCCTTTCACATTCACCCGTTGAATTTGAAAGAATCTTAGACACCTTTTTACTGTAGAACAACTGGTTGTCTTTTCTAACATTTTATCAAGTTGTTTGTGTAGTGGTGCTGTTTTCTCACAACAAGACAATCTTATGTTTCAGTCTTGGTGAGGACCTTTTGGTGTGGAATGAATTAGTGTTTCCTCAGGCATTTGGAAGTTTTCTCTTGGTACCTCAGTTTCTTCCCGTGGTACCTAGATTCTTAATTGACTTTGAATGTGAGCATGTGATTATTTCATATTTTCTGTTTCTGTATTAGTTCTGCAAAGGATTGGAAACCTGTCCAGTGTGTACCTCACCTTCTACACACTTATAAGCACCTTCTCCTGATTTGTGACTCCAAATAGGATAAAGATTAAGAAATAAACGTGTGAGTGTTTGAGCATAGCATCAGAGCTTGTTTGCTCTATGAACATCACATAATGTAAAGATATATTTTGGTACTGTAGTGTTTTCATCTAGGTCAAAGTAAATAAGTCCTATTGTAAACTTGTAGTGAACCTGATCTGACCCTGATCTGACCCTGATGACCTCAAATCTATCAGATGGACAGAGACTGTTATTTTCATTGATCTGAATAAGTCTGAGCCATCTGATGACTTTCTTTCTTGAATTAATCAAGCAGAAAAGACAATCCTCTATAATCATTACTGTTTTACAAATGTTTGATAATCAAATTGTGTTAGTTCCATTCAATGCTTACAGGTTGAAAAAGAACTACTCATTTTATTTTACATAAACAGTAAGTAATGATTTTTATTCCTCATTCAAAGAAGAAATCAGGTTAATATGCATTTCTTGATTGTCTGTCTTCAATGAGCAAGCTGTCGTAAGTATGTGAAAGTTGAAGCTTCGGTCAACTAAATGTTTACTGAAAATGGGATGTCATGTTTTACTATTTGGAAAGATACAACAGAGTGAGGCTCCAAAAAGTCTGGTATTCTGCAATAATCTTTTCTGTATGTTGAAAACAAATTCATTCCCTGACCTCGACTTTTGATAATACCTTACGTCAAAAAACACACCTCTTTCTGGTACATCCACGAATCAGAAAGCTCTAAATTGAACCGGAAGTCGACCCATTTAAAATGTGGCAACTTCCCAGTTCAGGTTAGAATTTGTTAGAATTCATGGAGAATTCATGGAGAATGGTGAAGTGAATTGAAGAGAATTCGAGAATTCAGGAGAGTCAGAGACGTTTGGAATTATAACTTCTGTTTGAACAACCCACGCACGACTATCTAAGGATTTCAGCAGCTCTCAACGGAGACGCTGAAAGGTCTGGAGGATTCTCTATCGAGCTGATCTATCATCAACCAGGTAACGGTCTCTTCTTCGACTAAAGTGTACCGGAGGCGAGCTGAGATCTGATGAAGCGTGCACGTTCTGGTCTACAGATATTAATTCCCTCACATAGTTCTCTGTAAGATAAATCTCCATTTCATCTTAAACTCTTCTCTCTCTCACAAAACCAGTACAGATATTTTAGAAATATCTGAAGCAAAGTCCTCGTTCACCGCCGAGTGATCGATGCTCATTTTCTGTGAAACTTGTCTGTTATTATTTTCATATTTTGCCAAATTAATGTAAATGTTTGATGTTAAACTTTGATTCTGAAAATAAATGACCACATTCATTTGATGGGTCAAAGATAATAACGTCTCTCGTTCGCATTTTTGTTAAAATTCAATGCACGACTTACACAGTCAGAAAGATGAGGAACTCGTGAAAAAGTATGCATATATCTCATATATTTGTCATACTACAACTAGTGACACGTACCCACGTGACTCACTACAAACTTAACTGTGTTCAAAATGATTTTCTTTTCCACATTGGGAAGCAATGATTGAATTGAACTTTAAATCAGAATATTTGCCATGTCCTGCAAACACACCTTGCCTGGAGTACTCATCAGCCTCGTGGTGCACCAGGTCAGTGACGCAGCCGCCATAGTGAAGCCTCTGCTCATGATCGAAGGCCTTGAGCGTCTCACTGGAGCTGTATGACTTCTGCGTTGGCACACGGCACTCGTCTGCATCAAGGGACGAGGTGTTGTACTGGGAGTCTTTCGAGCAACGACTCCTAGTCAGAGAGCGATGCCTACGGTCCTTTAAGTCCATGATGAACTTGGGTGAAGATAGGAGATGAGTGATGGAGGAAACAGCAGAGAGGGGTGATGAAGGGCCCCCCTAAAGGACCTCCTTAATGTTGGTCACTTCTTCAGACACCTGGAAAGCAAAGACGGAAAGGGGAGGAGAATAGAAAAGACATTAAAAGTTGTGTTAAAATGCACATTTAGCTCTGCTGTTGCTTATTTACTAACTGTAGAAAATACAGGGAGAGCTGGGTAAGAGTGAGCACTGCAAAAAGGACATTTGAGCAACCAGGCAAATATACAACACATCGGAGTATTGATGCAGGCTAAGTAAGGCTATTGTGGGGAGAAACGGAGCTGCCAGCCCTGTGGTCCACAGAGATAGTCGGCCATCGACCGTGCTGATGAAAAATAGTCATCCAGCATCCAAATCTATTTCATAAAAACCGAGAGCAACTCAAACAGGATCCACTCGACCTGAACTGATGGCAGTGATGCATGGATGCAACAAAAGTGGACAGTAAGCCAAAAAGACAGACGGAATAATGACAAAACAGACAGATTATCTAGATTAGAGCAAGGTAAAGGGCAGATGAAGAAGAAAGCAGCCGGATGCAACAGGAAGGAAGGAGGAGGAGGAGAAATGACTTGAGGGCTTTGAAAGTCTCTCCCTCATTATCAGAGTGAGAATGTATCTGGCTCCCTTAGAGGCTGTAAAGGATAATCAAACACACCCAAATGAATACACACAGACACACAAACTGTACACAGCAAACACAAAATGATACACTTCAATTTGGCACAAAAATTAGCGTGTTGCCCAAACTTGGCACGGCTTATAAAACCACTTGTAAAAACGTGTTTATTATGACTTTGCCTGTTCGTTTGATGCCTGATCTGTCCATTCCTACTGCAGCACCAGCACCCTTTTAATCTGTTCAACCTCACACTTGTGGACGTAGATTATACATGATTATGATTCTAATAAAGCACGATGCTAGTCGAGCTGCTTTGAGCAATGCATTGCACAAGAGAGCTAAAGTTCAAAGTACAACAATACAAGAACCAGCAGTAATTGACAGAAACACTTCCAGCAGCTGTCTGAATGTGATATTCATACCAATAAATAGGTCATTCATAGTTCTGTTACTTGAGGCAGAGGAAAGTCTGGTCTACAACAGAGTAACATTGAGGTTTTGTCACGATCGTTCTCAATCTGGACCAATATCAGAGAACAAAATGGCTTTTTTTAAAAGAAGATCAGTGATGTTGAATATGTTATATTGCTAATTGCATCCTCCCTTACAGGAGGAATAAAAGTAGAGGGGGAAACAGGTTACAGAATGTGAGTCAATCATTTCAATGAGTGCTCATTTAAAATGCTTGGAAGGTAGCACTGAAAAGTGCCCTGCTATGTCCATTGATTAACAGTAGGTATTAAGACTCATAAAGAGCTCATTATTCTTGGGCATCCATCACACAGGCTATTAGGAGTTCAACCTTAATGTGTTTGTACCTTGAATGGAGGGTAAGGAAATAGTTCAGGATACTGACTCAGGAGATGTGGGGACATTTTGACTGGTGGTTTGCAGACAATGGGACTAGGATTGTGTGGAAGAGCAAAGCAGCTGCTGCTGATGAGTTATGGCTGTGTCGGAGGATTAGTGGAAACAATAAATACTCAATAATTGACGAGCTGTTATTATTTACTTTCTTTTCCGGAAAGTTTTATTGGACGTTCAGAGCAAACTTCTTCTGCATCAAGCACAGCGCCAGAGGGAAGCAGGCTTTTCTTTCTTAAATGTCTTCAACATAGAAGTTGCAGCTTCCCTTCGCTTTAACTCGAAATTAAAATTCCCTCTACCAACACTGTTTACAAATTAATGTTTAATTCATGGCAACAAGTGCCAACACATCTGTTTCACCGTCATAAAACGGATGAGAAGTTTATTTGTCAGGAAGGTGGCCAGTAATTAGTTTAGAAGAAAAGGAAGCAAGGAACATGAACACCCCCACCCACACACACACCTCCATAAAACATTGTTTTACATTTTATTGTTTTTTTTTTAATCTATTCATATATCAAAATACAAAAATACTACTTTATAACCTGCCACATTTACAAGGGGATACGACACCAAGCCATATGTTACAACATGATACATTAAAATGTACTTTATTCTCCCCTTTGGAGCAGTTTTGATGCAGCAGCTTCTTTCACAGAAGTGACAGCTACTGTAATCTCTTTGGGGAAGAGGCTTTCACTGATTACACTGTAATCAATAAATAGTTTTTTTTTCACAGCTTGTGGGAAATCAACTGAGGCCAACACATTTCCAAACTAAAAATGGATTTTAGATATGTCCAAATGACCAGCATTACCTTTACCTGTTAGATATGACCTTTTTTTTTTAAACAGTGCATATTAATCAGGCAGTCACGCCTCATGGTGTTATAGTGTAATTTATGTTTTATAGGTAACATTAGATGTTATATTTTGTGACAGTTTGTTTTTTTTCAACCTGAAGCCATCCATCCATCCATCCATTATCTTTACCCGCTTATTCCATTTTAGGTCACGGGGGTCGCTGGTGCCCATGTCCAGCAATCACTTTGCGAGAGGCGGGGGACACCTGGACAGGTCTCCAGTCCATCACAGGGCCACATAGAGACAAACGAGACAAACAACCATTCACTCTCTCACTCACACCTAGGGACAATTTAGAGTTACCAATCAGCCTAACATGCATGGGAGTGGTGGTGCAGAGGTTGGCCTGTGATCGAAAGATCGCCGAGTCAACTCCTGGTACCGACAACAACAAAATGTGGGTGAGACAGGTGAAGCACCCACACCTGCCTCCCCCCTCATTTGCACCACTCTGGGCTTTTGAGCAAGGCCCTTAACTCCAGCCATCTGCTCCCCTGGGCGCCCTAGGTGACAGCTTTGCTCCACACAGAGGGCTGAGGTAGCTTGGTGCTCTGTGGTTGTGTCAGGAAGGGCATCCATCCATCCATTATCTTTACCCCCTTCTTCCATTTTGGGTCACGGGGGTTGCCGGTGCCCATGTCCAGCAATCACTGTGCGAGGGGCGGGATACACCCTGGACGGGTCGCAAGTCCATCACAGGGACACATAGAGACAAACGAGACAAACAACCATTCACTCTCTCACTCACACCTAGGGACAATTTAGAGTTACCAATCAGCCTAACATGTATGTTTTTGGTCTCAGGGAGAAAACCGGAGTACCCGAAGAAAACCCACACATGCACAGAGAGAACATGCAAACTCCACCCAGCAAGGCCCTCGGCCGGGATTTAAACAGGGGCAACCTGCTCGCTGGGAGGCGGCAGCTCTTCCAACTGCGCCACCGTGCTGCCCATATCAGATCAGTTTCTTGCATTCAGGTGTTGGAAAGTTCAGCTCTGCCAAGGCCAAGGTTTTCTGCCTGATGTATTCCAACAGAATTTTAATGCAGGATTCTGCTTACAAATGCACATTTGGTAAACCTTATCCACTTATTTACGCTAGCATCAACAGATTACCACTTGGAGGTAGATTTATATATAATGATACACAAGCTTTCACTCATGCAGACCACCAAACTACATGCATATTCATATAAATATTTATATAAACACATACACCAACTAAGCTAACAGGCAGACAAACGGATACATGAACCTAAAACCCGTAAAAATTCTTGTATGACCTTGCAACAATCAGTGTTTTTTTCAAAAATGAACAGAGCTGGACAAAGGGAAAAAGAGAGACATGCATGCAACCATGAAGTGACCATGAAATCCAGGCAGAATGAGAAATGTACTTGTAATTGGAGAACGTGTGAGAAGAAAGAAAAATCCATTTTCAAAATTACAGAGGTGAAGTTTAGAACAGAAATGGGCCTGTTTCATGCAAATAACAGCTTCAGGGAAAAAAAAGGAAAAGGCTCAATGCAAATTCACTGTAAATGCAAATTAAGCCCAGTTAATAGGAACTTAATGACATCAGAGGATTAGTGAGCATCAAACAAGATGGTTTCCTTTTTCAACTCAATCAACCTCTAAAAGAGGAGAATCCAAGTATTAAAGGAAACCTAGTAAAGGACTTGGCTTTAAAAACACATGCTGCTATTTAAAGGATATTTGGAGTCACATTTGTTCTACTAGCCCATGAAAAACAAGCATTTAATACGTTAAATGCTTGAACAAATAAGTGCATTGGGCATAATATGAAGATGGATTTTAGGAATCATTAATAAACTCACAACACATTCTTAGCTCAAACAATAAAAGAGAACAACAACAGCAATACTGTCAAAGTAACACTCCTCGTGGGGAATGCCAGCATCGTTCAGAAACAGGTGCATCGGTGCATTTATGGCTTCAAATTGCCTCAGGTATTTTGTGTTTTATTGCATCATGCCTCAAATCTGCCTGAAGAAACTGCTGCGGAGGCACCCAGCACTGGGAACATGCTGATCACGATCAAATGGGCCAGGCTTCTGCATATTATTTCACTGCATTTGTAATGGTTACATCTACGTTGGCAAGAGACCCAAAGTCAATTAGCTGCAGAGATCTCAACAGTGACTGCTCTCATTTTTCAAACAGATAAGCACAGAGACGACATGACAGGAGTGTGCGAGTATGGATGCTGTTGAGGGCCACCACACTGTGAGGGGCTTTCTGTTCAGAGGAGTCCAACTGCAGCCAATGAGGATGATTCAGAAACAGGTTTGGTCATAATGAAAAAAATAGCAGTTCAATGTTAAGATTCAATACGTTATTAGGCTTCAGACAAATCTAGAAAACACATTCCTCAAGGAAAAATGTGGTTCAGTCCAATTTATTTATTTTTTTGCTGCAGCTAACACATAAGTTTGTCAATTTGCTTCTCATTCTTTTATAATTAATTAGGTAGGCCTAGGTTTGACAAAATGGCATTTTTCATTATCACATTTTATTCTAACGTTATTTCAAGAACGTCTGTTGATTGTATCTGAAATATATAATAAATACACAGGATAGCTAGAAGTTAAAGCAACTGAATAACTGCAGCCATTTGTTCTGCTAACTGACTACATTTTTGCTTTTCGATTTATTTACAAAAAAAAAATGCAGCATATGAAACATTTTTTCAATAACGTTGGCGATAAAAAAAAAATCTTTATAAAGTTTCAGGAGTGATTTTCAAGAAAAGGGTGTCAGCAAAGGTCAAATGAAAAGTTTACAAGACAGTGGTGAGACCAGCTACGTTGTATGGTCTGGAGACAGAGACATGGACAAAAAGACAGGAGAAAGAACTGGAAGTGGCAGAAATGAAGATGTTAAGGTTCTCCTTAGGAGTGACAAGGATGGATAAGATTAGGAATGAGCTCATCAGAGGTGCAGCACTGGTTGAACAACTGGGAGATAAAGTTAGAGACCAGACTGAGATGGTTTGGACATGTCCAGAGGAGGGACAGTGGGTATATTGGTAGAAGCATGTTAGAAATGCATCTGCCTGGAAAAAGACAAACAGGAAATATATGGATCTAGTTATAGAGGACATGGAGGTAGTTGGAGTGAGGACAGAGATGGAGGAGGATGACACTGTGGAGACCCTTGAAGAGGGAAAAGCCAAAAGAAAAAGAAGAAATTTGACCAAAATTAATCTTTATGAAACAGTTACATTTCTCATAATTTTATATTTACAGTGGAAATCAGATGTTTATATACACTGCATTAAAAAATACCCCCCCCCCCCCACACACACACACACGACTGTAAAGTAGACTAAACCTTTCTATAGGTTAGTAAGGATTCCCCAACATTATTTCCTAATATTAAGGAAGAAGCCATTGCTCTGAAATAAACATAAAATAACTAGATTAAAAGTTGTAAATGTTCACAGGGACAAGAAGTTTCATATTTGGAAATGTATCCTGTGTCTGATGGAACAAAAATTCAACTATTTGGCCAAAATGATCATCGCTACAGTTAGAAGAAAAAGAAGAAAGGTTGCAAGCATGAAACCGTCTCAACTTTAAAGAACAGGGACACAATTTTTAAAGAACACCCCATAACCATCATACTGTGGTGTATTTTACTGCAAGGTGGTACTTCACAGAATAGATGGCATCATGAGGAAAAAATAAACATGTCAAAAATATTGAAGCAAAATCTTAATGTCAGACATGAAGTTAGGCTTGGACATAAACGGGTCTTCATAAGGACAAAAACCCTGTCTACTGTCAGATTAGTTACAAAGTGGCTTAAGGACAACAAAGTCAGTGTTTTGGAGTGGCCATAACAAAGCACTGAACATAATCCCATAAAAAATGTTTGTGGTAAGAGCTGAAAAAGCATGTGTGAGCAAAGTGGCCTAACCTAACTCAGTTACAACAGTTCTGCCAGGAGGAGTGGGAAATAAATAATCCAGAAAACCATGATGAGAAGATTGTGTAAGACCAAACATCAAAGTCCATGCTCAATAATCCAGGTAAAAATCCAACAATGTTCAGTCCGGACAGTTTATTTTTATTGCTGAGACATTTCGTCCTTCATCCAAAGGACTTCTTTAATCTGAGAAACCACCAAACAAACAGATTCCCACAAACAGCATACTCCATAGTGGGGAAAAAAACAGTTTGCTGGTGCTAAGATGGCGTCCCGGGCCCACCCTCTTCCCCCTCAACCCCTCTGATGCAGCCTGTGTAAGGTTAACATAACATTTGACCCAAGTTGTACAGTTAAAATACATTGTGGGCGGCTGTGGCTGAGTGGTTAGAGCAGTCGTCCTCCAATGCGAGAGTTGGGGGTTCGAATCCACCAGCAGTCACATGCTGAAGTGTCCCTGGGCAAGACTCTGAACCCCTCGTTGCCTCTCATTCAGTGTATGAATGTGATAAATCACTGATTAGTCTCATTAGAATGATTTGTTCCATTAGCTTTTTATATATCTAGTAGAGTACTGTGTGAATGGGTAAATGAGGACACAGATTGTAATGTAAAGCGCTTTGAGTATCTTGAAATAAGATAGAAATGTGCTATATAAGTACAGTCCATTTACCATTTACCATTGTACTAAGAACATGTATATAAATTTGTGCTGGCGAAAATAATATAATAATAAAAAAAAAAATTAAAACCCTCTCTCATTATTCAGACGTCTGTTTTTCTTCTTCTTTCGGCTGCTCCCTTTTAAGGGGTCGCCACATCCAACTAAATTACACAAAGACTTGGCAATTTTTATTTTTAGCTGGATGCCCTTCCTAATGCAACCACAGACCACCGAGCTACCACACCCCTCTGTGTAGAGCAGAGAGCTGCCATCTAGGGCACCCTGGAGAGAAGATGGTGAGGGTTAAGGGCCTTGCTCAAGGGCCCAGAGTGAGGCAACTGTGGGTGGAAACAGGTATGGGTGTTTCACCTTTCCCACCCACATTTTGATGGTGTCAGTACTGGGAGTTGAACCAGTGATCTTCCGATCACAGGCCAACCGTCTCTAACCTCTGCGCCACCACTCCCTATTATTCAGACATAGTACCGTATTTTTCGGACTATAAGGCTCATTAAGCGAAACTAAAATATTTTGACAGATTTTTGGGAACAGTGTACCACATAAAATCGGTTCAAGGTCAGTAAGCACAACCAGAATTAATACATAAAGTGCACCGGATTATAAGGCTCACTGTTTATTTTAGAGAAAATTAAAGACCTTTAAGAGTGCCTTATAGTCTGAAAAATACATAAATAGAAATAATTAGGAGAAACCTAACTGATGGGAGAACAGGAAATATTTAGTTTGATTTATCATCAGACAGTAAAAAAAAAAAAGTGGCATCTCTTTATACAGTGTGTGTAAATTTCAGGTTTCAAGTGTTTGCTACCTTAACTTGTATAAAACCAACCTGAACTTCTTTCTGGCTCATTGTATTTAGTTTTAATTACAGGAAAAACAACTACCAGCCAGAAAAACTGGCAGGTAAAATCCTGATAAAACAGCAGGGAGTGTTTCCATCAGAAAATTCAGCCATTCTTCCAGAAGTCTGTTAACAAGAGATGAAGTTGTTCATTTAGTGCCCCCTTTCATTCTCTGCCCATGCTTTTTTTTTTTTTAATTTTCTCTTTCACAATTCAAATGAAATTTGTAAAGCAAAAGAGTGCCCTCTTGAAAACCTGTCCCTGCCATTAGAAATGACAAAATTGTGGCTATAAAGCTTTTTTAGTGCTGCTGCTCAAATTAAGTTGTTTGCACAGTTTGTTCACAAAGACAAAGAGTACACACGAAAAGACTGAGAGAAACAAAAGAAAAGACAGGAAGAAAGCTGAGCACAAAGGAGTAGCATGAGAATAAAATGAAAACAACAAATTGTTTACTCTGATTTGTCCTCAATTAAAAATTGTCAAAGAATGAGTGCGTCTCGACTTCGGGGGGGTGGGGGTTGGGTGGGGGTGAAACAAAACATCCAACTGAAAATGTAAATATAGTCAAGATTAGAACATTTATCATACCGTTTACCGGAGAAACCACTGACAAACTGAGATTTCTCCATTTAAGCATCATGTACTTGAGATCACAATATCTTTTAATTTTAACATTAAATAACAATTGACACAGAATTAAATAAACTTCAAAACAATAACAAAAAACAAGTATTTACTTGAATTTTTACTATATAAGTAACATCCAAAAAAGTTCAATCTGGTCCTCTGGACGTTCAAAAAATTTTTGAATGTCCAGAGGACCAGATTGAACTTTTTTGGATTTTTCTACCTGGATTATTGAGCATGTATCAGGATATATAATTAACAGTTTTAAGCTGTAAATGTGAGTTTTCATAATAGGGGAATGTGATGCATGTGCACCTACATAAATATGTGTTCAGTAGTCCCTCGCTACTTTGTGGTTTAACTTCTGCGAACTCCGTCTGTTACGGTTTGTGAACGTATAGGCCATAATATTGTATAACAAATTAAATATAAAAAAAATAAAAAACTTATACAGGACACATTATTATTATTAACTTTAACATTACTCATCTGATTGGGACAGTACTGTACAGTAAAAAGTTAATGAAAAAAATCAAATACTTCAGGCAGCGCCACCGTTTTGTAGTTTTCTCTCAATAAGCTTACACTGTATTCCCATTCATAAAGACTACATTTCCCAGAAGGTAACGGGGCCCCGCCCAGAAGCCCCGTTTCCTTGTGCTGAATTAAAAAAACAGAGATAAAGTTTTGTTCTGATCGGCATCCCCGGATTAGAACCAGACTTCCAGACCCATCGGCGAATCTTGAGAACTGGTATGCTGCCCAGGTGGACTTCCGAGCGAACACGCTTGGCCGAAGGTCCGGCGCTCCATCTGAAGCTCAACAGGACTTTTTTCATGTCTTTCAACAGGCCAATGATGAGCCATCAGCGGACGTGCACGGCTGACGGTCCGGTGGTCCATCTGAAGCTCAATAGGATGTTTTCATCTCTTTCAACCGTCCAACAACGAGGACATCCGAGTGGTGACACATTGGTCAATAAAATTTAGTAGCTACATATAAGTATGTTGTTAAAATTTGTAGGTTTAAGAATTTAGAACAGGGGTGTCAAACTCACTTACAAAAGGGGGGCTAAAATTAAAACATTTTAAAACTAAGGGCCAGTTTCAGAAACTACATTAACTCAAGTTCGATACCCAACATCTTTTCTTGGTCACAGGTTCCTCAGCAAGAGTTTGATTGGTCTCATTTGATGTTCTCTAGTGCACTTTTGACATTATAATTAAAGATTACTGAAAAAATGAAAGTGATAAAAGTATTTTACATTTAAAATATCATCTTGGGGGCCAGATAAGATGTCAGCGAGGGCCACATTTGGCCCCTGGGCCTTGCATTTGACACGTGTGGTTTAGAACATTGATTGTGGTGTTGCAGGGTAGGTCTGCAGAAAAGGAACAGAGTCGGACCGGAAACGAACCAAGCCGCTCCTGTTCTGCAGAGCCCGGTAAGTCAAATTTAGTAGCTACATATACAGTACTGTATGTATGTTGTTTAAATGACGTAGGCTTAAGAGTTTAGAACATTGCAAGAGTGTGGGAAGGGTTTCTAAAGCCTTAAAATATATATAAATACTAAAATAAAAATAACGTTGCTACTTCGTGGAATTTCACTTACTGCGGGCAGGTTCAGAACCGAACCCCTGCAATAAATGAAGGACTACTGTATTCAAAGTGTATATAAGCATATATGAATATTTATGTACGTAGCTGCATTTTGAAGAAATGTCTGACCTTGTTTTCTTAATCTAACATGCACTCAGTCTTGCCCTAAATTGGATTTTTTATTTGTCTCTGAATAAGAGATACATTATATAATCTCAGGTGCCATTGGGGAAAAAAAAGCAAAAGATGTCCCCCCCAAAAAACACATGTAAGTACTTACACACAAATGTACGGCAAAAGGAGGGCTAAAGGGAAGCTTGAATGGCTCTAGTTCAATTGGAGATTATGGTCTATTTTTGATCCAAGAGGTCCTGAGAGCCAAGAGCTGAGGGGCAAGAAACATTTCATCTTTCTCTCCATCCCACACGCTTCACCACTATCACCTCCAACATGTCTTTGAGCCAAAAATATATCATCTTACATGTGAACTGTCATTATACTCACTTGATCTATCGCAACTTGTTCGCTAATTTTTGTCCTCAATTGGTTTTGGATATTGAAGTGCCAAAATTGTTTCATAATGATGACATCAACAATAGTATGAATGCTAAGATGTAGAAAGCTGTCAGTTTCTCGTAGTATTTCTTACAATATTAGAGACTGATTATTACATACCTTCTAGGTTTAAATCTCCAGAGTACACTGATGTGCAGAAAATGGTCCCTGTTTCGTCGTCTCATTTTTAGACCCTCATTAGCGAGTGAACACATAATAAATGTGTAGTAGTTTTTACAAATTAGGCTCCCTTTTATCTGCACTGCCACAGAACAATAAGGTCGCTTATAAATATAGAACAAGATGTAATTCTATGTAATTGCACCAGTTCTATTTGGTTTTGTGGCCATGCAAGTTTCTATACTGTAGTGAAATAGAATGTATTGAAAAAGCCTGTTAATTTGTCCACAGCACGTTTGTAAGTATCCACAGAAGGAAAACAAACTGGACCAGATTTTTCCGAGTTTTTCTATTTGAGTTTAAATTAAAAAAAATCTCTGTGCATTATTTGTGCCTTGCTGAATATTGCATTTGAATGAGGGAATGTCCCCTGGGATAAGCAAGCTTGAATATGGTAGTTATAAAGTACCGTTGAGGTCACACAAGAGTCCATGAGCTACATATCCTGAGGTTTGCTCCTGTGACTCACAGCTGTAGTCCCTGAAGGAGGTTGAGACGAACAAAAGTTGGCACAGTGATCACGAGCTGTGAAAAGATCTCATCCACCTTCGGTTTTCTCCCGTATGTTTCCTATCTCATCCCCTCATTTGTCAGAATGGAAATGAATGAGTGGAGGAGGAGGAGGAGGAGAGGAAGTTGTTGAGGTGTGAGAAATCCATCCCTTTCTCGTCCCTGCTCTTGGTGCCTGTGTAATTTCCAGACTGGGCTGCAGAGTGCCACAGAGCCTCTGTTTATTAGACTAATCCTTAAATCCACATTCTGCAGGCCTCGCAAACGCCTCACGAAGCTCTAATCTGACTCAAAACAAAGGGATTAGAGACGACAAGGTCCCTCTCTCTGTCTCTCCGTGTCTGCCGGAGTGGGCTCAGGGTGAAGGCACACATGTTCTGAGAAACACACTTGCACTGTTGCATACTCTTGCCTGTCATATTCCAATTTGCTAAAGACTGATTGGCACATGCATGCAAACCTTCTCTCATATTCTCTTTCTCACACACACACACACACACACATACAGACGTACTTGCATACTGTGAGCACAAGCTGGCTGCAACAAGACAGGCAGTTAGAGCCAAAGTGCAAACAAACTGGGTAATTACACATAGCTCAAAAACTCATGGGAGAAATGACGGACAAGATGAGAATGAGCTGTGGGAATGGGACATGGTTACAGCAGGGAGGATATACTTGGAATAATTGCACAACAGGCTCATTTTATGAACTTGCAGTGTTGCAAAATCAGCAGAGGAGGAGAATTATTTTATTCACCAGCAAGAAATGCCAGGGGTTCACCTCAGGGGCAACAGGCTGTTACTGTATGTGCACAAAATAAAGAGCCAAAAAAAATCAATATTTGTCAAATAGTTATCCATATTATAGGACCGGCATACCTGCAGCTCACTGTAACAAAATATTCTCAAAATTTACAGCTCCGGTGAGGCTCTCCCCAAAACTCATAAGAGCCCATTTCTGTCAGATGCCAAAGCTGTAACAGGTTTACAAGAAAACCTCTTTTCCTTCTCTCTGTTTCTCTCACAGTTTGTCAGAATGTTGTTTTGTTTCATTCCAATATGTTGAAGAAACAGGGTTTAAAAAAGGCCTGAAATTGAGTTGACTCAGTTCCTAATGCTAATTTTACAGTGTACTCAGAAACAGTGGGCCTAACTTGCAAATGTAGCATGTAAAGGTGTTGAGAAGTAAGTTCAGGTTATTTTCTGGCTACTTCCACACACTGGTTTGGCTGTTGATTATACACCTTTCTGAATATTTTGTTTATTAACAGACATAAAATAAGGGACCTATAAACCAGTACCAAATCCTTTCAAACAGTACTAATATGTAAGCATGCTAACAAAAGTCCAATATTTTCTTTACAGTAAGGGAAATGACATTCAAAATTATATTACTTATTCAAGGTTTTACACAAATATTATATGTTCATAGGATTGTTTTCCCACTTTTTTAAACCAGGAAGGTCCTATTAAGATCCAGTCTCTCTTCTTCTGGAGAATCCTGCTCAAAATGACAGAACAAATAAAAATCTGAGTTAAAAACTTGATTGCAATTAAAATGAAAAGTGTCTGTTTTAAAAGTTAATACAATATAAAAGAAACGGTTAAACACAGGGAAAGACAACAAAACAAAATCAAAATTCAACCAACCAAATACAGCACATTTTCACTAGGGATGCACCGATCCACATTTTTTAAACTTCTGTTTCAATCCCGATACCTAAATCTGGATATCGGCCGATACCGATCCCATTTCGATCTCATCATCATTAAAGATTTTATATGAGGCTGTAATAATCTCCTCTCAAGTACAATTTGTACACAAATATACATGCATGTCCAAAAAGGCAACTTGAGGTAAGTTTTATTAATGTTGGATAAGTTTCAGCGTTAGAATTAAATTTTTCTAACACAAAATGCTTTTTTTTTTAATTCCTAGCTTTAAAGTGGATATTAAAGTGATTAATTTAAGTCATTGTTTAAAGTTTTTTTTTTTTTTTTAAATAAGGGGCAGATATAAGAATATTTTTTGTCTTTCTGCACTCTTTTCATTCATTGTTTTCTTTTTGATTAATTTGTTTTATTTTGTTTCTTTTAAATGAATGAATAAATTAATTAAATAAAGTAAAATAAAACAAATTAATGGCTTTAAACATCTGCTAAGTTCATGGCATAAACCAACACAGACATGTTCATATTTTTAGTATTTTACATCACTTTATAATGTAACTGTTTTTGTTTCATTTTTTTATTATATAATTTTCTTGTAATTTTCAATTCATTTGCTTTTTGATGATCGTCTACTGTTGTACTGATAAATATCTCCTGGAGGGTAAACTATATCTTGGCTGCAAGTATTAAGCTGTGAAACTCTTCATTTTCTACAACTGATGGCGGTTGGCCATTAATTATGATGAAATTTAGCAACTTCAAGGTAAACATTCGAGCTCAGTGGCTTCAGCGATGTGTTCTTCTTGTTAAGTCCAAAGCAGGCAGCCTGATTTCGGTCAGCTGCGCTCAGTCTGCCCCTCGTCTGAGACAGGCAGACTGAGCGGGGCGGAATGGGTGCCACTGGCTGCGGTTGGGCTGCCTGCTTAGGGTCGAGAAAGAGGAGCGCACCGCTGAAGCCACGGAGCTCGAATGTCCATCGTAAAACTAAATTTACTGCGCCTTAATGTGGTGCTATGGCTCTGTAGACATTGTACGTTGCTGTCTTGTTTTGTTGTGTTTCTAGTGTAAAATACTTCCACACAGTAGACATGTTTAGATGAAAAGTTGGTTAGCTGTTAGCCACAGTGCTGCTAACTCAGTCCTCACATTGTAGCTGGCTGCAAACTATGAAATGGATTTCCTGAATGCGAGGCGGGTCTTATTACTCTGGGCTTCTTGAGACACGCCTCCATTCAGGAAATCCATTCCATAGTTTGAAGCCAACGTATAGAGCAACTGGCAGGGAATCACACAAGGAAATGTTTCATCAGACACAGACATACATCATGGATCGGAAATCTCTCCATGTTGGATTGGAAAAATCCGATACATAAATTATGCTGGTATCGGAGCCCGATACAGGATCGGCCCCATCCCTAATTTTCACTAGTAGTAACAAAGAAATATTGTGACTATACCCTCAGAATTATGAACTGAGTGGTGTCTTCAAGTTGATAGCACCTTGAAGATTGCTTATAAAAATAAAAGCAGTAAAGGACAAATGTAGTTTTACCAAATTCTGGGTGCACCTCAGAAACTTGTTCAGAGTTGTTATCATAATCAATTTTCTTTTTAAAATCATATTCTTTTAAATAATTATATTCTGATAACTCCTAATAATGACTGCATTGACCAAAAAGCTTTAGTCAATCTCTGAACAAGCTGATTCAAGAGGGTGCTGTCATCTAAATGGTTATGTCATCAGCATATAAATGTATTTTTGTCTGACCTAATGCCTTTGTATAAATAATAAATACATCCATCTGTGTTCTTTATCCACTTTTCTATACAGTGTCATGGGAGGAACCTGAGAACACAAAAGAAACTCTCACATGCATGAGGAGAACATGTAAACTCTACATCGGGAGGCTACAGCCATGTATTGAACCTGATGTATTCTTGCTATGAGGCAACTGGTCTAACCACTGCTCTAACATGCAACCCATCATAATAAATGCACTAGTACATTAAAATGATCCTTTAAGAAAACCAATAGTTATTAAAAGAGGCAGAAGTATTACTTTCTAAAATCACACTCTCAGTTCAATCAAATAAATACTTTCTAAGCCACTTCAGGCCATTATACAAAGTCTTACAAAACTCACTAGAATTAAAAAATGCTATGCTCTATTGATTGGGTGTCCAAAGTGTGGCCCAAGGGCCATTTGCAGCCCTTTGAGTTATTTTGTGCAGTCCACAACTGCAGTTTAAGAATGGTATCATTTTGTCCAGCAGGCTTTAGAGGTCGATGCAGACTTTCTGCAGATTTGCTGGCGATCCTTTTTTATATAATGTTTAGGTTTAACAGCAAAAATGATGAAAAACAATCTTCTAAAAATATGCATTATTAAGCAAAATACAAACCTTTGGCTGTAATCTTTTTATTTTCACTTGTACCAAAAACCTTTACTGATTACTACCAGAAAGTAGACGTTTAGATAAAGATTCATAAAACTTGTCTAAATATTGCAGTTGATAAAAAAAAATCAAGAAGGAAATCGGTCATTTTTAAATGAATATAACGTGGTCAAGTTTATCAACTTTATCAAATCTTCTATGAATCTGTTGTAGCGACCGACTGGACGATTTTTTAAAACTTGGATCAGCGTTTTGGGTCGTCCAATGGTCCAAAAGGCTGATCGACCCCCTTTTAAAAGGACACTTACTCAAATTACGCTTTTGTTCACAGACTAAAATGAACAATCCAAACATAAGAAAACAACAAACATAGACCCAACGAATCACATAAATCAAATCTTTTTAAATAAAAATATAAACTTATTGTTTGAGACTTTTAATGTTTTGGATCTACAAAAATTCAAAACTCTCCACCAAAATTAGTAAACTTATGACCTTTCTCTAAAATATTGTTCACGCTGAGAGTTAAATTCACATTTTTGTGGCCCACGGGTCTTTTCATCTGGATAGTTTTGGCCCACATATGAAAAGGTTTGGACACCCCTGGCCTATTGCATCAAATGTTTCGAAGGAATCAACAAATAACGCTGAATTTAATTTTCTCTATATTGATTTGGTACCACCATGTGATTTTTTTTAACAGAAAAACAACAACACCATAT
>NC_056501.1:31842942-31858633 GCF_014905685.2 Nematolebias whitei | reverse complement strand
TATATATATATGTGTGTCTAAGGTCATGTCACATAGACACTCGGTGGTGCATCTGACAAGAACGTAATTGTAAAGGACGGTCGTGTAAAATGGAAAGGCATGGCAATCTACAGATAAAATCAGCAGAGGGGTCACAGGTCCATGCTACCTCTTCTTTTATTCATCGAGGGAATTCCTACTCATCTTTATTCAGTGGAATCTCGCCCATGCTGGTCTGCACAGCTGATACCCCGTGCATGTGCGGGTGTGCTGCTTTCTTCACCTGTGCCCCAGGAACTTGCTGCCGCACAAAGAGTCAGGGCAAACTTTGGCGCCGTACTGTCAGTGAGTTATTAAAACAATCGAGTGCTGACAAGCCCTGCATTCTGTCGCAGACGAAGAGGGCTAGGGCTTAATAACTCAGTGTCACGCCTTGACATTCTTACCATCTGTCTGGGTAAAATATTCAAATGTGCAATAAATGTCACAGGGGACAGACGGTGACAGTGTCTAATTAACACTATGACAGAGGTGACACACTAGAGGCCTTGGCTGCTTTTTTACTGTACAGCACGAACTGCCTTTTGTTTATGTGCATGCACACGCATGCCAAAACTTTGAGCAAAGGTGAAATGTTCAAGCACACTGTAGCAGTTTTTTTCTCTTCTTCCTGTCATCCTGTCTCTTTAGAGAAAAGTCAGTGATTGTTTAAGTAAACAGAAAAATGTAGCAGTAAGACACATTTTAAAAAGTGTAAATGACAGTAGCTATAGGGCTGTGCAACCCTGGAGCAGTGAATAAATGCCAGAGAAGATTCATTTCCTCGGGCTGAAATGTCAAATGGGGGGTGAGCAGGGAGAAAACCACATTATCAGCCGTATACGGGGACGCTCATCAACTCAAAGAGGCTGCAAAAATGCTGCAGTGATTCATTAGTTAATTCTTTTCACAACTGGTTAGTTTATCCCATATATTTTAAATATATGAATGTTATAAGATGGGAAATAATAAAAAAAAGATTAATTTGGAAAACAAAATTAAAAAGAATTTCAAACAAATTGACAAAACCTAACTAACATCGAGAATGTTTGTTTCCACGTTGTTGTTTTGTTGTTGTTGCTTTCAAATCATAAAATTGATTTTAAACCTGATTAGGAAACCTAAAAAAAAAAAAAAAAAAAAAAAGGTTGTTACACTGAGCATCTAAAGTGTTCAAATGTTTTTTTTTGTAGCAAATAAGATGAAACATGTAGAGCAAACCAAATTGTCAAGGTTGTATGTTTTTCTATGAACTGAAGAAACAGATACAAAATAATAACAGTTAAGAAACTTTGGAATAAAAATAACCTATGAATTAAAAAAAAATCTGCCTTTTTATGTTATTGAGATCACATCTTTATGAACATCTGATTCTTTGTACTCAACATAATTTTATTGTTCATTATCACTAATATTGTAATGAAATTAAAATATTGATGGTGATAAAAGTTATATTCAAAAATAGCCTAAAACACACAATAAATATCAATCCATGAAATTCATTTTCAACTTAATAATGTTGTCATAATTAACCGGTTCAGTGGAATCAATTCATTCTATTGCTCAATGATTTACTGTGGATTTTATTCAGCACCAAAAATTCCCCCTTTTAGACTAGTATTGAATTAATAAAGGAATGTAGATATTCAATTGTGAGAAATACTAAGATATCAGAAACAAAATCAGCAGTACTGTGTTAGACTATTAAAAACTGTTTAACGGCTCATTCAGGTTTGTTTAAAAGGGGTTCAGTTGAAAGGCTCTGAACAAATATCTTACCTGTGGTAGATAGCTCTCTAAAAGATTTCATTATGATGAAAGTAGATAGTTATTGTCATAAAAGAACTATAAAAACTCCAAATTTGCATAGCAGTTCATGCAAATGCTATTTTAGAAATATTTTCACTCATGTAAATTTTACATCCCCGCCAGCCTCTGATAGTTGGTTATAGTTAGCTGCTGCTGCTACTACTATTTGTGCTTTCAAATAACCCCTGAATTTTAAGTAAATTAGTATGTAATGTAATGCAAAACTGTTGACAACAAAAAGGCTTTTAAAAGAATTTCTATGAACTATAAACTGTAACTCCTTGCATCTCTATGCTGACGATACAGTAGTTTATTGGTGAGCTTACACAAGCTATGTTTAAATGGACATAAGTAATCAGATTAAACGGACATTCAGAATAAAAATGTGTCATGTAAACGCCCCGTTCTGATTATTCTTTATTGATTCAGCTCGATCCGAATGAATTTGTAATCCGAATAAAAGGGGTGGTTTATGCCGATTCATAATCTGAACAGCATACATTTAAACACTTAATCTGATCATTTTATTCCAATTGTGGAAAACTGACCTGACTGTGCGTGTGCGACTTATGTCAACTTCACATATTTCCACCTGGCTAGATGCTAATATGTTGGGGAAGGAAAACTGGTTCTTGAGTGACACAATATTTCTACTAGAGACTTAGAAAAAGCTCAAAATGATCTGTATTACCTGTAGCTCAATCAGGGAGTGCAGTAACGTCTCCACCGTCATTAAAACCTGGCACAGGTCCATTTTGGGCTCTCATATTTGTTTACGTTCATCACAGAAGTAGAATTTCTTCTTCTGTAGTTTTTTAAGGAAAGTTTACCACTCTGTGCATGTCAGCACTTCTATTCTGAATAAAAGCCCACTGCATGTAAACACACATCATGATCGGATTGTGCCCATGTAAACAATACATTTGGATTACTTAATCCAAATACATTTCAATACGATCATTGTGCATGTAAACATAGCTCCAGTTACCAAGGTTTTTCAGCTTCTACAGTCTGCATTTGACATCGTTCAGTCAGATTTGTTCCGTCTTAAACTGGTGCTACATGCTGATGAAAGCAAGGGCATGTTGTTTTCCAACAGAAAGTTGGTGCAAGCAGTTCTTCATCCTATCTCATCCATGCATGGTGTTCCTATTGAGTTTATGGACTGTTACAAATACTTGGGATTTTTAATTGATGCACATATTTCTTTTAAGCCACATATTGAAAACTTGATAAATTGAAACTGTTGAAACTGGGTTACGTTTTCAGAATCAGATCTTGTTTAACTCTTAATGCCAGGAAACAGCTTGTAGCTGCCACTACCTGCTATTGATTATGATGCCATTATTTGCATGAATGTCCCTGCCAGCTCCTTACAGATGATGGACACCGTCTACCACGGAACACTAACATTCATAACTGGTTTTAAATACTTTACCCATCACTGCACTCTGTACTCACTGGTCAGTTGGTCATCATTATCTACATGTAGGCTCTCATACTGGTTCATCTTCATCTATAAATCACTTTTTGTTCTGTTGCCTTCTTATATCTCCTCCCACATGTCACATCGTCAGTGCAGTTACAGAGTGCACTCTCAGGCCTTCATTACCTGAGGGGGCCTCAGTGCGGACTGAACTCGACAAAATGTCCTTATCTTACTCTGCTCCTGTAACCTGGAACACCTTGCAACAAGATCTGAAGCTGTCCACTTCTATGTATTTAAGGGATTTTAAACATTTGAAAAGGTCATTAGAAAAATCTAAGCAAATATGTTCTTGCTTTTAGTATTTTATATTTAGGGGGGAGTGGTGGCAAAGAGGTTAGAAGATGGGCCTGTGATCGAAAAGTCGCAGGTACAACTCCCGGTACCGTCAACATCAAAATGTGCGTGGAAAAGGTGGAACACCCACACCTCCCTCCACTGTCATTCACCCCACTCTGGGCCCCTGAGCAAGGCCCTTAACCCCCACCATCTGCTCATTAAACAGGTCTTGCTTTAAAATGAGTTCTCGTGGCTCAATGAGACTATCTGGATAAATAAAGGGTAAATGAAAAAAAAAATTACCTTGTTTTATATGGTACTTTGATTTTTATTGTTTTTATAACAGTGTTGTTTGTAATTGCTAATATTGTTGTATGTTCTTGTCTGTACTCTATATGTTGTCTGTCTACAACAGGTCTCTCTTGAAAATGAGTCCGCGCGACTCAGTGATACTAACCTGTATAAATAAAGGTTAAAAAAAACAAACAAAAAAAAACCCACTTCTATGAAGTTTTTGATTTAATTACCTGTAAAATAAAAAGGATTTGATGTCAGACTAGATTTTATCTTCTTAATTTGGTCAGAATAAAACTGTTCTTTCCAAACGAGGTTGCTCAAAAAGCTATCTACAAGACAAAATACTATTTGTTCTAAACCTTTTCACAAAATCCCACTTTTAAAAGGTCTGAACTATTTATTCAAGAAAAAAAAAAACTAGTTTCAAAGTCCCGTTAGAACCACATATTTAAAATCAAGTTCAAAATAAGTCGCATGTGTTTCTTATAAAATTGACCCTTCTATTCTGCTCTGCTGATGTAAAGCCTAACACAGTTAACTATAGTTTCATAGGCTCAACAGAAAATCTCCAATCAATGAAAAGTTGTTTTTCTTGGAAATGTACAATGACATTAAATGCCCATTTAAAAGGTATGTAAATCTGCACCTGTCACCACAGAAACAGTAGGAATATTTATATCTTACTTGAAATAACAGTATCAAATGCACAGTGACTTTTGTTGTAGTCAAAGAAAGAAAAGTGATAAATGAATGATTTTATACACTAAACGTAAAACTGGAGTGTATTTTGAGTTCATGCAAAGTATTTTGGTTACACCACCCCAACAAATTCAGCAGATTAATTTAAACTTTATCTTTACTTGAGGTGACCAACCAGGACAGATGCATAACTTTGTCTTTTCTGCTGCTGTTATCCTTTTCTAACCATTCGTAAAATTGCATCATGTATTTTTTTTTTTTAAAGGAATTACCAACAGTTGTTCAAACTTAACTTCAAGGATAGCTTTCAAGAGAAAGACAGTTACATCAGCTTTACAGCGTTATTCTAACTCACTCGGTGGATTACATCATTGCATTTTGCCTCATTTTCTTCCCGTCCTGAATGCATCGACTGACAGTGAAAATGCCAACCAGTAAGCCGCTCTGGTTGGATTCACTGACATCATATAGGTGACAGCGCGAGTCGGAGCATGTGTCTGTTTCTTTTCAGGTAATCTCATTTTATACAAACAAACAAACAAACAAACAAACCCAAAGTTATAAATTTAATTATCTTACACCCTACCTAATGGAAGTAATAGTGATGGTCAGAAGCTTTCAGGAATAAAACAAGTGACTTTCATTGAAAAATTTGTAACAAGGCATGTAAATCTTTTGTATTGTTTAGAGCAGAGACTTAAAGGTGAAGTTTGTTAGCTGAACGATGGAGGCACACAAATAGGCTTGTCTGCGTCCGTGCTAGTGCTTGTTATCAGTATTCCTCCTGAACCACTCAACACGTTTTAGCAAAACTTGCAGACAATTATAGAATGCATGATTCAATATGTCTGCCACAACTAACTGAGCTGAAAAGCATAAAAACGTCTAATTTAGTCAGTTTTAAAGATACTAACCTAAAAGTTGGTGTTGTAGTAGCTGAGAATGATCACATTCAATGAAACTATCAGAAATTATCAATTGAATGCACAATTATCCATCCATTATCTTTTACCCGCTTCTTCTGTTTTTGGGTAACGGGGGTCGCCGGTGCCCATGTCCAGCCCTCACTGTGCGAGGGGCGGGGTACACCCTGGACGAGTCGCAAGTCCATCACAGGGACACATAGAGACAAACAAGCATTCATGCACAATGATAATTGATAATGTTTTGAAGGTAATACAATAGAAGATGGCTGCTTCCACTAACACAAAATGGCAAAAATTGCTTTAAGTCAAATGTACAAACATTGTACAATAAATTTGTGTGTTTGTGGCTGAAAGTCATTCTCAATGCATTCTTCATCCTGTTACTCAGACTCTAAAGCTAAAACTTAAGTATAAACTTTTGGAGACAACCCTGTTTGTCTGATAGCAAAATATTTCATGAACTAATGGATGAATTTCACAGAAATTTACAGAAAATCATAATTAGATATTTATGTAGGTGCAACTGTGGCTGAGTGGTTAGAGCAGTCGTCCTCCAATGGGAGTGTTAGGGGTTCAGTTCCACCAGAGGTCGCATGTTGAAGTATCCCTGGGCAAGACACTGAACCCCTCATTGCCTCTGATGTGTGTCCCATCAGTGTATGAATGTGACAAAGCACCGATTAGTCTCTACAGGTTCAGATTAACTTTGTAGAGACCTAGTAGAGTGCTGTATGAATGGGTCAATAACACAGATTGTAGTGGAAAACACTTTGAGTATCTTGATTAGATAGAAAGGTGCTACAGTATATAAGTACAGTCCATTTCCCATTTACCATCCAACCATTATCTTTACCTGCTTCTTCCTTTTTGTTTTGCGGGGGTCACTGGTGCCCATATCCAGCGATCTCTGTGCAAGAGGCGGGGGACATCCTGGACAGGTCTCCAGTCCATCACAGGGACACATAGATACAAACAAAATAAACAACCATTCACTCTCTCACTCACACCTAGGGACAATTTAGAGTTACCAGTCAGTCTAACATGCATGTTTTTGGTCTGTAGGAGGAAACCAGAGTACCCGGAGAAAACCCACACATGCACAGAGAGAACGTGCAAACTCCACCCAGAAAGGCCCCCAGACTGGGATTTGAACTGGGGCAACCTGCTCGCTGAGAGGCAGAAGCTCTACCAACTACGCCACCGTGCTGCCAGTCCATTTACCATTTATGTACAACTCATTAACTGTTGGAGTTAATCCAGTTCAAGTTGGTCAACGGAGCTAATCAATATTAGCCAACAGAAAAATGGCTATAAGTCAATCAATTTTACAGATAAAATTTGATGTGGTAGTAGCTGAGAATCATTCAGAACATATACCCTGAGCTTGTGCACAGCAACATTTTCAAGGTTTGATGAAAATGGCTACATCTAATATGTAAACACACTGATCTTAGTTGAAACCTCTGACTTGAAAGGTGGTGGGCGGTATACTTTGTATATATATATATATATTTCTTCAATGAATTTGAGATTTTAATTTATTACAGTTCCGCTGCCGTGCTATACAAACATTACGTTCTTCTCTGTTCGTTTAAGTGAAAGGTCTTGGAGTGTTGATCAGACTTCCTGTGGCAGCAGAAGCAGGTGAGTCAGCAGTGAGATGTCATTCACAAAAAGAGGTGCAGAGTCCAGGGGCGTATATGTTACTCAACAGTGAAAACCGCTTTCAACACACGCACGCACACACAAAGTGTTTTTGTGTTTAATAATTCTTAATGACCCTTTACATCAAATGCATGTGTCTCTGCTTAGACTGGCTTCAATTTAAATCACTTAAAAAGCGAATACATATCATCATCCAAATGAGTCTGGTCTCAACACTCTACATTAACAGAATGAGTTTTAACTCTCAGCACACATCAAATACACAACTCTCCTTTTATTCCCTCCCAGTGCGCTCTGTCCTCCCTCCCCTCTCTCTGCTCTGTAAGAGCCTGTTGTATGAAGCACCTTTAATGGCATTGTGAGGGATATGTTGGACTTCACGAGGAGATTTGACACATTGTGTGTGCGCGTGTGCCTGCACTTGTTCTTATAAGCATGTGTGCTTTCCAGATTGTGGTGTAGGGTGCGATATTATAGTGCTTTCCCACTCGTGTTACTGTGTGCGCTCACACTCCAAAGCCATTAGATTCCATACAGAACCCCAAAGCTGAGAACTTTAAAGCCGAGAGCGCAGCAATCGACAGGCTGGTCTCCCACCGAGCGCGACTCTCCACTCTCGATCTCTGCTACAGCACCGCTCTCGGCTGGAGCTGCAGTTGCATTTTCACGTGCACGTTTTCACTCTGTTACTTTATCTGCTCTCGACAGCCCACACGTGGGCGCATCAGTAACCATGCGTGCACGGCGCCGATATTACCAATAAGTTTTTGCTTGCGTGGGTCTCTATTACTTGTGTGTACGGTGAATGCTTCTAATGGTACCAACTTGTCGTCTCGAAGTGTTTGTGCCTTTGGGGGCCAATAGAAGACAGCTCTGGCCTGCTTCGCCACCAATGACATAGCTGACTGGTCCCATTTAGCATGCTAGATTTAGCTTCATTAGAGAGGATGTGGCTGGAAAGGCACACAGAAGAAGTGAAATGAGGGGTAAGAGGAGACTGCAAGGCATTTGCAAAGGCCACTTTGCATTAGAGCTGGACAAAATAAAAATAAATAAAATAAAAAGATACATTATAAACCAGCCGTATCCATAATGTCTGCTGAACAGAGAGAATTAGATGAATGAATACAATTATTGCAGCAGTTGGAGTTAAATCAAAGGCTCTTCACACTGAGAAAGATTATGGCATCGAGGAGCTTCAACGTTTTTATTACAGCTACCTCTTCAGAAACAATAAGCCATAATATCACAAAGGAAAGTCTGTGTTTTGCTATAAAAAGCAAAGTATTTCTTGAAGGAATGCATATCTTACACCACCTATCATGTCAAAGTGTGAAACTGAGACCATCCTGTGTTACAAATACACAAAGTGGTTCAGGTCAAACCTTGTAAATGAAGTTAAGCACAATGTTATGCAATATTATGAGCTTTAACAAGATGCATTAGTGCTCAAAGTGTCTACTGAAGACCACTCAACTACCACTGCACAGTACTGTCGATCAAAAATTGTAAAACTGACTGATGTATAGTAATCTTTGTGATTACCTGAAGGAGTTAGCTTGATCAAGATTGTCTCCCAAAGTTAAACAGTAGTAGACATATGTTCAATGATGATCTTTTTGGACTTCCATTAGATTCTGTCCACTAGTTCAAGAGATATTTTGCTAACAGACAGACAGGCTTTGTTTAACAATTGATGCCAGTGTTACCCAAACATGTTGTGCAATGTAAAATGCACTGATTGACAAAGATTTTCAGCTACAACTACACCAGATTTTAGCTGAAGATTCGTGAGAATGATGATCCATGAGAAAGTTTGGTAACACTACAGACACACGCTCACACGCACCCACACAGTCATAGACATGGGCAACAACATTTCTGCCCATTGATTGTGGGTGATAAAGAAAAAGAAGTAAAGGAACTTTACGAAACTAAATATATATATAAATGCATAAACCACAAAATAGGATATCGACATCAAGCCAGTGGGTAGGCATGTTACATAATTTGTTATGCAACAGACTAGTGATTCTTTAAAATTTCAATTCATAAAACGTCCCACTTTGCCATGACAGAAACAAATGAGCTATCACATTCAATTGGCAAATTTGTGTCTCCTCTATTATGGCAAATAAGTCACCGCAATGGAAAATAAAAATAAGTGACTTGTCAAGATGGATAGTGTTTGTGGAGACGAGGCAGAGCAGGGGGGTTGTGGTAATTAATGCATGGCTGTTCCAAGGGTTATTTAGGATTGTGTGTGTGTGTGTGTGTGTGTGTGTGTGTATGGAGGGAAAGCCAAGAAAATGTGTTGGGATAAAGTCTGTCAGTTCAAAGAGAATTTAAGGTTTTTAAATTCCTGGTAGGAATACATATCATCTGCCGCCTTTCATGCAATAATCATTCGAAGTTTTGGTCAAACCTTGAAATGAACAATATCTGCAATCTCCTGCTATATTGATTATTCCTTTATCTAGTTTTAAATTAAAACTGTCAAAGGTTTTAATCACATTTTGTGTCTGTAACGCTTAAGTGTCCCACGTTGTGATATTTTTAAACTTGCGTGGTATTTTATGTCTTATTTATTATCTGATGTTTTGTTGTAAATATTTTAATATTACTATTATTGTGATTAAGACTGTTGCTGTAAATGTAATGGCTTGTCTGCACCTTGCGTTTGGCCTGGACATCCTTGTAAAAGAGATGAATAAATTCAATGGATTTCTTACCTGGTAAAATAAAGTTATAAAATAAATGAAAATTCTTACAATGGCTCTTAGCACTTTATATATGTGTTGTTAATGACTACTGGTGGTAGTCCACACCACGTTTTAGCCCAATATCTGTAAAAATGACCGAATTATAGCCATCTTCGTGGTTGCTAAGATCAATTTGCTGTGTGATTGTATAGATAATACACGATGTTCATCCATAGTTTATGTTTAAGGTTTTACTAAATCAGTTTTGCATTTCATGAGATATTTAGGTCGTTTTCACACTAGATAGTCCGGTAGACTCGGTTCGGTTCGGGACCAATATTCATGAACTTTTGTTTACATGTGAGCTGGTGCGTTTGCATTCACACTGCACTGTACAGTCAAGTCAACCTGTTGAACCAACCTGTTCCCCCGCTCGCCTGTGGGGGCACTGCTCCAAGAACTACTGAAAGAAACAACACAAAAACCTCTGAAGACACGTCTTCTTCTTCTTCTGTAAATAAAAATAAATTGAAGTGGCATCAAGTTTTAGCAGTTTTAGGAGTTATATTTTGTCATTTTTCAAAAATGGACTTAGCATGAGCAGAAGATGAGACAGAAGACCATGGAGAATATTGTTTTTCCACACAAGGCAGCTGACAGCTCCATATAAGGTCAGAGAAATGCGTGTTTGTTTACCCTGTGGAGCGGGGCCGGTCTGTTTACATTCACACTGTACTCGAACCATGCTGGAGTTTGCTTATACCGGACCGAGACCTAGGTTTTAGCCCGGGCCAGAGTTTGCCTTTTTGTTCCGTGACAGAGTTCGATGGCGCATTCACACCTCCCTAAATGAACCGGACTTTCTAGGAAAACGAGCTAGAGTTCGATTAAAGTGGACTAAACAGGGCTAGTGTGAATGCACCCTCAGGTGCCAATATAGACAAATGAATACACACACAAACTATCACTCCGCTTTTGCTTTTGGTGACTGGAAGTAAAAGGGATGGTTGATCATGCCAACAAAATCCAAAGATTCTCCTGTAACACCGTCCTTGATCTTTGAGCACAAACTTTTATATTCATCCCACCACTTTCATGCACTGAATGGAAAAAAAAAAGTCCCATTAGGGGGAATGATGCAAACAAATCAACACAAACATGCTTCGGACATATATGCGAGTGTGTTTGTGTGTGTGATTTTATGGAACACATCTCCCTAGAAACAGGGGCACTGTCTAAGAAAAGACACCTTGCAATGAATGGTGTGAGGTCATCACACTTAGCCCTGGTCCTCACTCTGGGTCAATGTCCCAATAACTGCTGGTGATAAAGGGGTTTCCATGGTAACTTGAGCTTTTTTTTTTCCCTTGCAAACTGGCAAAGAGAAAGAAGTCCCCTGGGTGTGCATGTCTTGCAGCAAGCAGACCCCTGGTGATTTATCCCTCTCTGCTCCTGTACAACACTAAACCATTAGGACAGAGCAGCAAGAGGGCAAGAGGAGAGAACAAAGTCTGCTCTGCTCAAAGTCATGCAAGACCCCCATCTATAATGATCAAGGAAATTTCTTTCTTTAGTTGTTTTGGTCCAACATACTAATTATAATTATTTGAACCGTTAATAACAGTTTCTGCAGGCACTGAAACAACACTGGCAACCCCTGATTTGGTGGTGGTTGTGATTGCATTGGACGTTCTTGATAAGCAAAAGCAGTGGGAACAGTTACCCTTTTTTTTCTTCCGCCTACATCAGCATTTTAGAGGCCAGTGTTTATGAGGAACGTTCCATAGGCTGCGCACTGAAGAGAGGCTAAAACTATGTTGTAAAATTAAACTCTGTAAGATGGCAATAAATGTTTGGAATCAGCAGAATCAGCAACAGAGGACATAATTTTTGATCCCTGGGACATCTGAAGGTACTTCTAAGACCTGTCGAAGTTCCTCGTTTTGATTAATGTGACGTTTTACAATTTTCTGTGGAAAATATTGATATAACCATCCCCATATTTTTGCCCACTGCAAAAAAAAATGAAGATGGACTATTATGTTTATGCTCGTGTGTTTGTTTGTTACCAAATTGTTTCAGAAACTACCGTACCCATTTCAACAAAACTTGATCAGATAGACAACAAAATGAAAAACGGTGAATTCAATACAAGATGGCTGTCACAGCAAACTGACCTGAAAAACACAAAAACGACAATAACTCAGCCAATTATACATATATTGAATTAAAATATTGCATTTTAGCAGCTGCGAGTCATTCCCAACGTGTATTCTGAGTGCTAAAAGACCTAACGCTGTTTTCCACATGTTGCTATTACCTATTAGGACTCAACTCTCTGTCTGTCTGTTTGCAACATATCTCATGAACCACTGAATGTGCTTATTTAAAATTCCAGGAAATAATCTAGGATGTACATCTGCATTTGAAGAGAATCAAAACCAAGATGGGTGCCGCTTATTTAACTCAGAAAATGCCCTAAAACCTCATCCATTTTACAGATGTTGGGCTAAAACATGGTGTTGTTGTAGCTGAAAGTAATTTCAAGAAATTTGCCAAGCATTACACATTGTGTAAGACTTTTGATAAAACCTTAGCACTGTTGGAGTTAACCCTGTCTGATTGTAAGAAAAATATCTGTCGAACCTCAGCACCAATTTTTATGAAACCTTCAGATATTGATCATTGTACTACTAAACAATTAACTTCTGAAATCAATCCAGCTTACAATCTAATCTACATTAAACAACATAAAAATGGCTATAACTCAGCTGAAATTTGATGTGATGGTAGAAAACATTACTCACAATATATACTCGAGATTGTGCATAGAGCTATCGCCAGGTTTTGACCAAAATGACTATTGTACTACAACAGGAGATTTGCATTCCTGCCATGAATACTATGACTTTAACTCTTTGTGTGGTTCCAAAATAACCATCAGGTAGTGTTGGTGTTTGCAGCATCAGATGTCGCGTGGAGTCGTTAAAACAACAGTGGCTGCATTTTGGTGGCAATAGCCACAGCAGCCTTGTATAGAGCTTTATTGATGAAGATTGGAGTGGAGTGTTCTCCCTCCTCCTCTACACAAAAGTCTATATTGGATTTCACGCTGGCTGCTCATTCACCAGACACTGCAGTACATTCCTAACCAAAAGCCTGCTGGCAATACGACTGCTTTATTTGTTTATAATGTTTAGGCTTCCCACAAATGGCTTGCACTGCAGTCCCCAAACTGTGCATAGTTACATTTAGGCAATCGACTGGGCTCGTTCTGACACGAGTGCTGCAGCTCAATTCATTTGCAATGGACTAAAAATCCAACAGTGTCGTCTAATTTGGAAGAGGAAGGAGCGAGAGGAAAAAAGGGAAATGAAGAACAAAATGAGAGAAAGGGTCAGCGTCACTGAAGCTGTGATTTAAACTGGATAAATGATGCTGGTAGTAAAACCATTACCCCCAGAACAACCCCCTTCACCCAAAAATAATTTAAAAAAGCATGTTTTTCTGACACATTATCTACGCCATCACTAAACTGCCCTCTCTGAGTTGTACGTTCCTTGGACGTGTTTCCCTCTGGCTGTCGCAGCGCTCATTAATCTATAAAAATCCCAACAGCCAACTTTCACAACTTCAGCTCCATTAAGAGATATGACAACATCCGAGACAAATTCCTGGGAAACACTTGCTGCAATGGAACTTTAAATTACCCATCTGATGACAGACGATGACATGGAGGTGACACGGCAGGAGAAATGAAGTTAACTGTGTTGCAGTAGGGCTGACATGCACACACTCACACACACACCAACATGACATCTGGTGGTGAACTGGTGGGAGTCGTGTCACTTCTCGTGTGTGCAACCACCTCGATTCGTCGCCGCTTGTGCACGTGGGAGTGCATGTGTGTGAATCTCCCAGTTTCTTCACTGCAGCCTTGTCCTCTGCCAGCTGCTCAGCTTCTCACTCCATTTGCTCCAGACTTCAGACACATCTGCCCAATAAATCCATCCCTGTCTCACATGCAAACACTGTGCAGTCGAATACAGGTGCAGATCAAAAATTTGAATATTGTGAAAAAGTTCAATTTTTTTTTGTCAATCTTTTCAGACAGTGAAACTCATATAGTCCTGTTCATTACAGAGCAAAACATCTGAGGTTTTATTTCTAGTAATTTTGATGATTATGGCTTTCAAATAAAAACCAAAACTAAGTGTCTCAGAAAATTTGAATATTGTGAAGAGGTTCAGTATTGTAAACTCCTGGTGTCACCCTGTTCACCTAATTAACTCCAGACATGAGCTACAAATGTCTCATTCTTCAAGTCAAGCCACTCCAGAACCAGAGACAACGCCATAAATGTCGTACCTGCTGAGGAGACAATGAACTGGACTGTCTCTTAGTGGTTCAATGTCCTCTGTTCAGATTAAAGTAAATCTTCATGTCATTTGTAAATCAAGGTCTCTGAGTCTGGAGGAAGAGTGGAGAGGTCCAGAATCCACTTTGCTTGAAGTCCTGAGTGAAGTTTCCACAGTCAGTGATGGTTTGGTGTCATCTTCTAGTGTTGGTCCATTCAGTTTTCTGAAGTCCACAGTCAACGCAACATCTACCAGGACATTTTAGAGACTTCACGCTTCCTTCTGCTGTCCAGTTTTATGGAGACGCTGATTTCATTTTCCAGGACTTGACTCCTGCCCACACTGACAAATGTACCAAAAGCTGGTGTTGTGATATTCTCATTTTCTGAGACACTGATTTTTGTTTTTTCTTCATTTGTAAGCCATAATCATCAAACTTACAAGAAATAAAGCCTCAAAATAATTCACTCTGTGTATAATGAATCTATGTAATAAATGAGTTTCACTTTCTGAAATGACTGACAACAAAATTGAACTTTTCCATATTTAATTTATTTAGATGAAATCCTAGTGACCGTTAGTTCATGTACTGTAGAACAAAACATCAAATGTCATCATCTTCCTTCGAATTATGTGGGGAAAAGACAAGGTTCTGTTCATTCAATTAAGACTTGGACCCTCCCAAAAGTGGCAAAAATAATAAGTTGAGTGCGGATGAAATTCTATAATCCGTATTATCTCTAGAAAAAATGTAAACTTTATTTATTATACAGTATATAAACATGGAGGATTCTGATAATGTGTTTTCACCTGCTGCTGTTACCTGAGCTTCCCCAGGCTGTCAATTAAACCTTAGCTTAACCTCTCGTTCAGAGTTCCTGTCTAAAGACGTCCATATTAGCTGCAAGTCAGATAAACACAAAGTAGTTCAGAAAAAAGCTAATAATTGTACTTTTTAGTAAAAAAAAAAAAGACTGACATTTTTGACAGAGATTGTTAGCTCTTCTGTCCAGGGGTGCCACCAAGGGGGAATAATAAGGGGCACTGGCCACCACAACAGATTTTCTGACATCATTATTGCCCCAAACATCAACCCTCTTTATTTTTTTTATCCAAAAAGCCTACATATAACAATAACATAAAACAAACAAACAAACACCAACAACAAACAGAAAAAAAAAATCTAAAAAGGGTTTTTATTTTGGTATGCCACGCTAAAAGTGTTGGTGACCACCATCTGGTCACTCCTTTAATTTTGTTCCTGGAGATGCTCCTGCTTGTACACTGTCAGTTGTATCAGTTAAATGTTAAATATATATTTATTGTTTACTACTGCAAAAATAATACTTGACAACAGTTGTATATTTATGATTAAATTATTTTGAGTCTTAGTAAAGAAACCCCAATCTCCCCCCAATTATTTTTTTTTCTCTCTGTCCTTCGGTGAAGCCA
>NC_056501.1:31832918-31842842 GCF_014905685.2 Nematolebias whitei | reverse complement strand
ATCCCTGCTTGCACTCTTTCATCCTGTGAACCCTTAAAAAGACTATTTTTTTCTGCATACCTCCTAATTCGAAGGATCAGCTGGTCTCTCAACAAAATTGATCCACTTCTCCCGACAGGAGTCAGGGCAGAAGGAGGACCCTCTTACCTCGACGGAAACAAATTGGATTCATGATGACAACAGTTTTTTTGCTGTTTGGCTGGTGAATTCTGGATTGTCTATAAATTTGAGTGGATGTGTTGAAGCTCGACAGCACTCAGACTGAATTTGTGGAGCTGCAGCAGGGAGCTGGAACAGCTGTTATCAGGACTGTGGACTCTATAGCAGCACTTTAAAAGGCAGAAAACAGCAATTCATGAGTTCTGCCTGACCCAAACTGTGGCCTTGACACCGGACTTATCTCAACTCCTCCTGGCATGTTTTGAAAATAACAAAGATGTTTCCTGTCTGTCTCCTCACCCCTCCCTTCCCCAAGGCCAAGGACATGAAACAGAACCTCAACTGAGTTGATGATGAATGACACATCTTATCTGGACAATGGCTGAGAGGGGGGGCTCTGGACTATGCTATGACTTTCCCTTAAAAATTCAATGTTTTCACCTTCCTATATGTACATGTATAACGTCCATTTATGTTGCTTTGCTGTGGTAGGTTTTTTTTTATGCCTCAAATTGTGCCCTGTCTAGGACACGGTGTGAGAGATCTTTTTATTATACCTTCTCTCCTCATGTTTTTCTTCCCTTTTCTCATCTAAGCAAAATATTATTCTGAATAAGAATAAGAAGGCCGCACTATTTATAGTAGCAGCTTCGTGCACTCCGCCCATCTTTCGGACGACTGTACATACATGTTCTCGTTGTATCTTGGTGCAATGATAATAAAGTTTATTCTGATTCTAATTCTCACTGTAGAATTTGCACACTGGACATCATGAAAAAGCTCCTAATCACATATTGAAGACTTCCCATATGAACAAACAAATCAAAAGTAGCTGACAGTAAGCAAGGTCACCCAAATGGTCTAAAAAAAATGGATAAATCCACCTTATCTCCCTAATTGCTTTTTTGCCTTTTTCTCCATGAAGCTCATTACACGTTTTATCTTTGAGTAATGGAATGTCCTTGCAAACTTCAGGTGACGTCTCTGAACACTCCTTGTCTGCGTGCGTGTAACAAATAAAATTTCTCAAGCCTTAAAAGGGCTCCTGTGAAGTAAAGGATAAAAGCCAGCGGGAGAGAGCTGCAGTGAGGGGTTTTATGCAGTCTCCAGAGTGAGGTGAAAAAGGAGCGAGCGAAAAAGAAAATGCAAGGCAGGGGGTATGTTGGGGGGGGGGGGGTGTCCCTCATAAAAAGAAGATGAAAATAATAGCTCATTGATGCAACCATTTCGTCTTAACCTCAAACGGCATGCTTCAGAGTGAGGACAGGTGCGTCGAAACTGGGGAGTAAAAAGTGTCCTCAGCTTTTTCTCTTCCTTTACTTTAGGCTCTTTAGGCGCGAGCACCTCTTAGAAAATTGACAGTCCTTACACAGGAATGTGTGCACTGTAATTAACCTGCTCATTTGCTAATTTGACTGTAATCAAGCCTCTCATCTTTCCCAGCGGGGTGCCAGAACTCTCTGAGCAGACAAGGCAGCAGGCTCCGTGATGAGTCGCATGAAGTACATGTACTTGACTTTACCGCACCTCCCCAAAAACTCAATGGCAGACGTGAATAAACACGTATACAGGTATAAATGCTTGGCGGAGGCTGACACATATAGCGTGGAGCTGTTCATGTCTGTTAGAGTTAGAGCTCCACTGTGCGCTTCATTCTCCGCAGCCAATGCCGTGCACACACATTTTAAGAAAAATAAAAAAAAATAGAATCACAGGCATAGGTATTCTTTACTCATAACCATTGAAATCAAACAATATGGCTGACATTTGCATCTGTCAAAACCCAGTGTGAGTTATTTTCTTCTTTTTGATTGATCAGAATCCAGAATATCTCCTCTGATTCTTTTATTCTCACTCTTTTGCTCAGTCTATCGCCTCACGTGCAACCACGGCAGCAAAGAGAGACTCCACTGGTTGCCAGGGGTAACAAAAGGTAACATCAGACCATCTGTTGGTTTGAATGTAAACAATATAGTTAACAATGAGGAGGGAGGCTATTATTAGGATACAGCTTTAGAAGTTGCATGCAGTCTGTTCACCCTTTAATGATTGAGCTGCCGTTTTAATACAGTGCTCCAACTGGAGCAACGTGAGCACATTCAAGATGAGATAATATTTTGATTGGTTGAGAGTGTCGATGAATCAGCACACTGATAACCTGCTCATTGGATACATTATGATTAACCACCTCCAAGTAATCGAGGTGCATGCTCAATTATCCAGGTAAAACATCCATCAATGTTCAGTCAGGTCATCTGGATATATATATTTTTTTATTTTTATTTTTTATGTTTCGCCCTCTATCCGAAGGGCTTCATCAGTCTGAGGAGTCCCAAGCAAACTGTGTTCCCCACTAAGCAGTACACTCCTACAGTGGACCAACCAGTTTTCTGGTGATAAGATGGTTTCTGTGGGCTGTCCTCTCCCCCGTCAACTCACCTACAAGATCTTCTGACAGCCCAGTTGCATCATTTTCCCTCTTTATGATTTGTGAAAGAAATAAAAGCTCATAAAGACAGTATTGTTGAAGGTATTTGCATCATCTGAAAGAATAGGTGTGGCATTTGAATTTATTCTCACATTTACAGCTAAACACAGGTGGAAAAGTATCAACTATCAATTAAAACAAAAGCTCAGATGTTCTGAAATGAGAGTTTGTGGAGAGGTTTTAAACAACTGGACAAACTGGATATTTTTTACAGAATTAAAGTGTGAATGCTGAATGACTTCTAAAATTGAAAAAAAAAGAATGAGTTGTTAATTAAATTGTTAAGGTTAAAACAAGCAACAAAAGAATCTAAAACCAGAAAAAACTGTTGTTCAAAGCCAAATCTAGCAAAAAGTGCATAAAAGCCAGAGCTGAAAATACAGTTTTTGAAGCTAAATTTAACAAAGCCATAGCTAAAATAAAAATAGCAAAATAATAGCTAAAAGCTAAACATAAATAACCTGTAGTTATTAGCTAAAGTCAGCCCAAGTGTAAGTAAAAGCCAAAAAAAAAAAAAGCATAAATAAATAGGCTAAATAAAAAAGTAGTTAAAAACAGTAAAATCATAAATAAAAATAAAAATTAGTTGAACTTTAGTTAAAAGCAAAAAGACAAAAATGTTTTTCTTTCAGCTGTTAACCTTTATGCAGGGGTTGCAGCGAGTGAACTCCCATGAAAGATTTGGCAATTGTTTTACACCAGATGCCCTTCCTTACAGAACCTGGACTTGAACCAGCATCCATACACACATGACTGCAGCACTTAACCACTGAGCAACAGCATCTCCCAAAAATAGAGCTGAAATACATTTCATTGTGTATTTTTTTAAATGAATAGACAATATCTCAATATAATTTAATAATAATAATTTGTCAATGGGATATTTAAAAAATAAAATATATGTTGAATATATGGTAAAATATAAAGGTCATAACACAATTTTTCTGAATGAGCTGACCATTTTGATATGTGAGTAGTTAAAATAGCACAAACTATGTAGTGTTTGTTTGACTTCACTTACTGTATACAGAATAAGTCAACATTGACACAATACATATCTTACCTGTTGTAGATAATGTTATAAACAACCTCAGTTTGGAGAATATAGAGTTTGATTCTTAACAAATGTATGATCTAATGGCTTATGTGGGTGAGGCCCACAGAGTATTGTCTTGAAACAACCCCAGTTAAAAAAATAAAATAAAACAGCAGCTCCTGTAAATTACATTTTATACATTTTTACATTGCTGTGTATTTCATATGACACATTTATTTAGAACTTTTTGATTACCTGCAAGTCCAGTTCACAACAGCAGCAGTAGCTAGCATTTCTGGAGTACAGTAGCTGGCGATTCCATCAGAAATATCATGCCAGTACTGTGTGACATGAAAAGATTCAAGGATTTTTTTTAAATTGTCATACCAGCTCACATTTGCATGCTTTATGGTACACAATTCAGACTCAGGTCCCAAATCAACAAGCCTAACAATTAACAAATAAATATATACAAAATAGTATACAAAAAAAAAAAAAAAAAAAAAAAAATATATATATATATATATATATATATTTTCTGCAGAACTCCACTTCAAAACATCTAAACTCAAGTGGAACAAACTGTTACGATCAAAGCACTTTTTAATCTAGTTATTTCATGTACTAACCAGGCTTAAGGAACAGAATGTAATTATACAAACATTTAAATATAAAGCTGATTAAATGCGATAAAAATGTGTCATTCATTCTTAATTGGCAGCAGCGCAGTCAGTGAGAGAGAAGAAGCGCAGCAGCTAGAGATGAATCAAAAAGATTATTTAGCAAAAGCTTAGTGATGACTCAGAGGGTGCCTAACAGTTGGTTTCAAGAAACAGAATGCACCTTTTTGATGTACTGAGCGTGAGAGAGGAAGCTCTACTCATCCGAGTCGCTTCACGTTTAATCATTTACATATATAATTCACAGGACAGCAGCTACTCCATCTTGATTTTCGCTGCTCCTTTTCTCTCTTCCCTTACTATCTCATCTTCCTCCTCCTGCGTCTTCCTCTCTCAGCACTGATCTGCTGCGATTCCTGCGCTCCAGATGTCAACGCAGCAGGTGCTGTGATTGGTAAGGATCAGCTTGTCTCGGTCCAATCAGATGCTCCGAGAGGTGTCCAGGAAAAGCAGTAAGCTCCTAATGAGACTAGCACACTGACATAGTTGCACAAAAGATGCCACACACACACACACACACACACATACGAGACACAGCACATGAAGATATATTTACCGGTACATAATGACTGCCGATATTATTTAAAAAAGACAGCAGTGTTCACCAAAATATGCAAAGAGCTCAAGCTAAAGAAGGTAAGGACGGCGTGAAATAAAAACTAATGACTTGTGCATTTCGCTGTGTTGTTTGAGGCGTCTCCATGCAGTTGCTAACTCTATACAAAATAAGAAAAACACAAAAGGAGAGTGGTTGGTTGGCATGACGACAGCACAGGCTCAAAGTCTAACAAGCTACAGGGCCCAATTATGAATGTTTGGTCAAATGTGCATGGAAGCACACACCCACGCCTGCACACACACACACGCACATGCACACAGAGAGGCTGGACGCTGGTAACATCCCTACTGATGTCACAAAGGTGAGTCAAAGATGCCTCTCCAAAGATAGCTCTCGTTCTCTTTCTTTTCCTCCTTCTCTGCCTGCCCCTCCCTGAGCATCCTCCACAGTCCCAGAACAGCTCACACCTCAACGCCTAATGCTGTTCCAGGACAAAGAAATGACCCCTCAGAGGACCTTTCCCTAGCTTTGACCTGTTAAAATGTTCCCAGCAAAGTGTTTGTGTACTTTTCTTCTAACAAGGCCAACAGGAAAAAAATAAGGTCTCTGTGAAACAAAGTTTTCAAATACTAACAAAAACTGGTTTAATTCTTTAAAGGAATGCATATCACCCACCACCTTTCACACTAAAGGCTATTATTTTCTGATAGAAAATTATGGCGCTGAAGACATTTTGGTCAAACCCTTAAAAAACATTACAATCAACCTCATGCGATAGCAGTCCCTCGTTTATCGCGGGGGATATGTACCCTGAAGACCCGCGATAAGTGAAAAACTGCTAAGTAGGAATAGTAGTACAAATCGTAAGTAGTAGTTTATATATATAAATATATATATATATATATAAATATGTATGTGTGTGTTTATATAAAGGCGTTTTAAACCCTTCCCACACTCTTGCAATATTCTAAACAATGTTTCTAATCTTTAAACGCTCTAAAAGAGCACATGATGTCATGATTTCAGCTCCCTGCCTCCTCTGCTCTTTGCCACCTGCAAGTGCTCTTGGCTACGCCCACTTCTCCATTCTGCGCGGTGAACAGCTGATCAGCTGCAGCAGGAAGTTTAGCCTGCAGTGAGGGCTGTACACAGGTGCAGCAGGTGCTAAACAATTTAAAATAATTTACTTTAAATACAAATTCCGTGCCGATCATGCGCCTCGTCCATTAATCATCCAATTGTGTGTCATGTCCAATCTTATTTTGAAAAACCGCGATAGAGCGAGTTTGCGATAAACAAACTGCGACGTAGCGAGGGACTACTGTATTGGCCATTGTTTCCCCTACCATTATCCAAGGAGGGCGCCACACCCTGTCAAGAGAACCAAGTGCCCTTGCCTACCGAACTGTCACCCCCCACCCCCCACCCCATGGTTGACCAAAAACACAGAAGAGTTGAATGCTCTGCCAATGCAAGTGACTTAGGGGAAGCAGTTAACATATCTTTAAAAAAAATTGTCACCACCTGGAGAATTCTTTGTAAATGAATCTCAGCTACACTTCAATTCTCTGTAAAATTCACCATCTTGGCTTGAATTACTCCCAAAACATATTTGTAATTGCATATTAAACAACTGATTTTGCAGTGTCATGGAAATCAGTCCATGGTTTCTGAAATATTTTAGCAACAGACAAACTGAGTTAACTTCAACATTAACAATTCTTTTGGCACCATGTTTTTGTATTGTTGTTGCATGCGTTGGTATTTCTTGTTTTTTGGGCAAGTTGAGACAGTCCTCATCCTGAGCAGTTCATTGCATTGCTGATCTTATGTTAATCTGCTCTGCATATGACAATAAATCTAAATCAGTTAATGCCAAGATTTTACACTCACATTTTGCACAATGTGTTGTTCTCAAAGTCTGTGTTGGAAACAACCCTCAGCTATTACCAAAACAAATTTTAGTTCAATATTTGTAGGTGGTTACCATGAATTGGATTGATTTCAAAAGCTAAGAAGTTGTAGAGAACATACTATTTTTTACTATCAGAAAGGTACGTTGAATCTTGTTTAGTGATTTATGAGACTAAGGTTCAATGTTCTTTATTGTCATTCGCATCTCATGTGCTACATGAGGTGGAATGAAATTGTGTACACAGTGTCCCAATTACATCCAACAACAGCAAAAATATAAATGGTAAAGGAACAGTAAATAAGGGTCTAAGATATACTGTAAACTAAGAAATACGCCAAACACTAATAGTGCAAAACAATATGCAGAACTAACCTGTATAGATATTTTGTTAATAGTACCAACACATTCCACTACACATGCACACACACACCCACATACAAAAACAAAGGTGTGCAAGAAAAAGCATTGTTAAAAACACGGTAAATTGGACTTTCAAGCTTAACTCAATTTCTTTTCTTTTCCCTCCCATCCCTCCAGTAGCTCACGGGGCCCCTGGCTTCACCTCACTGTCTACTTTACACCACACAGAGACATAACTCGTCTTCTCTGCAAAAAGGCTGAGCCACATCAGGGCCCCATAAAAAATTTCCCTGATGAAGCAAGATCTAAATGAGCTGTGTGTTGCAGCGGAGAAGAAGTCAATAAAAGTTGATGGATTTTCAACCGGGGAACAATTATATGTTTTTGTTGCAGGATACTGTTTACTTCAGTAATTCGCACAACTTGTTTGTGTATATGTTGTTGTTTCCCCCCTCCTTTTTTTTTTACATTTAGAGGTGCAACTCTCCAGACAACAACAAAATCTTATAAATGCTGAACCTGAGTGCTTTTATATTTGTATATAAACCAAACTGAAGCCATTCTGACTCTTTAGCCAGCGGCCTTCCTCCTCCAACTCGTCCAGGTTTTGCTAGAGGGGACAGAGGTATCTGACGACAGAACTCGCTCACACACTCCCACTCCTGTGGGATCACAACTATTTTTAGATAAACACCCCCTGGCTGTGCTGGTGTGGGGGACATGTACCTATGACTAATCCATAACTGGAGCATGTGAACACAATGTATACTCACAGATGCACACACACACTGCTTTAATCTGTGTGAACAATTTACCCATGAATTTGAATGTGAAACAAAACACAACAAACCTATTTTCAAAAAATAAATAAATAAAAAATAGTTACAAGCCTAGCGTTCATTTATGCCATGCCGTGGTTTTAATGTGTTATGTGTGGTCATAATTGTATGTTCCCATACAATGGCGAAATTGGCTCTCTGCATTTAACCCATCCACCCCCAGGTGGAGCAGTGGGCAGCTATTGAAAGCACCCGGGGAGCAACTGGGGATAGGGTGTCCTGCTCAGAGACACCACGAGATGTGCAATGACCGGGGATTGAACCTGGGACTTTCGTGTCCCGAGTCAGCTGCCCTGCCCCTACACCATCTCAGCCCTTTAAACATATTTAGCTGAAAAACAGCTGACGTGTTCTTAGTCATACCTTTGGAATACTGCAAGATGCCGTGCTTGATTTAAAAGAGTAATTTTCAAATTGTGGAAATAAATGTGCAAATCATTACCATATTTTTTTGGGACTGTCAAGTAATTAAAACTTATTGGAAAGAGATACACAAAGCAGTACAAGATATCATTGGAAGTCAACTGCTTCTAGAAAGTAAAGTTTTGTTTTTTGGACGCATGCCTGAAGGATGGTCAAAGATAGACAAATATTTGTTTAATATTTTATTAGTGACGTGGAAAAAAAGCCCTCAAGAAAAAATGGCTTTCACCGGAGAGCCCAACGTTGAACATATGGATGGACATCACAACGAACATATACAGGATGGAGAGAATAACTGCAGAAGTAAACGACGAAAAGGGCCGATTTATTTTACGCTGGAAAAAATGGGTGGTTTAAATAAAATGACGTAGACCAGATCTAGACCTAGCAATTTCTGAATGATATATTGATTGTAACATATCACTTTCACTCCCTTTGTGTTATTGTTTATGTTGTGTCATTTTTTATTGTTTAAAAAAAAAAAAATTGATACTTTAATAATAACTGAAGTGGATGTATATGTTAAATACATTTATAAATGTTAATAAAAAAGTATAAATAAAAAAAGTGATTTTCTGCAACTACATCAAATTTTAACTCAATATCTGTGAATCTGATGGAGTTTTAGCCTCTGTTGTGTTGGCTAATATCAAATAGCAGAGGCAGTTATCTTGAATGGTATTGGCTTTAAAAGTCAATCAGTTGAAAATGTCACTCAAATGATTATTTTCTGAAAGACTCAGTACACTCCATCCATTGATTTATGGGATTAACAGACAAACATAGGTAACCCCAACAGCTTGTATTAAAGTTTTAGGCAAAGTGTTCGCACGAGTAGTACTCAAAGAAAGTGTTGTGAAGAACTCAGATTCAGCTGCACTAAATTCCCTCTCCAATATCTGTAAAAATGACTGAATTTAAGCCCTTTTGAATGTCAGTTGGCTGTGGTGTCCATCTTGAATTTGGTTAGCTCCAAAAGGTAATGAGTTATAGATGTACACCCAACAATTACTTTCTGCAAGTTTCACTAACACTGCACACACACCCACGCACACAAGTTTGTTTTTCTATCTTTACAGGGACTTTGCATTGACTTCCATTAATTTTTCATTCCCTAAACCTAACCATTACCAGTACATACCTAACCCTACACCTAATCATTAGCAGTACATACCAAACCCTACACCTAACCATTACCAGTACATACCTAACCCTACACCTAATCATTAGCAGTACATACCAAACCCTACACCTAATCATTAGCAGTACACACCAAACCGTACACCTAACCATTACCAGTACATACCTAACCCTACACCTAATCATTAGCAGTACATACCTAACCCTACACCTAACCATTACCAGTACATACCTAACCCTACACCTAACCATTACCAGTACATACCTAACCCTACACCTAACCATTACCAGTACATACCTAACCCTACACCTAACCATTACCAGT
>NC_056501.1:31830531-31832818 GCF_014905685.2 Nematolebias whitei | reverse complement strand
ACCTAACCCTACGCCTAACCATTACCAGTACATACCTAACCCTACACCTAACCATTACCAGTACATACCTAACCCTAAACATAACCCCTATCCCATTAACTGCACTTCTTCTTTTCAGGCCTGGGCTTTGGGCTCCATAAGGAGAAGTTGGTTCTCACAGTGTAGTATGTGTTGGTAAAATGGGCCCTACGTTACTTAATAAGAACAAAAACACTTATATGCTCATTTTTTACATGCACAAAATGGGAAACGTGATTTAAAAAAACAGCTCTCTTTGAAGCTTTATAGCTCAGTCGTGCTTCACACTGATAATATCATTTCAAGTTTAAGCAAGTCTTGGAATGTTGAACTTTACACTACCTTATCATTATAATTCAAATCATCTCAGTGTTACTCACTACCTGTGCAATAACCTGTCACACACCCCCTGTAGTACATGCTAGTTATGTGAAATATGTGCATTTTAGCTTATTCATAATTTAGACAATTACTACATTAAAATACTTATTCATACAAGTTAATCCTACTTGCACCGTTATATTCTACCATGTTGTAGTTTACGATTTCTTTTGTGCCTTGTAAATATTATATTATATACCTTTGTTCCATGCTTTAGTATTTCTTTTTTTTTTAGCTAGTCGAATTGGTTCTTCTCATCCTTTTAATTTCATCGCATTGTTTACCTTGTGTTAAGCTGCATATGACAATTAAACAACATAAGACTGAATTGACTTTTTAGATATGGTAATGTTTTTTGCGCAGTCACAGTGCAACTTGTGTGATATTTTTATTTAGATTTTACCATGTTGAGTCCAATTCAGAGTGACGCAGTCACAAACTTGTTTAACTCAAAAACATTACTATTCTTATTCGATGCATACATCAAAAATCCAACCTCTTTCACCCAGTTTGTCTCCCCTAGTTATCAAAGTTGCATTCGTTATTTTAACCTTCCTGCTGCCATTGGCTCAAAATGACCCTCGAGACCACAGTTTTAAAACTTAGGCCTTTTGACTCATTTTGAGCCAAGGGCAGCAGGGGGGTTAGATCAACTAAAAATGTTGGAAAGGTATTTTCTTTTCATGAGAATTATTTTTTTTTTTAAAAGAAAGTCTGAACATGCACAAAATGTCCTGAAGTTGTGCACTCACCTAAAAAAGTCCACGTTTTGCAAACTAATCTCGTGAAGGAATGGCCTAAACCTCACAGGAAGTCCACCATATTTAATGAAAGACACAATGTAATTTTTCCAAACTCCTCTTTTATCCCTACAACTCGCAAAATGTTCCACTTCTCAGCGACCCGTTAGACAGAACAGGTAGAAATAAGTCCACGCTGTTGGAATGGAGTGCCTCTAAATTTAAATTTTACATTTAACTCTGTCAGTGCTGTGACCCCCTCACCTCAGGACAAACCACAGTTGCCACAGCAGAAGTGTCGCCACCTAACCCTTCCTCTCCGCTCTCACCTCCACACACACAAAGGTCTCATCTAAATTTCAAAGCCTCTAAAATATTCATCAGCACCAAAAAGGAAAACTTTTAATACACATGAAACACGAGAGTGCTACCTGTGTTGCTGCTCTCTTTCACTCTGCTCTCCTCTCTATGTCCTGGTCCCTCTCTGTGGTTCTTATGAATAATGAACTTCTAGAAGAATCCAGTGGATCAGATTGTCCCTGCAGTCGGATACAGCTCCCCTGTATTGATCAAATAAGACTCCTTAAATAATTAACTGAGCCTTTGTCATGCAAATGAGGATGTATGTCTGTGTGCTGTGTGGCTGCTTGCTCCTGACATGGGGACGTTCATGTTGTGGGGCACACAAACCATTCATCTCACTCAGTGAACTCAAAAATCTGGAACATGTGTGTCACAAAAGCCGTTTTATCTTTCCTCTTTAATGAACTTCACATAGATTCCTTGTTTTTATTATTATTTTAAAGTATTACTGAGCTCAAAGTTAAAGTGTTCATAGCTGACAGGCCTTCCCAACATGTACTCAGAGTGGATGAGTGGGTGAGATGTGTTCTTGAAATTTTGTCTTCAACTTTTGGAGACAATTGTGTCTGTCTGTTAGCAAAATATCTCATGAACCATTTCATACAACTTTTACAAAGTAATAATTGGGTAGATATGTACAGCTGATACATTCTGGGAGACACCCCCGTTTCAAGATGGCCTCCACAGTCAATAATCTTAAGAAACAAAAATTTCAATAAACCAGGCAGATTCACATATATCCATCCATCCATCCATCCATCCATCCATCCATCCATCCATCCATC
>NC_056501.1:31829238-31830521 GCF_014905685.2 Nematolebias whitei | reverse complement strand
ATCCATCCATCCATCCATCCATCCATCCATCCATCCATCCATCCATCATCTTCTTCTTGTTCTGAAGTCGGGTCGTGGGGTCAGCAGCTTGAGCAGGGAGGCCCAGACATCTCTTTCCACAGCCAGCTCTTCTGGGAGGACTCCACGACATCCCTAGGCCAACAGAGAGACATTTTAGTCTCTCCAGCGTGTCCTGGGTCTTCCTCCCAGTCGGACATGCACAAAGCACCTCCCCAGGGAAGCGCAAAGGGAGCATCCTTACCATAGGTGAGTGTAGGAACGTAGACCAACCGGTAAACAGAAAATTTTGCATTGCAGCTCAGCTCCCTCTTCACCACAACAGACCAGCACAGAGTCCACAATACTGCAGGTGCTGCACCAATCTATCTGTCTATCTCACGCTCCATTCTTCACTCACTCGTGAACAAAACCCTGAGATACTTAAACTCCTCCACTTGAGGCAGAACCTCCCCCTCGACCTGAAGAGAGCAATATTCACTGATAACGAGCCACAATTTGGTGTGTAGTGGTTGAGAATGATCCCCAATACCTGAACAATTTTAAAGCACAACTCAACACAACTTCGCACTATATTTTTACTTAAAAAGTTAGTATTAATCTAGACTGTCAGTTAGCAAAACATCTCAAGAATCATTTACCAGATTCAAATAAAAGACTCAGAAAGTAATCACTGGTCCATATACAACTGATAAACTTCTGAAGTCAACCCAATTTAAGAAAATGTCCACAGTTTATTGATATTGGCCTGCACAAAAAGGGATATTTACAGACACTAAGCTAAAGTTTGATGTGATGGTCAGTAAAAGTCATTATCAACACATATTCAGAGCACTTATATAGCTTTTAAGATTGCATAATACCACGTGAAATCAAGCATTACACTACATGGTTTTACCTTGGCTGATTAGAAAGTCAAGGGATGATGGTATTTCTTCATGAAATGCTAGGCCTTCAATATTCTTCAGTTTTTGGTAATGGAAACCAACAAAATATATAAGACAAAAATTGCAAACTCAACATTATTGCCAAACTAAAATAAACATTTTCAAAATTTAGAATACATGAATGAGAATATGTCCACATAGTGTGGATGGATTTATGAATAACAATACACAAACAGTCAAAGAAAACAAAGAGAGGTAGTCAGGTGTCTCATACATCCAAGAATGTTCTTCTCTTTACAACAAACATGCATTTTTATTTAAATCCTAATTGTTTATTGTGATCTAATATAAATGCATGATTTATATATATATATATAT
>NC_056501.1:31817766-31828838 GCF_014905685.2 Nematolebias whitei | reverse complement strand
TATATATATAAATGTTTCTATTTTACCAGAAAATTGTACTAGGAATGGTGTTTTGTTTCATGCACAGTATTTCTTGGGGGTGATCTGCCTTTCATATTACTATTGTTCTTGAATTATTATTTTTTTTAATTCTCAGCATACAAAATTAGAAATAAAAACCTTGATAAATGTCCTTGTTTTGATTCAGTTATTTACTTTTACTTTGTGAACTTACAATATGGTGAATAACAATGAACAGACCTGGTCTTTACTTCATTTTGATTTCCATAGCAACAAGAGGTCTGTACTTTTGTTGTCTTCTATCTTTCTTTTTTCTTTTCTCATTATGCTAATTAAGACCAAAAACAAACAAACAAAAATCACACCAATAAAGACTCTCTCCTCTTTTTCCGTTTCAGGATCCTTCTTGCCTTTGCACTTAACTCAGCTCATTTAATTACAATGGGTTAAGAGAGTAAACACAGTTGTAGCCCCGGTGCCACTGATGCACAGCTCGAACCAAATGGTGTTAAAAGCTGATTTTATAGCAATTTAAAAGGTAATGTGTCCCCGCATAGCAAATCAGTAATGTGCTTTTGTAGGTTAGAATGTATTTACCAGAATAAATAGAATTCTTCTTGACTGCAGTAAAACTTTAATGAATTTTTGAACTATGCATATAGAATAATAATCATGTTGAATTTAGACCCTGTTTACACAACAACGATCCAATGAAAAGTCCCCCCCCCATTTCTCTTAACACATTTACATGAAAATTGTATAATTACAATCTCTGTTTATGCAACAAAAGTAGATGTGGAAAAGGTGTCATTCCCACTCCACACCACTAGTTGGTGCTATGTTCTTTGAAACTCTAAGTGCGCATGCATAAAAAAAAAAGTTCTACTTGAAAGTTGCTACAACGGTCGAGATGGCAGAGAATAAAATATTTCTATGGACAGACGACGAGGTTCAACTGTTGAGAGTCAGAAGAGTCAGAAGCACAAACAATGCTCTGGTATCCACCATTGTTGATAGTTTCTTCTTCTGTGGATTGTAGGAAGCCGTTATATTTTGTGTTATTCTGCACTTGAGCCAGGGATTCCCTGACAGAAAATATCTATTTTTTCTGTTTACATGACAATAAACCCCGGAACGTTTTTGAACCATTGTACTCTGGAACATGTTCTCAAATTGTGCCGTTGTCGGAGAAAACATTCAATACTTTTGTGTAAATGAAGAGTACAAACGCAACTAAACTCTTCCATCTCCACCAGAAACTGTTTTCGTGTAAACAGGGCCTTAGACACAAATCAAAGCTTCATACAGTTCCAGCAACAACCAAGTCACGTGGTTGTGTTTTGAGTGTAGTGAACTAGATGACCTCAAATCTACCAGATGGACAGAGACTGTTATTTTCATTGATCTGAATAAGTCTGGGCCATCTGATGACTTTCTTTCTTGAATTAATCAAGCAGAAAAGACAATCCTCTATAATCATTACTGTCTTACAAATGTTTTGATAATCAAATTGTGGTAGTTCACTCAATGCTTACAGGTTGAAAAGAACTACTCATTTTTATTTTACATAAACAGTAAGTAATGATTTTTATTCCTCATTCAAACAAGAAATCACCTGAATATGCATTTCTTGATTTTCTGTCTGAAATGAGTCAAGTCGTAAGTGTGTGAAAGTTGAAGCTTCGGTCAACTAAATGTTTACTGAAGAAGAAATGTCATGTTTTACTATTTGAAAAGATTACCAAGTGTGAGACTCCACGAAGTCTGGTCGACTGCAATAATCTTTTCTGTATGTTGAAAACAATCCTTGACTTTTGATAATAACTTACGTCAAAAAACCACACCTCTTTCTGGTACATCCACGAATCAGAAAGCTCTAAATTGAACCGGAAGTCGACCCAAATAAAATGTGGCAACTTCCCAGTTCATGTGAGAATGGAAAAGATTCCGAGAATGAAAAAGTTCTCAAGGAGTTCAGAAGAAAACTAGAGTTATGGAGAGTTTTGGAGAAAGAGTCTGAGAGCTGCTGACAATGAAGAGTCAGAGTTGCCGAGAATCCAGAGACGTTTTGGAATTATGATTCTGTTTGAACTAACCACGCACGACTCTCCAAGGATTTTAGCTGTTCTCAACGGAGACGCTGATATCAGTTGAAAAGGATTCTTACTGAGGTGATCGATCGTCAACAAGGTAACGGTTTCTTCTTCGACTAAAGTGTACCTGGGACAAGCTGAGATACCTGACGGAGCGTGCAATTTCTGGTCAAACAGATTAAATTCCCTCACATATTCCTCTGTAAGATAAATCTCAATTTCCTCTTAAACTCACCTCTCTCTCATAAATCAGTACAGAAATATCTGAAACAAAGTCCTCAAATCACCGCCGAGTGATTTGAAGTTCATTATTTGTGAAACTGTCTGTTATTATTTTCATATTTTGCCAAATTAATGTAAATGTTTGATGTTAAACTTTGATTCTGAAAATAAATGACTCCATTCATTTGATGGGTCAAAGATAATAACGTCTCTCGTTCGCATTCCTTTAAATTCAATGCACGGCATTACACAGTCAGAAAAATGAAGAACTCGTGAAAAGTATGCATAAATATATACCACATATATTTGTCATACAACAAGTGACACGTACCCACGTGACTCACTACATGAGCAACCAGATGTTTGAAAATCACAGCCTATTTTTGCTTACAAAACTTTTAGGCTGCAACTATATTTTGTTGCCCACCTCCGTCCACTTTGTACCCGCTTCAGCCAGCTTTGTACCCAGCTTGCATGGTACCCCACAGTTATGATCTATTTCACTGGCAGACACACAGTGATCACATTTTGTGATTATTTTAAGAGAAAACTATGTTGCACAAATTATATGAACGTGTTCAAAATTTAAGTTAGCGTATATGAGTGACACAAGGAAACCGAAAACCTTCACAAAGGTTCAGAGATACTTTATAGCTTTCTCAGCTAATGCCATTTGCCATCTAATCTCCAACAGACATTGCTCACTGAGATACTACCTTAAGTCTTCTTTTTATCTTTTATCTTTAGACTTATTTCTCTCTTTGTCTTTGAAGCATTCAATAGTTGCAACCACTTCCAGGTTTTGATTCTTTTACATTGACTAAAAATACTGACACCAGTGGATTATTATCTTTCATTGCATCGATTTTGATGACTATTTGCAACAGCCCTGGTGCACGACTGCGTACCGTAAATATGCATTTTATCAGGAGACCTACTGTTTGTTGCGGTCTACTTTTCTTTCTTTTCTCCTTTTCATCACACGTTGCCTCATGTATTGTTTTGTCCTAATTCAAAGCAGGACCACAATTCACCAGACATTTTGATGCACTTTGTGTATCGCTTCCTTTTCAGTGTCCCGTGGTCTTCCTCCTTGTGTCTTCCCATCACTCCTCCTGTGAGCAGCCAGAGGAGAGCAACTATAAAAGTGTAAAGAGACACACAGCAAAAGAGGAAGAAACTCAAGATGGAGTCTGCCACTGGGAAAATACAAGAAAAGAGAAGAATAATCCTTGAATAAGTGTCCAGTTTTGTGGTTTTAAACAGATAAAGAGCTTGCACTCAGTGACAGCATTTCACTCTAACTTTACATCCTCCAAACGCGCTGTTTAGCTGCACAACATTGGTTAATAATATAAAATTGGACTGGAAGGGGGCAGTTGACATTTACGTAGCTTTTTGTCAATATGAATTGTCATCCCTACATACCCAGTGTTTAACAGCAGCGCACCTTGATTTAATTACTACTTTAGACTCACATATATTCACTGTCACTCACACACAAACATAAATGTCAGACAGACAGGAAAGCAGGATTAGAGTGATGTGAGGCAGTTTTTGTAAATGCCACATATTTTGTCTTTTTTTTTTGTTACAGCAAATGAATGCCCTGCGAGCATGTGGCGTTATTTTTATAATAAAAACCTGTCAGAAAATCTCCATCCAACAATGCAAAGTTCCTAAAGGATGAAATTTCACTAACTGATGACTGTCATTGGAAAAGTTCACATCTTTTAAAGTAGGGATTTTGTGGAAAAGTGTGAATATATAACATCTTACATGTTGTAGATCAAATTGATTGAATTAAGGAGAAAATGGCTATTTGGAGATGGATTAATCATCTTAAAACAACTCCCCTCTAAAAACTTACATACAAGTTGTTTGGAAATATGTCATGATCCTGGGGTTTTTGTGTTTGTTTTGTAGATTGATTTTTTTCTTTATTGGTTATTTATTATTAGTTCAGTTAGGATTTTCTTGTGTATTCATGTGGATATTCTTTTCTGTATCATTGGCCATTGTTTCTCTCAGTCATCCTTGCCTTCAGTTAATCATCCATGTGTGTCCAACCACTCATCATGACCCCTCTCCACCACCCCGTTCATACCATGCTTCTTCTTCAGTCAGTCTTCAGTCATTCTGTTCATTCACTGTTTTCCAGCCGTATTCCCCAGGCTTTTCTGTTTTGCCACATGTTCCTTATTAGTTTCCCCTTTTTTTAAGTTTGCTGTGTTGTTGGTCTTGTGTTTTTGTTTTCTTATCAAAGTCTTAGTTTCCTCATTACAATTTTCACTCAAGACTTCAAGACTGTGCCTTAGATCCGGCTGGGTTTGGTAGGAACAGATACACAATGGCAGGTAAAGAATCACATGTTAAGATAGAAATAATATCAAATGAAAACTATTCAATTTTAACAATTCATTTAAGGAAATGAGGTCAATTAGTCAATTTGTTTATTTAAACCATATTAAAGCCATTCCTGAAATCCCAATATCATATTCAAGGCTCTGTAGTAGAATATTGTGAACAACTGTATCAAATGCAGCACTGATGTCTAACAGGATCCGTGTAGACACCTGTCCATTGTCAAAGGCCATGAGAATATAATTAGCCAGAAGTGTTACGAGGCTGTATCAGAAGTGCTACAGCTAGATGCTGCTGGTGTTTATGCTAGCAAAGAACTACTGAATTTTCAACAGAGATGTCATGCATAATTGCAATGTTAAGGTTTATAAAATGCTATGTGCTAACAGGTAAAATATTAATTGCAAATAACCTTATACACAGCACCCATTCAAAAGACCTGAACTTCTGTTTTAAATTAGTTTTTTTCCATCCCTGTTGAATTTTATTCAGATATTTTGTCCAAAGATACTTTTCTATCTGATTTCCATGATGAATTTATAGCTGAACAGTATTCACTGCTGAATGCTTCTATCAGTTTAAAGACTAAAACAGTTCTCCTCTCATCTCTATTTGCAACTTGTGTGTGCCTACAGGGAACAATAACATTTATTCCCCTCAGCTATTCTTAACATGCTCACTTGTTGGCTTTAGTGCACAAATACACAAGCAGACATATCACACAGAGGGAACTTAGGCCTCGCCAGGGGAGGGCAGGGGAAACTTTCCCCAAGCGCAACGACATCTCCTCAGGACAGGAAAAGTAAATGAACAAGAGTGATTTGTGTGTGAGTGCGGGAGCAAACACACAATGTGTTTTTGCCGGAAAGCTTTTTTGTCAGCTCTGTAGGCTGCGAGAACACACGACCCATACAAATAGGCTGCCCCAGGGCTGGCTTCCTATGCTGCAGCTATCAGCAACAGATGATACAAGTGGGAGAGGAGAAACGCACAATGAAACAAAAAGCTAAATCACCTCAAAAGTAGTGAGACTCAATAAAACCAGGGGTAGGGATCAAAAAAGGACCAACACAGTTATACACTATGTAATAACACATATTGAATGTGCAAACACAGGTAAAACATCAAAGTGCATGCTCAATAATCCATCCATCCATTATCTTTTACCCACATCATCTTTTTTGGGTCACTGGTGTCTATGTCCAGCCATCACTGTGTGAGAGGCGGGGGACACCCTGGACAGGTCTCCAGTCGATCACAGGGACACATAGAGACAAACAACCACTCTTTCATATCCTGATGCATGCTCAATAATCCAGGTAGAAAAATCCAAAAAAGTTCAATCTGGATGTCCAGAAGACCAGATTGAACTTTTTTGGAACCACTCTTTCACTCACACCTAGAGACAATTTAGAGTTACCAATCAGCCTAACGTGCATGTTTTTGGTCTGTGGGAGGAAACCGGAGTAAACTCACGCATGCACAGAGAGAACATGCAAACTCCACCTAGAAAGACGCCCGGCCAGCATTTGACCCAGGGTGACCTGCTCGCTGAGAGGCGGCAGCTGTACCAACTGTGCCACCATGTTGCATGTTTAAAAATCCTCTGACAAGTCGATGGAGGAGAGGGCAGACTCCAGAAACCATCTAATCACCATCAAACTGGTTGGCCCACTATGTGAGTGTGCTGCTTGTGAAACTGAGGTTGTTGTGGCTCCTCGCACTGATGAAGTCCTTTGGATGAAGGACGAAATGTTTCAACAAAAAATAAAAGTGTTTCAACAACAACAACAAAAAAAAAGAAATCGTCCAGAGGACCTGTTACTTTGTTGGAAAGGTAAAAAAATATTTGCAGGAATGTCGTTTTGTTTTTATTCATTGACGGATTGCATTTTGCCCGCAGCCTTTTCTCCTGAAGTTTTAGAGATCATCTTATGTTGACAAATGATGGAGTTATAGCCACTTTGGTCAAAACTTGACCAAAGTGAAACAAACAAAAAAAAATTGGTCAAATCTGATCTTGAGCAAAATTGTGACATCTCACACAATTTGTTAGTACTGTATGTGTTTATAATGACCCTCAGCTACTACATAATCAAATAATGGCTCATTATCAATAAAACTGATTGTTTTGCATCCAAATTTGTGTTAGCTAAGGTCAACAAGCTTGAACTGGGTTGACTCCAAACATTAATCAGCTGTAAATGTTCACTCAGTGATTACTTTTTGAAATTTTGCTTTAAACACATCTAATGGTGATATTTATAGATATATATATTTTGCTAACATATAAACAAAGTTAACACCAATAAGACAAAGTGCCAATTATGAATCTTGAGAAAAAGTTTAGTGCTCAGCATGAGCACATATAAGTTTAATTAACCATATTAGATTGAGTTGACTATACAATGTAACCAGTTGATGTACTGAATGAGAGTTTTGTTCAAATTTGTTAGGTGGTTATGAGACAAGCAGACAATCACAAACTAGACAAAAGGTGGACAATAATGTTTTAGCCTTTCACCAGAACTGCAAAAGTGGAGTTAAAATGATTAGTTTGTGAATTGTAGAAACATCTTGTTGCTAAAATTGCAAATTGAAACAAATAATTCATTTTACTCAACACGAAAACTTGGGCAAATGCAGTACCAACTGCAAACAGCACAACACAAAATTCTTGGACATAATTTGCTATTTCATAATGACAAAACCCTTTGAATATAAATAAGTTTTAAATAAAAGGAATATACAAAGCCAATGCTGCATCTTAGTGAAATGTCTAGTTTTGGCTTCTGTAAAGAGCAGTGTGGGTGTACAGTAATCCTATATAAATACACAAAAATGCAAGAAAAATAAATGAAGACAAACAAAGAAATACAAGCAGAATAAGTGAACTGATTTACTTAACGACTGACAGAATGTGACAGAGAAGAAGAAGAGAGAAAGAGATACAACGAGGGAGAGGCACTGAGGGTGAGGAGGAAACGTTGCCTGAGACTTTGCTATGACAACCTTTTCAGAACTCAGCATGCTCTGAAACATACATCTGAAATGTCAGCAACAGGAAGCAGGAGGATGAGTTATGCAGAGAGGGACACATCTGTACCACAATAAAGCTGACAAATCCAAAGCAGAAAAATGTGGTCAGTTTTGTGGTGAAAGAAAATCCATAACTCCACTTAAATCATTTCATTCATAGATTGGTTTAAAAAACTGACTTCATTTACTCAGTTTGTCTTTTTTTTTTCTCCAGTCTCGCTCTATTTGATTAATTTAGTACATCTAATAAGTAATGAGCTAGACTCCCTTGTACTTAACACACACATTATTCCAGGAGCTTTATCTGTGCCGTTCGGAGTCACTCAGAAAAGATCCAATAAAACGAGTATCAGGAGATTTACTTTGTAGGATCTAAGAGAAAATGATGAAACAAGCATTTCCACTTCACATTTGCATGGACGTGTGTATGAGTGTGTGTGGACGTGTGTTGTGTGTGACAATGCTAAGAAGCACCCCACCTGCTTGAGCACCTTTTAATGATTATTGATGAAGTTGCTCAGTTAAAGAGAAAAACAATTAAGACCCTGCCAGTACCAGAGTCCACACGACTAATGAGCACGAGCGTGCCCGGACCTGCTTGTCGCGCTGCTGACTTGTGTGTAAAGCCTAATGGAAGCGACACTTGTTTAAATCTCATGTGAATCCCGGAGGTGTAGGGTAGCTGTCAATGTCAATGTCTGTATGGGCCTTAAGCTCATGGGGGTAGGACAGCAGCATATGGGCAGCAGGACGTGATGAGTCCTTGACTGCATAGCACACACACTCCCGCCTGTGGGGTGGTGGCGTGTGCAGGCGGCTTTTGACATCTGCTGTTTACATGCGGGCAACCTGACCCACTCCCCTCTGCTGCTGGCCTTCCAAGATCCAAGTAAATTCATTAAAGTTCTTCTTTCCTCTCTTCTCTGAACTCCATCCATCTAGACTTTCATTTTGACCTTCTTATATTCCTTTAGGATGCTCTGATGTCTCCCGTGCTCCTTGGCTGTACTCTTAGATCACTCTAAGCCTTCAACAAAGGCTTAGCAATTCATAGCAACCACTAGTTGGTTGACCCTTAACACAACCGGCTGTTTCCGCCCTCCCTTCGTTTTCCTTTATCCTCAGTCTGACTTTCTTTACAATCTGCATTCAGAAAATAGGGCAGGGAAGTGACGCATTATGCAACATGTGCCAGTCTTTGCAAACAACAACAAAGAGAGCATGCGTGAACAGAAGAGCTAGAGGGCCAACCAGAGGAGAACACAGAAACATACTGCCCTGCAAAGAGCAGGGTTTGAGAAACACTTCCTCTTAGAAGGTTTGACTAAGTAAGTGTGTATGTGTGTGTGTGTGTGTGACATACAAAACATCAGGACCTACTGGAGGATTAACAGAACTCATGTGGGGATTCACCATCCCTCGAAAATACGCAAACACACACACAGTCACCACAGCCAAATCCTCAGCGGGATTTGTGAGCATCATTCTGTCTTTCTTACAGGCCACTCATTCTCTTGTTCTGAACCCCCAATCTCATCTACGAGAGGATTTATGAGGGTGGTGGTGGGGAGCACCTCATCTCTTCAACACAACAAAATCTCTATTGGAGCAAGTAGAGCCTTATTCCAAAGCAGACATCCATTAAATCAAGGTATTACTGTAATACAACTATTGGACAAGTCTGTCTCTTTCTATCTGCTTCTGTCTCACTCACTCAGGCTGAACATCAGCAGGAGTGATGTTATTAAAATAGATTCTGATGTAGTGTGTGCAGACTTTTCATTTCTATGTATACGAGATTAAAATGAAGAAAAAAAATCTCTTGCATGTTTAGGAATAAAACATTGCATAGATCATGATTAGGTTTGGGTCTTGTTAAACTCTAGCTGCTAAATGAGTGTGTAATACAGTCTGTGGTCCCTTTTGGCTGATGGGCTCAAGAGACAGGGAAATTTACCCCCCGCCTCCCCCCTCCCTAGTGTCCTTACTCTTCCCCAAAGACTCAATCCAATTACCAATCTGGCACTGCTTGGATCAGCACTGACTCGCCCAGCCTGCGTCAACAACGTCGCCTCCATTTCATCCCCCATACATCCCTCCATTCAGTCCCTTGTACCTCCATCTTTGCCTCTCGTTTATCCCAGTATGTGATGCTGTCACGCTCCATCACCCTGCAGCAGGGCATTTCTTCTTTCTTTCTTTTTTTGCATTATGGTGTTGTGTGTACGTGTTTGTCAGCTGTGCTCTTGGAGGGAGTTTCTGGCTGATTAAAGAGATGATTTATAGGAGCATGATGTTGAAGGAATTCCCTGATCTCCTCTCGAATCGCATCTTCTCAGACGCGCTCCCTTTCTCCAGTCGAGCAGGCACAGGAGACGCGCATGCATTAGTACATACACGTAAACACAGTGTAAACTCATCGCTGCACAAACGCTTCTAGAAAGCAAAAATGTAGCTCATATTCAGGCATACATTAAGTATCTACACATATCCGAGGAGATAAGAGGAAATGTCAGTTCCAGATGAGGATTTAGAGGATAGCCTTTGTGGCATTTTGGAAAATCATGGGATTACTCCATTCACTTTAAATCCTAGTACTCATAAAATCTGGACTTATTTTTACTTTTTTATAACAATATAAAATGAAAGTACTATAAAAGAATGTAATGGTTCAGTTTTAACGACCTCTCCAAAATCTAGAGTGGGAAAACATGTTTTTGCTTCAATTTAAGCTATTCATTTCAATTGTGAACAGATGGCATTTTTCCTAAGTGGGTCATTGCATATTTGCCAAATTGTTGGTTCAAAATTATTTTTTACCCCTAAATTGACTGTGGTGTTAATTCCGTCATGTGAGATATTCAAACCTAGGCAGTACAGAAAAAATACACTCCTTCCATACAGCAGAAACGTCACCTTGTGAACATCAGAGTGCATGTTTTGTTGTCGATTACGTAGCATGCTACTGTCAGACAGAGAAAAACAATGGGCCTAATTAGGACAGCAGCACAGTGAGATGAATTCACAGCTGTAAAGGTATTGAGCAAGTGAACCAGAAATAAAAATGAAGCAGCTGATTTCAATGAGTATTTTTAGAGAAAGAAGGACTCAGATGCAACAGATCCCCACTCCGTCCCGTTGTTATTAGCACAACACAGAAAAAACTGCAAAGTCTTACAACAAATATGTCTTGGAGCTTCAACAGGGTGGCTCCTATACCTTTTTGTGACGTTTCTCTGATGACAACCCAACTTGTCTTACCTAACAGGTTGCCCATCTATACAGTATAATAAACAGAGCAATACTTTTGCACATGAATATATATATATAGATAAAATTTCTGTAAAACCAAAC
>NC_056501.1:31810719-31817366 GCF_014905685.2 Nematolebias whitei | reverse complement strand
GTCCTGTCTGCACAACTGGGTTCGTTCCTGTCCAGCTGACCCTGACAGTCTGTAACAAAAACAGCAATTTTTCATCTTAATAATGTTCTGGTTTCTGCTCTCTTCTTAAACAATTAATACTACTAATAAAGAAGTTTTAAATACTTAAATGATACTTATAATTTCCAAGAAAAAGTTCAGCTTACGCTTATTCTTTTAACACCTACAATACTCAATCATTCCACAAGCTAATTGGTGATTAAACTGCACCAGATATATTCACTTTTTTCCCTCTGTATGATCAGTTCAAATCAGGTTTTATTTTTCCCAGGATGCATTGTAACACATTCCAGAAAACATATCTGGGTTGTTATATTCAGGTCGTTTGTACTCTTGGGTTTGAGAATGTGATACAGATAATTTACATCACTATTATAAAAAAAATATAGTTCAGGCTTATACATTTATATGTTTCTGTGTTGAATAGCATGATCTACACTTTCCAAAAAAAGTGTGGTTGCTCTCTGTTGTATTTTTCTGTTTGTAATTTATCATTTATTGTGGTGCACATACCTAATAAATCTTAATTTATTCTCCCCACTTCTCAGTGCATAGGAGATTAGAAACATAACAGATTGCTTTATGTTTTCATGCTGTCTAACAAAGAACAAGGGTATTTCAATTAAATTCTAGGAGGAATATCCACTTTGCATGTTTGGCATGTCTTTAAAATACAAAAGAGAAAAAAACGTGAACAGAGGAAACACTCAAATGAATCGAGATGAACAATCGTTTCTGTTCTTGTTTTCTTTAAATTAATTTGATCAGAATGGCCGCGTTTTTGCCCAAGGCTAGTTTTCCATAAACATATACTTACTGTCTTGCGGTATTTTACAGTTGCAAGCAAATTATGTTCGATGGATGGTTTATGAAGACCTGTGTATGTTTCCTAAATGTCCCAAGCTGCTTCAGGTAATTTAGTCACTGTTGGAACAATCATTTAATTTTAGACATATTGCAATTTTCTTTTCTATTCTTTTCTTTCACAGACTCTTTTCTCCCACCTGAAGAGAAAGACCTTGAATAATGATGAATGTGAGCCGTAACGCAGCTTAAGTACGACTGAAAGATTCATTAACCAACTCTGATGTTTTCCCCTGTTTTTTCTTCTTTTTTCCTGGTTGCATCACACTTAACACAGTGGTTTTGGCTAATGTTAAAAAAAAAACATCCCCTCTCAAGGTTACGCTTCCCTTCATTTCCCCTGATTCCTGTTTCTTCTTGAAAGTAATTGTTTGGTGCTACGGCTATGTGAGTTATTAGCTGAATCCTCCGGCAGGAGTGTGGGCTAAATGGAATGGTGTCAAGAGTCTGGCTGCCCTGCTGTGTGGGAGGATGACTGGGAGTTAAATAACAACAGCCAAGTCTTTTTTTTTTTTTTTAACATGTGCATCAGTTCATGTATCTTCACCAAGTTATTAATATTGTTTTGTTTTTTATATCTTTTAACAATGCAACCACTCCTGGGCACTGACTCAACCAAAATGTCAAATACTGATAGGGATAATCCCGTTTTTAACCATTTAGTTTTTGATCAGGGAACAAAAACAAAATGAAAAGAAAAAAAAAAATCAGCATTTAAAAGCAATAGTTCAAATTTTAAAGATAAATTTGGTGAAAGGTTGTCAACAATTAATATTTTAACTGTTGCAGGTAGTTTATTGAATGAACTCAGTTTAGATAAATTTCTTCAGTTCTTATTTTGTTCATTGCCAATTATGATACTGCTGCTAAGTACAAAAAAATGTTGTAGCCTTGTTAATAATTTGTGCCTCTAAGTTGCTCTTTTGTGCCTGGCAATATAATGGTGTAGATTCTCAGTCATACAGGACACAACGATCCAAAGTGGATCAATAGAAGACAACTAGACTTCTTTGTTGTTTCTTGAAGACATTTCAGGACTCATTCAAAAAGTTTCTTCAGTTCTTATGGTGGGTTCGTCGTTCCAGGCTACTAAGACGTAAATTTGTCGTGATTTTCTGGTGCATTTCCAATTAAAAAACACTCAGACAGAGTTCACCCTAAATATAAAACACCTGAACAAAAGCCCATCATCGTGGTGTATGTAGTCCAGTGCAACAAGTATTTTCTAACCTTTGTATTGGAGGAACTAAACAGTGGCCATGCAAACAAATTGCACAACACAAAAGATCCAGTTCATCAGGTCAGGACTAAGCAGTTCATCTTCATCTCAAGGCCATAAGATAGTCTTCTGAGTACTGTGATGTGCACATTTTAGACAGTGAGAAATAAGGCATCTATTTAAAAAAAAAAAAAAAAAAACAGTCGTAAAGAGGGAGGTGACCTCAAGTTTAATTTATCTGACGTCTATAGTGCAGCCTTGACTCATCTCTCAAGAGAGCTTCACAACCATTCCAACCTTGAAACATGTGACCAATACAGTTCATGTTAGCCTGGTTTTAAAGCATTCAACAAGCAACAATGACCCAAATGACTCACAGGATGGAGGGGTGTATCATCGACTCATGTGACCTTAACTACCCTGTTATTAGTTGGCAGAGACGGGATAGAGGCAGGGCAGCCAACTCGGGAGCTGAAAGCTCTAGGCTCAATCCCCAGCAAATTCCCACAAGTCATGGTGTCTCTGAGCAAGACACCCAATCCCTAATTGCTCCCCGGGCACCCACATAGCTGCCCACTGCTCCACCTGGGTGTATTCCATGTGTGATAGGTTAAATGCAGAGAACTAATTTTGCCATTGTATGGGAATATACAATGATAACGCATATCACTTACTTATACATACATACATACATATAAATATTGATAACATATTGCAAAAAAATTACACCATGATATTGCCATAGGTATCATGTGGGCTGTAAGTTGTTTCCAATATCTTGTCAGGATTGTGGGTGCAGTCTAGGCATGAGGCCAAGATGGTCCTGATGGTGCTGCTCCAAATTCTGGACGATAAAGTAGGACCTAATTGTCATTGTTCTATATAACAGCAAAATGTAATTTAGCAGCTCTTGATATTGGCAGAGAACACTTGCAGAACAATGAATAAAAACAGGCTGAACTACAAAATAAAATAGAAGGAGACACCATCATCAGCAAAACAAGCAGTCTTTGTCTACAGTCTGTCTGTTGCTTCTCACTGACATAGTTGAGCATTTAACAGCTTGAGGGTAGAAGCTGTTTTTTATCCTGTTTATTGCAGCTCTGATGAGTTTAAATTTTATGTCTGGAGAACAGTGGTGAGAAGAACAGCTGATGTCCAGGGTGAGTGTGAACCTTCAAAATACAGCTGGCCTCATTTTGCAGTTAGTCAGTGTAAATGTATTGGGGGGGATGAAGGGGTAATAGTGTGTCAATGATACGGTCTGCCGCCCTGACCAGCCACTGCAGGTCTTTTCTCTTTTCAGCCACACTGGTGTGTGCCTGCTCCACGGCAAGGACACACCGCCATCATGATCCCCCATGCTCCACTTAAGATATTAATACATTGACAACACAATATTAAACCATCATGATTTCTTTTTGTATGTTTTGTGCAACAAATACATGTAGATAAAGAGCACGGCAACATAAAAAGCATGGATATGTCATCAATTACGAATGTGCAATTTCTCAGATTATCAAAACTGTGACTTTTTCATAAAAATGTGCAGAAAATGACTATATGGCAACAATAAATTACAACACTTTATGACGGTGTTTTGGTCACCTGCATATAACTAACATTCTCCTAATGTCCCACTCACAACAGACAGCCCACTTGACTACTTATTCAGATTCATATTTATTAAGGAATATATAAGGAGCTCAGTTCTGAAGATCAACAGCATTAGATTAATCATCTGGCAAGACTTCAAATATTGCAAGTAAGATGTTAAACACATCATTGCTATTTGCAAAGCATACCTTAAAAGCACTGCTGCTAAACATAGTGTAGCAATATGTGTGTTGCATCACCAGAAATGTTGCTGACTTCTAATAAAGCTTGTTTAAAATTCCACACAAATACATTATCCATGTGAAAACAGGAACTAAATCTCATGTGAAGTAAACAACTATCTTCCACACATTGTTGACCTAATGCGCCCCTGCATCTAAATAAAACTAACTGTAGGGAAATCATATCCACAATGATAAACACATCTTGTAATTGTTATCACCCACGCCTGAAAGACAAAAGGTGGGTGATAACGTTTTTACCTGTGTCTGTGTTTGTCTGTTTGTTGGTTAAATACCTCATGAATCACTGGATGGACTTCAGTGAGCTCTCAGAAAGTAATCAGTGCACATCTATAACTGCTTAGTAGTTGGGGTTCACCTGATCCATCATGGCTGTCACAGCTAATTGGACTTAGCAAAGACAAAACATTTACAGATATTGGCCTGAAAGTTGATGTGGTGCTGGACAACTCTTACTCTGAGCAGAACTGTTTGTACAATATCTTTATTTGAAGAGTCACTATTCACTAGATAAGTGGTGGTGGCACGGTGGCTCAGTTGGTAGAGCTGTTGCCTTTTGGCAAGTAGGTTGCTGACTCAAACCCCGGCCGGGGCCTTTCTGTGGGGACTTTGCATATTCTCTACATGCATGCATGAATTTTCTCCGGGTACTCCAGTTTCCTCCCACAGACCAAAAACATGCATGTTAGGCTGATTGGTAACTCTAACTTGTCTCTAGGTGTGAGTGAGAGAGTGAATGGTTGTTTGTTTCTTTTGTCTCTATGTGTCCCTGTGATGGACTGGAGACCTGTCCAGGGTGTACCCCGCCACTCACACAGTGACTGCTGGATATGAGCACCAGTGACCCTAATGACCAGAAAAGGAAGAAGTGGGTAAAGATGATGGATGGATGGATGGATGGATGGATGGATGGATGGATGGATGGATGGATGGAAGTTAGCTCGGTCTACAAAATTCATAGTTTTCACATAGCACATTGATCTCAAGGTCTTTTAAAACTAGAGAAAAGGATGATGAACTTACAATTTATTAGTGTTACTGCATGACTTGAATTAAAATGTTGTATTTTTTTTTTTTTTTTTACCATTGAAGCTCAAGTAATCATAAAAAGATTAAGAATACAAGCCGAACATTCAAAAAATCTTGACTTGCCCCTACTACACTGAAACACCCTGTTCAGATTTAGGATCACCGCTTACAGATGTAATTACGTATACTGTTTTTGTGTGTTTTATTTTATTTTTTGTTATACAAATTTGACTTTGGGTGGTAAAACCTGACACTTCTTTTGCCCAAAATAAACTATGCTGACATTTCAGTGACAAAACTAGAGCATTTATACCCAACAGCAGATGGCCCAGCTTTTAGCTACTATCCATCAATAAACAGCAACTTGATGAAGAAAAATTATGATGTTTCCAGCACCAGATTTTTGTCATGATTGAGACATAATTCCCCTGTTGTTATGATTCTTCTTGGTGTCTCCCTGTAAAATTCAAAATGACACAAAGACCCACTGATGCTACTATGCTTCTCCTCTTCTTTTTCTGTCAGTCTCAGAATTACTCTCACACAGAGAGCTGTCCTATTAAAAGCTCCAGGAAAAAGCAGGCTGCCTTTGTCCCATTACTGTGTGGCAAAGCTGATGTTAGTGAAGCTGGCAGCCATGGATGACTGGGAGCCACCAAAGGCCTTGGTCAGCTGACATTATCCTGCCGCTCAAATGTTATCCAGTCCAGCAGCAGTGTCTCTTTCTATGTGTGTGTGTGTGTTTGTCTTTATCCAAATGTAACTTGGGGATGGCATTGCCATTTGTGTCTGCAGGTAGACAGAAAAGAAGGAAATCGGGAACATTGGGACAAACACAGAGGGTAACAAAGAAGGTTGTAATTTGAGTAAATCTGGAACAGGAAAGCAAAGAAGATGGAAAAGTCAAAAAAGTACAAAAGCCACTAACAACAGACTGAAAAGGATCATGCAAAACCACAACATGTCACACTCAAAGTATGTGTTCTAAATGACTCTTACCACACCAAATCCCAGTTTAATGTCCAGTAAACAGACTGAGTTATTGACATTTATGTATAGGTTATTTTGATTAGCTGTAGTGTTACTACCAAAGTTAATCAGTTGTAGACATACATCCACTGATTACTTTTTGAAAATTTTATTAAAATTTGTTCAGAGATTTAAAAAAAAGAAAAAGATTGCCTATAGATAAACAGGGTTAACATCACCAGTTAATGCTATAATTTAAGGAAATAATTTTTTACAATGAGTGTCATTTGAAGTAATTTTTGTAAATGACTCAAGTACAAGATCTCAAAATTTTGCACAATACTTTTGAAATTTACCAAATTATTGATTTTTTTTTATTTTTTTTTTGGAGTTTACTAAGATGTGTTGGCTGTGGCACACATGAATTGGGTTAGCTCCAAAAGTTATTCATTTCCAGAAGTACATCTAATGGTTATTTTCTAAAAGTTTCAGTAACATTTTGTAAGGATTGTACCATTTCCTGTTTCGGTTTGTGTTCCCCACTCTGCTTTTTGTGCTCTTGTTGTTCTGCTCTTTGTGTGGTTTCTGTGTATCTGGTCCTGTTTTCCACTCACTCCTCAGTCTGCCTCTCCACTCCTCAGTCTTTATCATTCACACCTGTCCCTCAT
>NC_056501.1:31781772-31810709 GCF_014905685.2 Nematolebias whitei | reverse complement strand
CTCGCTCGCCTCCCTGCAAATGGGTTCCAACGGTGAGGATTGTGACACATTTATAGAGTTTTTCACAAGATATTTAGCTAATTATTAAGAAAAGATCACTCCATATAGTTCATGACAAATACAGTATTTAAACAGAGATCTTGTTTGGTCTGTTAGCACTTCGAATTTGTACTGGAGATCAGTCTCAGCTACCAACACAACATTTTTTAGGTAATTGTTTATAAAATGGAGTTATAGTCTCTTTATTGTTGTTTAAGATCAGTTGGTGATTGTGGTCATCTTGAACTGTGTTGAGACCCAAAGTTAATCAGCTGTAAACGTACATTCAGCGATTACTCTTGGTAAGTTTAAATAAAATGTATCTAGTGGTTCATAAAATATTTTGAATACAGACAAACATATATACAGTATACACACATGCATATAAAAACCTTATCATCCACCTCTGTCCACATCCCTAGAGCAATGGGGGAATTTTTTAAAAACAAATAAAACAACAACAATCTAGTTCTTCTTTTTTTTATTTTCTCAAAATTTGAATATGCAATTGTTGTTGTGGCTCAGGTATGAATGACATCTGGCACAGGAACCGAGCACATGGACAGAGCCAAGCAGAAATCACCAGAGGTACGTTGGGTCATTGACCATTAAAATGTTGTCACAGTTGAAACACCGAAGGTCCGAGCTGCGTATAGGACTAGAGATTAGCTCTCAGCGCATTTCTGCAGGGATGAAGCTGAAACTCAGCACACGGTCCAGATGGGTCAGCCGCACAGAGCCAAAGCCCTCTTTAACCTGCTGGATCAGGGAATCAGCCATACTTCACAGCTAAATCACAAATCACACACAGACACACACAGAGAGTCTCCCATGACCACAAACACTCACACGCTTGAGGACATATTTTTGCCTTCTTACACTCACAGCCTGGCCAGGTGCAGCCAATCAAATTACTTTAAATTTTCCATCCTCAACGCTGTTATGAAAAGTAATAAAGTACAGCTCACTAGTTTGTGTATTGAAACGGTAGTAAAACAGCCATTGCAAAGCTTTATAGAGTGAATGTCATAAAAAGATCCATTTATTTCTTTGGGAATAAGCAATAATAGAGTGCACTTAATATTCTGCTTTACAGACTTGTTTATTTTCATGTAGACTGGAGCATTAGAGATGCCATTATAAGGCAGTTTAAATTGGTCCACTGAGGCTTGGTCTAGCCCGTATAACAAGCACTGTGATTCTAAAACATTTATGCAACATCGCCCAACATTACGGCTTTTAGTATTTGCCACAGAGAATTGTTTGGTCTCCGGAGACGATCAAGGATGTTTTGTGAATGCATGGAGCTGTTTTCTGTCAGTTACTTCTTCCGTCTTTAGTCAAGTGGAACCTAATGAAGGAACACAATTTAAAACCCCATTCCCACCCAAAAACATCCATTAACTTGTTTGTGCTCTTTGTAGTTTATCACTAATTAATGCAGAATTAGCAGGCTGATTGTCCTGATAACTTCCCAGTTGTCAGGAAGAGATTTTGAATAGTTCTTTCTCTCTCACCCATCTCTAACTGAATGGTTCTGCATATTAAGTACAACTATGGCTTGCTACTTTGAATGCAAGTAACAGCAGAAGAAAAAGGAAAAGGGAAACATAACTGTGCATTATTAGGAGTTACTGTTTCTCTGTATAATTGTCAACAAACTCGTGATGCACACGGATCTGTTTTGAGACATGTTTTTACCACAGCTAGACAATTTATGTGACACAAAAATGGAGACATTGGTGTCACTGCTCTCAAAAGTCATCCCCAACTATTGGGTCAGACATTTTAAATCTCAGATCATCCAGTTGCTAAATGTTAGTGCAGGTGTTTGAAAATCTCCTATGTACTAGTCAGACATAGACACTACACTGAGTCAGCTTTTGTTCCCCTCACTGGCTCTGTAACGAGACGCACACGTTTCTTCCCTCTCCCTGTTCTCCTCCTGCTTTTGTGCTCTCTGTCTGTGTATCGGAGAAGCTCCTACTTTTACACATCTTCCGTAATGAAAACTATTGTTTTGGATCTGACCAACTGGACTTTCGACGCAAATGACGCAATATTTTCAACAAAGCGACAGGGTCCTGGAGAACCCTCATATACTTGTCAACATGCATGCAGCTGGATATATCTCTGGGGGTGATGTGTCTACCTCTGCTGTCGATTGAGGATGCTGAAATTGCATAAAATTGAATTTATGATAACAGGTTTCCTGTTTTGGGCAGCACGGTGGCGCAACTGGTTGAGCTGCTGCCTCTCAGCAAGCAGGTCCTTGGTTCAAACCCCGGTCCAGGGGCCTTTCTGGGTGGAGTTTGCATGTTCTCTCCGTGCATGCGTGGGTTTTCTCCGGGTGCTCCGGTTTCCTCCCACAGACCAAAAACATGCATGTTAGGCTGATTGGTAACTCTAAATTGTCCCTAGGTGTGAGTGAGAGAGTGAATGGTTGTTTGTCTCGTTTGTCTCTATGTGGCCCTGTGATGGACTTGCGACCCGTCCAGGGTGTACCCCGCCCCTCGCACAGTGATTGCTGGACATGGGCACCAGCGACCCCCGTGACCCAAAATGGAATAAGCGGGTAAAGATAATGGATGGATGGATGGATGGTTTCCTGTTTTTGGAATAGTCTGGATCCTGGTTTATCAATGTACAAAGAAGACGGCCGCAGCTAATTTGGCCCTCGTCAGGCTGCTGCCTTTGTGAAGGTTGTTACGTGCTTTGAGGACTCAAAATCAGCTGATTTACGAGCTAAAACGTATGTTGGAAGTGATTTGAATCACAGGCTACCTGCGGCTTTGGGACTCGTCAGCATGAAAACTACCTTGAAGAAGCTCATAAGCACGGACAAGTAGAGTAGAATGCACCCTAATCTGGTCATTTCGGATCCTGGTCCTGTAAGTAGACTCAAGGCTGACAAGGAAAAATAGTTTGCCTGAATAAATCAACAATTGTGGTTATCTGAATCTCTCCCCATCTGGCCCTCGAAACAGGCCGACTTATCAATTTCTCCTGGGTAATGTATAAACTAAGGAAAAGCTTCATCTATCCCCCCCCCCCCCCCCACCCCGTGGAGTGCCGGTTGACCATCATCTAATCTCTAATCTTATCAAGCATAGACCACCACGTCATTGCATATGTACATGTTCATAAATGCGTTTGCTGGCAGAGTTTTTTGATGTCTTAAATTGTGTCCTATTAGGACAAAGTGTGAAGAGATCTTTTTTGTAATGCCACTATCCTCTTCTTATGGCTTTGTCCCTTTTTCTATCTAAAAAATGTATTCTGAAAAGGATAAGTAGGCCGCACTTACAGCAGCAGCTACGTGCACTCCGCCCATCTTTCAGACGACTGTATGCACATATTCTCGTTGTATCTCGGTGCAATGATAATAAAGCTTATTCTGATTCTATTGATTTTTTAGGCTTTGCTCGAACTCAGTAAAGACCCCATTTTACTCCCCATGATCGACACCAATCTATTAAAATGTGGCAGGCTTGTAACAAATTTGAAAAACCTCTATCAATGTGAAATGAAACGATGCTGCTATGCTCTTAACATTCCCAAATGGGATTTTCTCCATATCCCTGTTATCATCGCCTGTACCTTCACCATGCCTGTTCAGGAATGACTGCTTCAGATGTTGTAATACTGAAGCATCACTTCTGTGCTAGGTTGTTTTCACGACAGGGTCATGATCAGTCAAAACCTAGATGTGAAGCCTGCATGTCCAGTCCTGCTTAGATTTCTGAACAACCAAGTCACACCTGTAACCCCATGCTCTAGTTAAGGATATAGCCTATCACTAAGCTCCATCTTGCTCTACCCAGGACCCAGGTACACTGTTGCCATTATAATAAATCACCATGACCTTACTACAGAGGTTTCATACATGTAAATGGTAATTGGACAGTACTTGTATAATGCCTTTCTATCTTATCAGAATTATTATTAGACCTTTATTTATACAGGTTAGTTCCCATTGAGCCTCAAAGACTCATCTACAAGAGAGACCTGAGATACTCAAAGCGCTTTACACTACAATCTGTGTCCTCATTTACCCATTCATACAACACTTTACTTTATCTGTACAAAGAATAACCAGAGCTTTATCACATTCATATATCGACGAGACACATCAGAGGCATTGAGGGGTTCAGTGTCTTGCCCAGGGACACTTCAGCATGTGACTGCTGGTGGAATCGAACCCCCAACTCTTGCATTGGAGGACAATTGCTCTAACCACTCAGCTGCTGATGTTTAAAACTATTCTAGACAGATCACACTAACATGTAACACGAAACCCACTGTGTTTCTAACATTCACTTGAAGACTCCATAAAATCCTTGAAAAGACAATTCCCATTCTGGCTAATTATTTAAATTTTACTTTTTTAGGCCCTGTTTACACAATGTGTTTTTTGAGTGAAACCACAGCTTTTCTGCTGTGTTTCAGACGTTCATTTATAATGACAATAGACCTCGTTCTCTCTGAAACCGAAGGTTTCCAAATCCTGTTCTGTGTAGAGATTGTCGGGGAACTCCCCGCTAGGTGCTCCACAAGTGTGAAGTTGCACATGCGCACTACAGTTTTTCTGCACTAACATCAGTCATAATAAATGGCAGAGGAGAGTGTTTTTGTGCTAATCATCCTTTTTCAGCATGTAAGAGCAAAACCAATAAAATCCAGAGTTGAAAGAGACGTTCGTGTATTCACCAGTTTGAACGTAACTGTAGTCATGCAGACGCTGCAGCATGCACAATGAATGCACCTGAGCCCTGCATCAGGTGTTGCCAGATACATTTAAAACGTCTTATTAACAGTATCCCCCTCCTTTTTTGTGCACACGTTGACAGTAATAACTTAAACAAATCACTTTTTTTCCCAGTGTTTTCAAACCAGTGAAGTAATTTTAAAGTACATTTTTCAAACACCGATAGCCGTTGTAGAGCAGGTTAAACAGAATCTGCACCACCAAACATGGACTGATGATAGCTCAGTACATCACAATTTCACTCCAGTGAGGACAACCAGAGAGCAGGCCTAAAGTTGTAGCTGACTTTTTTACAGAAATCAAATGGTTTAAAATACAAAATAGACTGTTTAAACCAGAAACATTCTGAATCAACATGTAGCTGCTTACTGCAACAAAAGTACAGAATGGAGGTGTGAGGATCTGCATGGAATAGTTCACCAAACCCAACACACACCTCATCTTACAACACTCAGCGCACATGACAGTTCAAGTCAAAACACTATAATTTTTAAAGCGACAGTACTATAGGTAATAATTTATTATCTGGCAACACGACTGACTTGGAAACTACAGCGTTTTCGTGTAAACCCGTTTAAAAAAAAGTTATTACCACCAATAAACATAGAAAAAACACCAACGTTTCTAGAGGTTGTTCTCATGTAAACAGGGCCTTAACGTTGCATCTTGAGTGAAGGAGACCATAGTTGGAATTACATGTTTGTTTTTTATCCATTTTGCACTCGAGTCTGTTATCACAACTGACACCAAAGTGTGGAGGTAGAATAAAGGGGGTATCTCACTGGGCTGCAACTGGTGGAGATTAGTTGGCAACATAACATTGCAAGACTGTATGCATTTGCTATTGCAGTCTCACTGAATCCTGAGTTTGTGATAAAGTGACCAGCAAGCCATAAGCCCTTTTTGAATGACCAGTTTTTGAAAATAAATAAATGTTTGTGTGCATGCATACCTTGTAAAACTGCACTCTTGGCAACACATATTTTTTTCATCCACTTCTGCCCATGTCATACCCAGCTTGGCAGTCACCCTCATGTTTATGTTTTAATCTACTGAGGTCCATTTTTAAAATGAAGTGAGGAAGATTTATTACATATTTTTAATAAGTAATATTAATCACCAGCATGGCTTTTTGACCTGAATATTTAACATAAATGTTACCTGTTGGAGGAGAGCTTCTGTGCAGGTGTCAAAATTACAGGTGTAATGCTTTTGAAATGGGTTGAAGACACCGACAACAAAGGTTGATTCAATTTAGTTTAGTTTAATTTAGTGCCAACTCACAGCAAAAGTCATGTGAGGGTGCTGTATAAAAACACACATGCATTTCAAAATGCAAAGGAGTAAAAGTTATATGATGCCTACTGGTAAATCAACTCTGAGTATTTTGAGATAAAATTTGTCACACCATGTTTTTAAACCTATTCAAAACTCAAACGACAGGCTATGCGTTTCAAACTTCCATCCATCCATCCATCCATCCATCCATCCATCCATCCATCCATCCATCACTTTTACCTGCTTCATCCATCTTGGGTCGTGGGGTCACTGGTGCCCATGTCCAGTCATCACTGTGAGAGAGGAGGAGAACACCCTGGACAGGTCTCCAGTCCATCACAGAGACACATAGAGACAAATGAGACAAACAACCATTCACTCTCTCACTCACACCTAGGAACAATTTAGAGTTACCAGTCAGCCTAACATGCATGTTTTTGGTCTGTGGGAGGAAACCAGAGTACCCAGAGAAAACCCATGCATGCATGGAGAGAACATGCAAACTCCACACAGAAAGGTCCCTGGCTGGAATTTGCTCTGGCAACCTTCTCTCTGAGAGGCAACAACTGTACCAACCGAGCCACCACACCACCTGCATTTACAACTTACGTATATAAGAAAATCAATATTAACCATGAATGTTGTGAGACATCTTGGAGATTCCCTCGTGAATGCTGCCCAAAGCCCAGTGGAATACCATCTTGCAGAGAGTGGTGAAGGCTGCACAGAAGTCTGTTGGAGTCAGCCTCCCCACCATCACAGACATCTACACCTCCAGAAGCAGGAAGAAGGCCACCTGTATCACGAAGGACCCCACTCACCCAGCGCATGTCCCCGCTCCCCTTAAGCAGGAGGTTGAGGAGCATTAAGTGTAGAAACAAAAGACTGAGGAACAGCTTCTACCCTGAAGCTGTTAGACTAATAAATCCCTAACCAGAATAGTCACTGTGAATTTTTTTTAAATCACTGTATTGCCACTTAATTGTTGATATGTGCTGCTGATTTATTTCACGCTGCTGTATTCATTCATACTCATCTGCTCACACAGACTCATGTTCATGCTGCTGTTGCTCGGCGTATTGTTTTTGTACAACTAGTGCTTGGAGTATTTTTAGATAATGTTTCTCTTATTTCATATCTTAGATCCTATTACTATTTTTTCTTTACATTTTATACTTTTGTTGGATGTAACTGGGACTGTGTGTACACAATTTTGCGAATGACATATAAAGAAACTTTGACTTTGATCTTATTTGACCGAAAGGGTTTTCATTTCCCTATATGTACTCCTTAGTACATGTGTTTGTACTAATATGTGCACGCTCAACTGTTTTTTTGAGGTGAGGGTAGGAGGTTAATAACATCAGTTTTTGAGTCATGGTTTGCTACTGCATCATAGCAATGAATATAAAAATAAAAATAAAAACGAGCACAGATGTCACTTTATAATTGTGTATCATGCTGAATTCTCACAAAATATAGTGTTTAAATTTTGTAGCCAGGTTCATGTTAGGTTTCATACACACTATGCAGTTTTGTTGCTTCAGCTAAATAATAAAAAAAGCACATTCCTCTGAACTATAGTAATACAGCGTTGAATTTTTAATAGATCCACTAGGCCAAAGACAACCGTAATAATGAGTAACACCGAAATGAAACAAGTGATAAATATAGTAAAAGAGAAAAAAATAAAATTCCAATGCTCCTCCTTTTTAGGGGAGAAACATAAAAGAACCGATCCATTATCCGAGCAACACCCCTGCTGTGCCGATTCCCTTTAGCTATTAGCAGCTTAGGACACAAATAGATCACAGAAGATATTAAAAAACAGCAGGAATTTAACAGTTTAAAAGCTCCATCGTAATCCTTGCAGTGGAACATAAAACATCTGAATGTAGTGAAATTATTCAAATTATTCTGTTTTAAAGGTCACTGTTTAAAAATGCACATTGTCTTAAAGGGTGCGTTTATTGAATATATGAAAAAGAAAGATTAGACGAGGTACAGAAAAAAAAAACTTATCAGTTGATTATTTTCCTAAATCCTGTCAGTACACAAACTGTAGTCTATTAGTTTATTTAATTTTGCTTTCATTATATTTTTAAATCTACACGATGGCATTACTTTGACCCAGCTGAGACATAATCTGGATGAGCACAAGCAGTGCTGAAGCCAACGCAATAATAAAAACTCAGGAGAGAAGTATAATGTTCATAAGCATAACAATTTACCGCTATAGGGGCTGCGTTGCTTTCTTTTCATTTTTTACTTTTTAAGTTTTGTCTTCTAAATCCCAGTTGCAGATTTGTGCTTGGCACGATATAAAACACTCTGTCAGAGTTGATGAAGGTATGAAGAAGGTAAAAGAGCTTCTGTTTACATGTAACTGACAGTAAGTGTATTCCTTAAATTGTCTAATGCTCACATAAATAGCGCTTGCTTACTCTAAATGATTTTTTTTCTTTTCATAAGATTAGGAAAATATGAATACATACTGTTGTTGTTTTTTAGTTGTTTTTTTTTTCTCTTGTGCATCCCTAAAGAGTATGTAACATCACATTTTGGTATCAGAAAACAAACAAAATTTGACAGTAACAACTTAAATGAATGACTTTTGACTTTTTCAGTGTTTTCAAACCTGTGAAGTAATTTGAAAGTACAATTTTTCAAATTACTGAGAGCCTTTGTGGAGCAGGCCTACGTTAAACAGAACCTGTACCAGCAAACATGGACTGATGATAGCTCACAGTTTCACTCCAGTGAGGACAACCAGAGAGCCTAAAGGCCTAAAGTTGTAGTTGACTTCTTTTTTTTTTAACAGAAATCAAATTGTTTAAAATACAAAATAGACTGTTTAAACCAGAACCATTCTGAATCAACATGTAGCTGCTTACTGCAACAAAAGTACAGAATGGAGGTGTGAGGATCTGCATGGAATAGAGAGCTGCCAAACACCAAAGCAGGAGGGCAGGAACAATGGAACTCCTCATAGGCATTCAGAGGAAATCAAGAATGTTGTTTCTTGGTGCTATGAATAGTCAACTACATCTACTGGGGTACAGTGTCATCTGCCCATTAAATGAGTGTTATTAGTTGTTATCATCTCCATAGGTTGCACTCAGACTGTCCCTCCTACCTCCTTGTAGTTTTGAAGTTATGTTGTTATAAAATGCAGCTTTGCATGCGTGTTAAACAGGAAGTTGTTTTTTTGGTGAGCTTTATTTAACACTACTCTTAAACCTAAACTTACACCTGACCCAGAGCACTGACCTTAAACATAACCCCCTTACCCTTTATTCTTAACCTATCCATGTGATCCTATTATCAGTGCTAACAACGTGCCTTTAAACCTACTAGGAGATACAAGAGGGCCAGTCTGAATGCAACCTATGGAAATGAAAACAATTAATAACAGACATTTAATGGGTGATAACATTCAAAGCGGGTGACAGTGTTGAGAAAAAAAAGGCAAGATTTTTGTTCCTTGATAGTTTTTTTTCTGGTGCTTTGCAGGTGTGGTGCTATCCACTGTCTGCAGCCTAGAAGCCAGCAGCTAGAGACGAGGCTGGCAGCCGACTGCCACTCCACAGAGGTTCAAGTCTATTAGACCGGTGGTCTTCGTTATCGTTACCCTCTTCTTTGATGGTCATTGTGTCATGCAAGTATGTTTTTTTATTATTTTTCTTACATAGTTAAGAATTTTTGACACAGAAATGTATTTCACTATTGCGAGTTATGACCTGTATGTATTTTAAAAGGAAACTAAAAATGTGTTACACGCCCTAAAAAACTTCTAATTCTACAAACACATGTAGCCACCATCCCATATTCCTTCACCTCCTGACCGTTCTTTTCATTCGATTTCAAACGTTTGGGTTGGAGCTTCTTTTCAGGCTTTATGGTATATAGTGAGAAAAAATGAAATGCAAGTGGTCACAATAAAAAACATGAGGGCAGTTTAAGTGATTATGTCTGAGTGCCTTCACAACACAAATCCACGAAATCCACAAAGCTAAATCCATAAACATAGCACAGTATGTCCATGTTTGCTCAAAGATGCATTCTAAGTAGAAGCTAAAAACTCATTTTTAAACCCAAATTATCAGTTCTTACAACAGTGACCAGGTGATTTTCTATTTTAGGTCAATTCTCAATTTGGTGTTACTCTGGAGCTGAGCTCAAGTCACAGTTCTTTAGAAAGAAGAATAAAAACATAAAGCCATGCAGACTTTTTTTCTCAAACTGACTGGACAAGATGATACTGGTCGGACAAGATGTTTTAATTTCGCACAATCGGTGATGCATTTCATTTTTTTACACCTTCAACAGTCAATAATGGATCCATACATAAAGAATCAACCATCTAGTTTATGTTTAAATACTAATTGTAAGAAAAACATATCTATCATCAAACATATTTAAATAAATAAACACTATAGAAATTCAAACCAAAGCCTTTGATAATATCTCAAATTAGTCAGAGAGTTTATTTTCATGTTTTATTACAAACAAAAATAAGCTTTAAATTCTGGCATCGCAGGTAGCAGCAGAGCAACTAATTGTTTATTAAGCACTTTGCTACGTTACTGCTTTTTTATGTCAAATAACATCGTTTAATACTGTAATGAGCTACAGTTGCAACACAATTAATCCAATCCTTGCGACAGATTGCCTAATTAATCTTTTTATGATGTTCACATTTTTACATACGGTTTAATGCGTTTTCACAGCATAAAGAGTAAACTGCGTTGTAGTTTTACTGGTGATGGATCAGCATTTTTCTGCAAGTTAAAAAAGCTGTAAACATGGTTTCAGCACTGAGAAAATCTGTTGCATCAAATTGACAATTCTATCTTAAAAGATATATAAATGTTCCTCAAACCATTCTGTACTTGTATTTTTCCCCTGAATATTTTAACGTTTTTAAATCTATGCTCAGTGACATCAGTGTGAAATTAAAAGTGGACTTGAATAGTATAAACCATTATATAATTACATTCACGTGTGATCAAATATCACCTCATTAAATCCCTATGTGAAAATAGACACTTAATTAACTATGAATCCCAATTTATTTACATTAGGCTTCAGGAAGGGATATAAACCACACAGATCTGTAGAAATACAGCAGTTACTACTGTTTCCAAAGATAGAAACCTCATTAAAATCCAGGATGTTTGAAACCATCCACATTTTTTACTTCAGTAAGGCAGCTGAACAATAAGATAATTGCAGATCAATTCAATTCAATTCAAAAATACTTTATTAATATCAAAGGGAAATTAAATAATTAAATGGTCAATGAGATCATCAGAGGTACAACACATGTTGAATGCCTGGAAGATAGAGTTAGAGAGGGCAGACTGAGAAGGTTTGGACAAGTGAATAGGAGACACAAAGACAGTAGATGCAGAGGAGAGAGTTGTTTTATACTACATCTGAAACCGTCGGCTCAGGACCATATCGTTGCGAGGAGTTCTTTTTTGGCGCACATCATTACAGTCCACAAGACACAGTACAGAGTTCCTGGGAAACCCCTCCCACTGTAGTACACTTCATGTCCAAAGCTGTTGCTTACCTCAACCTGTGAAACACCAATTGTCATATTGGTGCTCATCTCCTGGTGCTCCACATGAACATCCAGCCACTGTAAAGCGGTGTACATGTTTCTTCCCACCTTGGTCTCAACTTTGTCCCTGCCTCCCTGTTTGCTTCCCTGTACAAACCTGTCACAATGAGAGCGCAACGATCTTGCCAGATGGACTCCTCCACGCAGAGTGTCTGCGCTATCTCCATATAGGAGTTTTTGTCTATTTGTCTATATTTATAAGTGTTTCTGGAACAGATGTATAGATGGATGTATTTTCCAATTGCCTCGGCTAACTGCTCCTCAAAACGAAAATTAAATCTCTGCTAGATGCTGTTTATCACGGTGCGCTAAGATTCAAAACTGGCTGTGATTATCGTACCCATCATTGCACCCTGTATTCACTGGTTAACTGGACATCATTAACTTCACACAGACTCTCTCACTGGTACATTTTCATCTTTAAATCACTTCTTGGTCTGCTGCCTTCATACATCTCCTCCTACAAGTCTCTGCGTGAGTGCAGCTACAGCGTGCACTCTCAGGACATTATTACCTGCAGTGTTCCCTCAGTGAGGACTGAAGTAGGCAAAAAGGGCCTTCTCCTACTCTGCTACTTTTTCCTGGAATATCTTGCAAAAAGATTTGAAGGTCTCCACCTTAAGTGGCTTCAAACATCTGTTAAGTTCCTGAAAAAAAACCAACGCAAACATGTTCCTGTTTTTAGTATTCTACATCGCTTTACAAGCTGTTTTTTTTTCTTGGTTTTTATACCATTTTCTTTCACTTGTTCTTCTCAATTTGTATACTTTTTATGATTGTCTGTTATTGTCTTTGTTGTCTACTGTTGTCATCACTAGCTATGTTTACATGGACACAAGTAATCGGATTAAACGGCCATTTGGAATAAAAATAAGTCATGTAAACACCCCATTCGGATTATTTTTTGTTGATTCAGGTCGAGCCGAAATCATTTGTAATCAGAATGAAACGGGTGGTTTATGGTGATTCATAATCCGAATGGTGTGCATGTAAACACTTAATCTGTTCCTTTTTTCCCGATAGTGAAAAACTGACCTGGCTGTGTAGAACCCTTAAAAAGTAGAAGAAAAGTGAGAAACGACATGGACACTGTTTCCTTCACGTACAGTACGTAGAATGTATTAACATAAACACAATTCTCACAACAGTACAGCACCTTTAACATATACTGCTTATCAGAACAATCTACTTTAACTGAACTTCACCTTTAGCCTTTTGGAGACATTTTCATAACATTTGACCTCTTACTCTGAATTACCTGCTCCGTTACAACCAATATTTATTAAACAATCTTTCAAAACAGAATTGTACTCATTTAACTTTTTTAAACTTTTGATCAGTCAGTGAGTTACTTCACACTTTTAGCTCTTCTATTAACGCATGAACTACTTAGTACTGTCTTGGTCTATGACCATTACTGATTTACTGAATTGACTTTATTACTAAAAGGATTTACGTCCCAGTTCCTGTGAAACAGGAATTAATATTAACAGCTTCAGTAAATAAAAACAATAAGAAAATAATAACAAAACATGCACAACACAGTGAACATACAAACATAGCTGGTTAACGCCAAACACGTGACAGAAGTTCAGCTAACCATGCTAGCTGCGCACGAGGTTCTGCTGCTATGAAGCTAGCGAATACACCTGTCATATCATGTCATCGACACAAATAAAACAAAGAACGTGATAAACTAATATTATGAATGAGTAAAACTGAGTTATTTATACTTAGCAAAGTAGTACAACATATAATCATATAGTCTAATAAAACAATTACCTTAAAAAGGGGAAGAAAAGTGAGAAACGACATGGACACTGTGTTTCCTTCACCTACAGTATGTAGAATGGAGAAAATGGCCGTGTGCGCCCCCTCCTGGACATCCTGGGCATTACCCATGATCCTAAGCAGCTGATCACAGAGCTATATATGCAGCATATAGTTCTATCCATTACAGCTGCACATGTGCGACCTATGTCTACCAGACATATTTCCACCTGGTTAATGCTAATAATATTAGCATGTTGGGGAAGCAAAACTGGTCGGTGAGCGACACAACATTTCTACTAGAAACTTTGAAAGAGCTCAAAATGATCTGTATTACCTGTAGCTCAGTCAGGGAGCGCAATGACATCTCCACTGTCATTAAAACCTGTCGCGGGTCCATTTTGGGCGTTCAGGTTTTTTTTACGTTCATCCAGGAAATAAACCGGAAGTAAAACGTCTTCTTCTGTGTTTTTTTAAGGAGAGTTTACCACTCTGTGCACGTCAGTACTTCTCTTCAGACTAAACGCCTGCTGCATGTAAACGCTCGTCTTGAACGGATTGTGCACATGTAAACATCCATCCATCCATCCATTATCTTTACCCGTTTATTCCATTTTGGGTCACGGGGGTCGCCAGTGCCCATGTCCAGCAATCACTGTGCGAGGGGCGTGGTACACCCTGGACAGGTCTCCAGTCCATCACAGGGACACATAGAGACAAATGAGACAAACAACCAGTCACTCTCTCACTCACACCTGGAGACAATTTAGAGTTACCAATGAGTCTAACATGCATGTTTTTGGTCTGTGGGAGGAAACCGGAGTACCCTGAGAAAACCCATGCATGCACTTAGAGAACATACAAACTCCACCCAGAAAGGCCCCCGCCTGGGATTTGAACCGGGGACCTGCTTGCGCAGAGGCAGCAGCTCTACCAGTTGCACCACCGTGCTGCCCCACATGTAAACATCCATCCATCCATCCATCCATCCATTATCTTTACCCGCTTATTCCATTTTGGGTCACGGGGGTCGCTGGTGCCCATGTCCAGCAGTCACTGTGCGAGGGGCGTGGTACACCCTGGACGGGTCGCAAGTCCATCACAGGGCCACATAGAGACAAACGAGACAAACAACCATTCACTCTCTCACTCACACCTAGGGACAATTTAGAGTTACCAATCAGCCTAACATGCATGTTTTTGGTCTGTGGGAGGAAACCGGAGTACCCGGAGAAAACCCACGCATGCACGGAGAGAACATGCAAACTCCACCCAGAAAGGCCCCTGGACCGGGGTTTGAACCAGGGACCTGCTCGCTGAGAGGCAGCAGCTCTACCAGTTGTGCCACCGTGCTGCCCCACATGTAAACAATACATCTGAATTACTTAATTTTAAAAATTTCAATCCGGTCATAGAAATTTGCGCATGTAAACATAGCTACACTTTGTTAAAATCAGGTCGCTCTTGTAAACGAGCCCCCGAGACTCAATGGGATTAACCTGTATAAATAAAGGTAGAATGAAAACAATAAAAACACAATACACACTAAATAAAACAAAAACATTACGAGAACAAAATGGTATGATTTACGTCATGCAGCTATATCAATGAACGCAGATTTATCAGATGTAATATAAAATAGCCTTAATATGGCGTAGAATGACTTGCTGTGGTGCAAAAAAGACGAAACGAGATGTAACATTTTCTAAAGATGGAGTATAAAGGGAAAATGTTGATAGAAAATAAAACAGGCCCAAGAATAGATTGCAGGGGAACTCCAAATGTGAGGGTGTTGATGAAGAAACAGGTTTTGCAGGACTTTCAGCAAAACTCCTGCCTGACAGTTAAGAGCTGAACCAGTCTAATGCAGAGCCTTTGATGCCACTTGGCTACAGCTGGGAGATCAGAATACTGTGGTCAGCTGTGCCAAAGGCTGTCAGGTCTAAAAGCAAAGGAACACCTGAGTCTCCTGAATCTGTAAGTAATAAAAGATCATTGAAAAACCTATAAAAGTGCAGTTTGTGCACTGTGAAGAGCTTTAAAACCGGACTAAATCATTTCAAGAACTTTGTGTGCATAAAAAAACCACCACTGCACTTTCACAAATACTATCTTTTCTAAAAATGATCTTAAAAAGGAAGTTCTTGCAAAAGAAAAAGCATTTCCTAAAACTGTAATGTTAATGAAAGGTGAAAATACATTTTCATTCATATGTTTAGTATGTTTAGCCTTCCCATTCAAGTTTTAAAAACACAAATGCGTTCACATTTGCTGCTCCTGTTATATATACTTTTACTTGGTTACCAGAAACCAATCAAAGAGGTGAATGAGAATAAAAAAAAGCATTAAGACAATTTTTAACTTGTATGTGTCATAATCAAACACTGGTTTTATCAGTCGGTGACTTCTCTTTAACCCACGTGAATACTTTTAAAGTCCATACATTTATAAACTCAGACTCAAGGTTTGAATAGATACATTCTGCCAGCTGAGTATCTGTGCTTATAGAAACATAATACATGAAAATAATTTGTAAGGGGGGTAAGGAAGTGATGCTTTCTAAAGAAAAAACTGAAAAAGCAGTAAATGATACATTTATGAACGATAGTACATTGCACATAATGCATATGAAAAAGCTACAAAAACTGTTATGAATTAGGAAAAGGCTAAATCAACAGGCTAAATATGAAAAGTTAAAATAATAAAAGTATAAATTTAAATATACAAAAACTAGAAAACATATGCACGTGAACAGGAAAATAACATTTTCATTATTAAATGTATTTCTTTCTTTTTTCTTTTTTCTTGAAAAGAACTGCTGGTTTTTAGGCCTTCACTTATCGTTTAAGACGGCCACATCTGTGACTCCAAAAACTTCACCTCTGGGTCTGGGCTCCGCGCATGTTGTTGGTTTCCTCTCACAGACCAAAAACATGCATGTTAGGCTGATTGGTAACTAAATTGTCTCTAGGTATGAGTGAGAGAGTGAATGGTTGTTTGTCTCATTTGTCTCTATGTGTCCGTGTGATGGACTGGAGACCTGTCCGGGGTGTCCCCCATCTCTCGCATAGTGATGGCTGGACATGGGCACCGGTCACCCCCACAACCCAAAAAGGAAGAAGCGGGTAAAAGATAATGGATGGATGCATGCTAGTTACCTTGCTAGAAAGTTACGCTAGCTAACAACTTGAAAGACGTCTTACGTTTCTATGCAAAGAAATGGGTCAACTTTTGTGCACAAGTACTTTTACATATACTGGTAGTGGCAGCAGCAACTAGCTGGAGCATTTCTGGGACAGCCTGTGAAATTTCTAGCAAAAATATCACAGTATTTCTGTTAACATAATCGTGTAATGTGAAACGGACAGTGGTGTGAACACAGGTTAAAAAGCGTTTGCATGGATTGCTATAAGAGTTTTTCCAACTGGAGTGGTTGTATGGCAGCAACAATCTATTTTGGTCTTGTCTCCATTTGAATAAACCATTAACATTCTGGTCAAAATTAAACTTTAATTGTTCAAACAATGCTTGTTCAAAAAGCCAAGTAAAATAAAAATGATTCATCCCAATCCCTGCCTTAAAAGATCTGAATTATCCATTTACATGTAAATAGATATTGGAACATCTTATACCGTATGTTATGTGTTTGTTGTTGGAACACAAAGTGAATTTACATTTACTGAAGTACACATGTTATTTACTTATTACATTTTAAATTAGTTTGTTTATAATGATGTGATCTGCTTATGTTAATAAACATTAAATATATATTGCTAATTAAGTTATATCAGCTTGCAAGCATGTTTAAAATAGATAATTCAAATGATTATGAAGCTGAAGAGCTACTGGTAAACTAAATGCAGTAATGGTACAGTAAAAAATGGAAATATTCTCAGCTGGTTAGGAAAACACTGGGAAGGTAGTTGAATTAGTTGAATTTGTATGTAGTGCAACAAGTTGAGATAGTTGAACATTCTTCTAAGGAAAGGGTAAGTTTACACTTCTGCCTACTCTACTTAAACATGTCCAGATGAAGAAATGTAAAATGTGAACAATGAATGTGCTACAGTAAAACAGAAGTCATGCTCTGAATGGTCAAAGCAGTTCTGGTGACAAAAAACAGGACTTTCTATATTCAAGTTCACAGTTATGTAAATTATTATAAACGTTTAAACAAATCAAGCTCCTGATTGTAATGAGACTTGTGCTACAGAGTAAAAAAAAAGTGCTTTTGTTTTTACCATCAGTCTCCTCTGGCCTTGACAAAACAATCAAGACTTTGTGCTACAAAAGTACATCTGTAATAATACAAAATTAAAACTCATTCTTCCTTGATTTGTACTCACAAACAACTGGTGTGCAATATCATATAACTGCAGGGTAGATAAGATTCAATGCACACATTAACCATTCTGGCAGTGTTTGCATATTAACTGCAAGTGTTTGATCTAAAGATGACTGACTCATTAAGTTATATGTTCAGTAACAATCCTCACTCACAGTCTGTCTCTGAAATGGATCGTAACTCCTTTTAATTTGCCCTCATCAATCACCCTGTAATGTGACACAGCACTTGTTTTTTTTTTACATTTCCTTGTGATAAATCATACTTTATATACCACACACAGACAGAAAAATAAATACATTCAATTGCATGACAGCATGTTTCCAAAATTCTCGTGAACACTGCAAAACCTGTTCCCATAAATAATCCCAGTCTCAGGAGAGAGTGGGCCACAGTGTTCGCAAGACATTGCTGGTCACCACAGTTAAAGAGACACGTACTAATAAAGAGCTGAACAAACAAAAAGAACAAAGGTACCACGTTACAATAAGGCTTCCCTTATAGATGCTAATAAATAGTTTATGGATACATCATTAACGCCTCTTTAAACACTTTATAAATCATTAATAACTGCTTATTATGCATTAATTAAGGGGGGTAGAGAGACCAAACTGACCAGTTTCTTGTGAAATAGTGAGTCAAATCTGTTCATCTATATATTTCATCTAGAGTTGTTATATTAAACATTTCAGACTAAGTTACTACCTTGTAAGCACAATACGTATTTGTAAACTTATTTCTTTATCATGTTTTACTTTATCACTGCATTATTAATACTGTATTTTCCAGACAATAAGTCACTTTGGAGTATTGGTCACATCAGTCAAAAATGCCTCATGAAGAGGACAAAAAAACCCAACATATATAAGTCACTTCGGAGTATAAGTCACATTTATTTAGATGTGTATTTCACAAAGTACAAGAACAGACATTTATTCTGAATTAACAATGACACACAGAACATAACTGGGATCCTGAACAGGCTTAATTAACAAAACAAGTCAATGAGTCCGACAAGCAAGTTTCCAGTAAATTCACCAATTTCATTCTACATCACCTTTGGGGCATTGAACCTGTGTTGAGTTTTTCTCAGTTTTCTCTCAGTGAATTTTATAGTTGTCAAAAGCCTAGAGAACCCTCAGCTGCAAAATGGCAATGTTTACTCTTTGGTTCATGTCAGTATGAATGAACATTTAACATGTCAGTCAAAAATTGAGTTCCTGAATAGAGAAACAATATATATATAAGTCACTTCGGACTAAACGTCACAGGATTGGCTAAACTATGAAAAAAAAGTGCAACTTATAGTCCGGACAATACGGTATCTGTTGGATAAAATGTAAATGTTATCATTTAAAACTGTTTTTAGACCCCTCATCATTTAATTAAACTCCAGTCGTGTGAACTAAAGAATAGCCATTTGTCTTGTTCTAAGTGTTCACGTGCAGTGAGACCAAGACCTTGGGTTTTTAAACAACCATGATGTTATTCAGATCTGACCTCGCTACTCCGGCTATCCCGTTTTGTAATCAAGCTGTCTGTTTAGTAATCTTTTCTGGCTCCGCTGCGTCGGAGAAAATCTGTATCTGTTGATTTTGCCTGCTGCTCACCCCTCCTGCCTCACAATAAAACATGAGCTCTCCCGTCGAACGGCGGACTTCACCTTGACGTTTGGTCAGGTCACGAACTCCCACCTCTGCAGAGGGCTCATCAAAATTCTTACACTCTGTCTTGTGTGTGAATTCTTTAAAGGTGATATGAGGTAAAAAAATCCCTAACAGTATCTATAACTAATATAGCCTAAAAAATATAGGTTTACAAATGCTTATTGTGCTAATAAAGTAGTAACTTAGTCTGAAATATTTAATATAACAACTCTAAATTAAATATATAGGTGAACAGATTTGGCTCACTATTTGGCAAGAAACTGGTCAGTTTTGTCTCTCTGTCACCCTTAATTAAGGCATAATAAACAGTTATTAATGATTTATAAAGTGTTTTTAGAGGAATTAACATATCTATAAACTATTTATTAGCCATCTATAAGGGGAGCCTTATCGTATAGTGGTACCAAAAAAGGAAACAGAAGGCAGCAATGATTGCTAAAACATAGCTAGTTTACTGTAAATGCTCCTCATTACAATAAATGACTTCATTATAACAAAAATGTGTTCAACCTCCCTCTGTGCTTCAATGAGTTTAACTGTGGAACAATTTGTTGAAGTGTGCTCAAGTAATAGAGCCTCGGATGCAGACTGTTGTATTTACACTTCACATCCTCTCAACGTGCTGGCCCAGGACCGCCAAAGCGTATTCGTACCTACGCAGAGCACCTGCTTATGCACACAGAGGCAGCTGTATCGCACAGATACAGCCCGTCCCCGCCTTCCAGTGTGCCTATTAAGACATTGACGCTTTTAGCACCTAGCAGCACTAATCCTATAGCCTTATGCTCACTGATAACGGAGCCAAATGGCCTCACCGCGAGGTTCTACCCATACCTCTCTCACTCTGCCTCTGAGAGTGAGTGTCTGTGACTGTTTGTGATGAATGGACAAGGCAAAGGAGGAGAGGGGTAAATGTGAGACTTTGCACCACTGATGCCAGTGGGGGGAGGGAGGAGCAGTAAGAATGAAAGAGGCAGAGACTAAAAGAGGGATGTCAGGAAAGAAAGACTGGGGTGTCGCTGCACATGGATGGCATGTAAAAACACTCGCATGCACTCTGCCCCTGCATTTATGTCCTGCACGCTGAGCACACGTGTGTTTACGCTTGTGTATGGTTATGTTGTGTATTCCACCGTCTGTGTATGTGTATGTGCGTAGGTGCGTGTGCAAGGCCGAGGTAGGTTAAACTCGTACTTGTGAAGTGTTCCCAGAAGAGATTAATCATCCTGTGCTGGAATGCAGCATCTCGGTCATAAATCATCACCTGACCTCTCCCTCTCTGTCTCTCTCTCTCTCTGCCACTCATTGCGGTGGAGTTGGGGTAAAAGGAGCGTCATTGAGCATCTGCAGTAAACAAACAGCTGGCAGCCTTGACAGAAGCAAGGAAAGGAATGAAACCTGCGCTAATTATCAAATACTTGTCTGTAAACTGGATCACATGTGGTGGGAATGGGTTAAGGTCAAAAAGATTTTAAAAAGAAATATATGTTTAAATGGTTCAGTGTAAGTTCCATCTAAACCAGAAAGGAAATTAGAACCATAAATGAAAAGCACTAGCGTAGGTGAGAGACTTGCAGATGCTGACAGATGCTCTGAAAGTCCATTCAAAATATTCCAAGCAAACGAGGAATATAATTTAGTACAGAAGTCACAACTGTCACTAGGTTTGGTTCGATCTCTTCACCATTAGAAGATATGAATGAAATTATGCATGAAAACCAGGCAGTATTGTTTTGGCAGTTCCTTGAATGGCTTCTTGTGATTGATTCTTTGACACAAATCATCTTATGTTTACCATCATGTAAAAACAGCTGAAATAAACCTTTACAAACAGTTGCCAAAAAGAAAAAAAAACATGTTTGGGTCTTCAGTTGATATAAACCTTCAAATTAACTGTACAATAAGGATAGTTTGAACAGTTTTACTATTTAGTCTGTTTTAAAGCCTAAAATATTTTTATTTTTTAAAACAAGGTCAAATGAATGGCAAATTAGCACCAAGGATGAAGCTCTGCCAGCATGTGTAATGCCCTTCGGTTTTCAGTCAAGCTTTCTTCAGTGCTCATTACCTCTGGCTCCAAAATACAGAGAGGGTTGACAAGAAATACCATGGAATATGTTCGTCTACAGTTTCTGTTGTGCCTCAGTTGTTAGCAACAAAGTCAACGTAGGCAGTCAGGTCAGGTGAGGTGGAACAAGTTGAATGTTCAGTGTGAAGGTGTTGGGTGATTCTTCTAACAGCTATTTTATTCTTTCGGCTGCTCCCTTCTCCAGGGGTCGCGACAGCGAACTTAGTCATACAAAGACTTGGCGATTATTTTACACCCGATGCCCTTCCTGATGCAACCACTGACCATAGAGCTACCACAGCCCTCTGTGTGGAGCAGAGAGCTGCCGTCTAAGGTGCCCAGGGGAGCAGATGGAGGGGGTTAAGGGTCTTGCTAAAGGGCCCAGAGTGGGACAAATGAGGGTTGAGGCAGGTGTGGGTGCTTCACCTTTTCCACCGACATTTTGATGCTGACGGTACCAGGAGTTGAACCTGCAACTTTCCGATCACAGGCCCACCTTCTCTAACCTCTGCACCACCACTCCCCAAAAATATGTCTTTTGTTTAAATTATTGCCTAGTCTTGCTCAGGTTCGAAGACTGCATCAAAAGTGTACTGTATGTTAGGGATGGATAGTAATATTTCAAACAAACAAACAAACAAACAAACAATATATATATATATGAAATAGCCCTGAATGAGTTATTATTTAAACACACGTTGAGAGAAGCATGAATACGTATGAATACGTAGGTGGGGTAGTGGGACTGGGGAAACAGGATTGGATGGAGCGGTGGGGGTTGAAATGTTATAAGAAAAATTTAATAAATATTAATGAAGAGTGCTTATGCTTAAAAAGCCAATTATTAGTGGAGATTCAACACAATCTGCTGGTTTAATTAAAACTACAACTAAATGGCATTTTGTAAAATACTGAGTCTGATTGCATTGAATTATAACTGGATTAAAAATTGATCTGTTTGGAACTGAACTGAATTGGATGTAGTTTGATACAATTTGAACTTTTTTCTGTTCAGTGTCCTGAAATGACTTCTGCTGTGAATTGGTCCAGTGTAAGTTAAGTAAACTGAACTGAGCTGTTAACTGTGGGTGTTCTGCTCTGCCATGCAGCTTCTGATCCTACAGTCAGACTCCAATTAGCCACACATGGGATCCTGCGACTTGATGAACATGAGGAGCATTGAGGCCTCAGAAGACACTCATCCAGCGCTGGAGCATTACCTGCCAACAGTAGTCTTGTTCTTGCCTTCAATGTTCTAGAATTGCACTACTCAAAGTGGTTGCATGTTGGAGCACCTCTGTTACTTTCATTCTGAGATTTTGCTTTTGGAAACTTTAATTCCTGTTTTTCTGGATGTAAATCACATTTTTTGGATGATTGTTTCCTCTGGTATCAGATGCTGAGCAGCTGGAAGGATTTTTACTGAAACTTTTTTAGTTTTGGACATTTGTTATGATGTGTAACCATGGCAACAAGGCAGTTTTCTACAACCAACAGCAGCTGATTAACATCTCAAAAGCTCAAATAATATCTCAACTACAGCCCCAAATCTCAAATGAGTTGAAAAGGATGTTCTGTGGATGCATTCTCATCAACCTGCCAGCTGTGCTTGAGTGCCTGACCACTGAGATCGTGGAACTAGCAGGAAACACGGCTCATGACAGCGGAAGGACAGGATTGTCCCTCAGCACCTACAGCTGGCTGTCCGCAGCGACGAGGAGCTCGGCAGACTACTGGGAGGAGTGGCCATCGCTCTGGGAGGAGTTCTGCCCAGCATTCGGGCGGTCCTACAGCCTGGGGGAACCGAGAGGCCAGCTGAGTCTGGATGGACAGATCGGACGACATCTGCAGCCAGTTTCTTAGGATCCACTGTGGGATGGACCTTTACAAGAGATCCTTCCTGTCTACAGCCATCAGCATCTATAACATCTCTTAATGAAATGAGGATAACGAGTTATAACAACAAATAATTTCCCTTTGGGATTAATAAAGTATTTTTGAATTGAATTGAATTCTACTTATGGTCCAAGCTAAATATTAATGACGTGCTTTGATGTCCTGTGTTCCTGAAATCTCCTCTGAGGATCTCAAGCTCTTATGTGCTGCCTCCACAACTTCCTACCACTTGCCTTTCTCCTGCACCTTTTCCACCTGGAACCATTTGGGTCTACTCTCCCCACGCCTGACCTCACAACCACCAACTTAAGAGAGAACTGCAATATCACTATCACCCTCGACATCCCAGACTCTAACCACCTCTTTGCTCCTCAGGGTTCCAGCCCCTTCCCTGGCTTATTACTTATATCTCACCTTGTAAATGAACACTGTAAACTGATTCTGTCTTGGTCTCTGTTCTCATTGGTTATTCTATCTGGGTATAGCCACAATCGTCACATTACCTGCATGTTTGTTTGTTTATTTGTTTGTTTATTTTACACCTGATGGAAAAATTTACTGGTAGTTTTATTTTTTCATGAATCACAAATTGGTCCTTTGGTGTAATTTTTTTTTCATGTGTTGCTTTAAGGTGTTATTCATTTATCAGTGCATATGTAGTGATGAAATATGTCGCACTAAAAATATACATTCTATTTGCTGCAATTTATAGAATAATAATCATTTAAAAAAGTTTTTCCAAGATCAAACATGACCAGATATTTATTCAGGTGTTTGTTTTTGACACTCTGAGTGGTAATAGTGATTATAAAAATCTGTTTCCTGCTGTTACTCAAACGCTGAACATTGGATGTGAGCCAAAACAGACTGTTAAACAAATGTTTGCATTAAATCTTTACATCCTTCCTTGGTGAGGACTGGATTCTAGCCGTTCTAATCAATGGCACATGTTGCTTGTTACAAAAGGAAACAGAAGAGAGTGATTCCTTTACTAGGTTATGTTCAAGAACAGGAAATTGATTCTTTAATATTAAAAATTCAACAGCTGAGTTTCATTACTTTCTGAACCTATTCCCTTTCCCTTGTGGAGTGGGAAAATATCACAGTTTATTAAATTACTCCTCTGAAAAGTCTCCGGGGATGCCATCTTAACTCCCGTCCTCTTTCACAAGGCCATTTTAGACTGTAACTAGACATGTCTACTTAGGAGACACAGCAAGAAAAAGGGTGAGCGGATAAGCCACAGCGAAAGGACGGCTGCTCTAAATATGCTGTTTGCATTGGCTGCCGCAAAGAGCTTGAGTTATTTTGTTGGCTGTGAACTACACAAAATCAAATAATGTGACTAAATAAAAGGAGAGGAGTAATGAAAATGGCTAAATTCAACAGCAAATATTTACGTTAAATGAGACTATGTACAGTATATAGCGTTGTGTGCGTATGTGGACTAGCTGATATACTGCTCAACATTCAAATGTACTTATGACAAAGTTCATCAGTAACAAAAGCTCGTCAGCCAACATTCGGCCCTATTCCTGACACCCTTTCCTGGTGATCAATTTCAAACAGACAGTGCAATACAAAGTTTGAACGCTCTCAGGATGGACTGAGGACAGATCTGATCATTCCGGTCACATTCAGAGGTGGTTTGGTACATATATATCCAAAATGCTTTAGCAATCTGAATACAAATGATTTCTCTGAGAGCATTTACATACCAGATTCTGGAAAGCAGCAGATTTAAAACCAGACCGTGTCTTGGTTGGTTGGCTGTTAGGTACATAGGTGGATAAGTAAGTAAGTAAGTAAGTAAGTAAGTAAGTAAGTAAAGTGCTATGTGTTGTCATCATTGTAATGTTCCCATATATGAACTTAGTTCTCTACATTTAACCCATCACACATGAGATACCCAGGTGGAGCAGTGGGCAGCTATAGGTGCCCGGGGAGAAGTTAGGGTTTGGGTGTCTTGCCCAAGGACACCACGACATGTGGGCATGACTGGGAGTTAAACCTGTGACTTTCTGGTCCCAAGTCGACTGCCCAACATCTCTCGGCTTCCAAAAGTAAGCAAATAAGTAAGTAATAAGTAATTAAATAAGTCACTGGTGAAAATAATTTAAAAAGAAAAGACAGCTGAGTACCTGAGCCGTCACGTGTTTTAGAGATTAAAGTTTTCAATTTCAGATCAACACTGAACTGTGTAAAATTACAAATACTTCTATGTCCCTTTACTTCTGTCATATCACATGTTCGGTTACACAATTAGGACATGTCAACATTTTTGTAAAATTAGTCTATGATAGCACTTGAAATAATCTGAATGTGCTTATGTCCTAATATTGATACAGTTCAAATGACTTTGTGATTTCACAGAAATATCTGTTGACATGCTGATGTCCTCTACGTTGCTCTGATGACTGTTTAATGTAGGCTGTGTGCTTTTTGCATGTGGAGTGGCTTGCTGAGATCCTATCACCCAGAATGGGTTTTACTGCCAGGCGTGAACACTTGTATTTAGCGTTGTCCACTCGTGACCGAATCATCCAGGATTAGTGCTATGTCTGAATGGAGCCTTAGTGACTACTCTGACTGTCTGCAGGGGAAAAAGGTTCAGGACTTTATGGCTTTATAAGTCTGACTAATGATCAGGAAGACTCTGAAGAAATGTCCTTTTTATTACATCCCTCAGGAAACAAAAGTATAAAAATTTGTCATTTGTAAAGGAACCCACTTGCTTCTCCATATTGATAGGAAATATGGTAGTTTCATAAGAAAACCTCATACTGCTAAACTAGGGCATTTTATAGCGTTATACCAAAAAACTGGAAATGTTTTAGATGAGCAAAATTATTGTAAAATTGTCTATTTGGTATTAATTCAGATGACGTGGCGATTTATTGATTGATAAACAATAACTTGAATACAATGCTCACTAGCTTTGGAACAAATTAAGACAATTGTTTTTTTGTTTTTTGTTTTTTTTAAAGAAAATGATGGTTTCCGTTATTTACAGACACATATTAGTCCATTCACAAGCTAATATCTTGGTTTTACTTAACTAAAATTAGCAAAGATGCTCCAAGTTAAAATTAAAGACCTCATAAAGTCAGCTTTATGTTTCAAATATTGTTAAAACAACATGTTTTATGATGAGAAAGAAAGGAGATATAGACATTTTACTCAAACCGTGTGTGAGAATTCAGTTATACCCTTTTCAGGTGGTGATCAGGTGTGGCGGCCATATAGAATTGAGATAACAAAATAATTTAATATTTTGTAGATGCACATTCACTTATTACTTTCTGAGAGTTTCATGAAGATCTATCCAGTGGTTCATGAGATATTTTACTAACAGACTGACTGTGGTGATGTTAATAGATTTTGCCAAAGTTTTAAGCAAAAATATGGTGCAAAGTGTAAGCGCTCAAAGTACATGTTGGGGATGATGCTCAACTTCTTTTTATTCAAAGTCTTATATGCTAACTCACTCCACACAAACTCACAGTTATAAGTTTATGATTATGACACACTACATTCATTACCATCGCATCCAAACAGGTATATTATCTAACCCCTAACCATAATATAAATTAAACATCTAATATGAATTGTATGTTCATTAACTATACACTTGAATGACTTGACATGTTAGGAGGTGGTTAGGCTGAGTGAATTGACAAGCTCTCAGCTACTACCACACCAAACATTAGTTCAATATCTGAAAAAATATAATTATACAGTAGTCCCTCGTTTGTTGCGGGGATCCGTACCCTGAAGGCCCACGATAAGTGAAGAACAACAAAGTAGGAATAGGAGTAAAAGTAGTAAGTAGCAGTTTATTTTAGTATAATGTTTCTAAATCATAAATGCTCTAAAAGTACAGGATGTCACGAATTCAGCTTTCTGCCACGGCTGCACTCTACGCTCTTGGCCACACCCACTTCTCCGCTGCAGAGCAGAGCTCAACAGAGGAGGAAGGAGGAGGAGCTACAGGAGGAGGTTTATCCTGCAGTGTGGGCTGTGCACAGGTGCAGCAGGTGCTAAGTAATTTTAAATAATTCATTTTAAATAAAAAAATTCACGTCCATCGTGCGTCTCATCCATTAGTCAGCCAAATATGTGTCATGGCCAATCTTATTTAAAAAAACTGCGATAGAGCAAGTCTGCGAAAAACAAACCGCGAAGTAGCGAGGGACTATTGTATTTATAGATATTTTTGTGCTTCTTCAGAACAATTGACTATAGTTGCTATCTTGTATTGAGACAACCTCAAATAGTAATCCGCTTTAGATGTGCACCCAATGATAACTGTCAATAAAATATAACCACTGGTTCATGAGAGATTTTGCTAACAGACAATCACACACAAAGACGCATGTGCATAAACATTTATTCCTTTTTTTTTGGTGGTAGGCAACCCTGCTGTTAGAGAGATGAAATGAAACTCTACCATCACTTCCAACATAAATACCCCCAGAATCCACGAGGATATACAAAGAAATCCAAGATGAAGGGCTTCGCTCTATACAAGCGGCACGTTGTCTAAAACAAAGCCAATACTACGTCCCACCACACACACACAAAGCAAACACACACATGCACACACACTCGTCACACAAAACTGCCACCTAAAAACACATATATATATGTAAAACTTTAGGCAACAAGTTTGCATCGAAGTGAAAACTGGAGAGGAGATCATGTCTTGAGTGATCATAAATGTGTCGTCAAAGAATCACAAAGGCAACTTTAGATTAAACAAAGCAGGAGAATAAGATATCAAACAGCAGCAGGTATTGTTCAGCTTTGTTTCTCAGTGTCTCATTTCATTCCCTTCATTGTGCGTCTTGGCAGGTTTCTCTGAGGATCATTGTTGTGAATAAAGAGACATCCAGTGCTCCGCTCTTGTGAGAGGAATTATCGCTCTTTTAGGAGCGATGATAAAAGAGCAGACATGGTATGTGTCAGGGTTTTTCCAACTCATTTTGCAGCTATGAAAGGGGTAAGTTGCTGTAAAAAAAAGTTTTTTTTCAGCAGTTGGGAGTACCAGTCACATAAAGACAGGTAAGAAAAACTGATGTAATCATAAAATAATAAAAATTCAACATTTGCTTGAGATTAATTGTGCCCTTATGGGCAAAATAAGAAAAATAATAGGTATTCACCCAGAAAGCCACAGGGATGAATGATCTTTTTGTTGTTTGTACTTACATCATCATTTTTTGGCTGGTTCCCCACCAATTACTTCATCCATCCATCCATCCATTTTCTTTACCCGCTTATTCCAACTTGGGTCACGGGGGTCGCTGGTGCCCATGTCCAGCAATCACTGTGCGAGGGGCGGGGTACACCCTGGACGGGTCGCAAGTCCATCACAGGGCCACATAGAGACAAACGAGACAAACAACCATTCACTCTCTCACTCACACCTAGGGACAATTTAGAGTTACCAATCAGCCTAACATGCATGTTTTTGG
>NC_056501.1:31776944-31781372 GCF_014905685.2 Nematolebias whitei | reverse complement strand
TCGGTTTGCAAATGTCCTCTATCAGAGACTGAGACCTCACAGTCAGCACCTCAGACTGAGGAAGTCTCTTGGATGAGAGACGAAACGTTTCTAGAATTTTTTTTGCTTTGTTTTGCTTTTGTTTTTTTGAATGTCCAGAGGACCAGATTGAACTTTTTTGGATTTTTCTACCTGGATTATTGAGCATGCATCAGGATATTTTCATCTAAACATGTCCGCTGTGTGGAAGTATTTTACACTAGAAACGCCACAAAACAAGACAGCAACATGCAATGTCTGCAGAGCCATAGCGCCACATAAAACCATGGTAAAGTTAGTTTTACGTTGGACATTCAAGCTCCGGGGCTTCAGCGGTGTGTTATTGTTGTTCAGTCCGGAGAAGGCAGTCTGATTTCGGTCAGCGGTGCTCAGTCTGCCCATCTCGGAGCATTTTGAGCTCGACTGTTTACCGAGAAGCTGCTAAACTTAATCGTAATTAATGAACAACCACTATCAGTTGTAGAAAACGTAGGATTTCACAGCTTGATACTTGCAGCCAAGATATAGTTTACCCTCCAGGAGATATTTATCAGTACAACAGTAGACAATCATAAAAAAGCATAGGAATTGAAAAATACAAGAAAATTATGTATATATAAAAAACAAAACAAAAACAGCTACATTATAAAGCGATGTAAAATACTAAAAACAGGAACATGGCTGTGTTGGTTTATGCCATGAACTTAGCAGATGTTTAAAGTCATTTAATCACTTTAATATCCACTTTAAAGCTAGGAAAAAAAAAAAAAAAAGTTTTGTGTTAGCAGAATTTAATTCTAACTTTGAAACTTATCCAACATTAATAAAACTTACCTCAAGTTGCCTTTTTGGACATGCATGTATATATTTGTACACATTGTACTTGCCTATAGAGAGGAGATTATTACAGCCTCATATAAAATCAAAAATAATGATGATATCGGGACGGTATCGGCCGACATACAGATTTAGGTATCGGGATTGGATCAGAAGTAAAAAAATGTGGATCGGTGCATCCCTAATCCAATCCAGTAAAATCTCTCTAACACTTTTGTGTGTCATGTTACCTACCATCCAAAAAAATTACAATTTACTGAGTACCATATAACAATATTATTCCAACAACATTTTAGTAGTTGAAATGAATCACTAACTAATATTCTTAGTTCTAACATATTGCACAGGTTCTTCATATAAATGATTTGCCAAAAAAACTATTAGGAGGAAACTCTGTCTGTCTGTTAGCAAAATATCTCATGAACTGCTGGACAGACTTAATTAAACTTTCCTCATTACATAAACTTCTGCAATTGATTACCGTTTGTAGTCAGCCCACATCAAGATAATTGCCGAGGTCATTTACAATTTTTAATCCAAGTGCTGCTCATCACAGAAGATCTACATACGTAGAATTTTATCATGAACTGCTGAAGTCAACACTATATATCAGTTAGCAAAATATCTCATTAACCACTCAACAGATTTTGATGAAACTTAAAAAAAAAAGGATTTACATCTAGAACTGATTCACTTGTGGAGTCTTCCGAATTTAAGATGGCCATCACTACGCATGTTTGTGTTGCGGTATTTGCTGACAGTATTTAATGCCCATTTCCTGAGTGGTACATCTCACAATATTACATGAGACTGTGTATAATGTTTTGATCAGAAGGATACAACACATCTCAACATATGATCATAGTCTAACACTGTCAAGTAAGGCAGAGGGCAATGTGCTTTCCTTCAAGGAATGCCAGTCCTACATTTAGATTTATATGTTGTATACTGTTTGTACTGTAGATCTGGTTCAAAAATATCCCATGCTTGTAAAATAACTACCATTTTACATCCTCAAAATCATAGAGACACAAGCTCTAATCTGATCATCTGCTTATAAATCAACATACTTCATTTTTTTTATATAAACTACTCGAAACCTTGCAATAAAAGCAGCATATTGACACCAAATAAAAGATTCTCTAAGCTGCACAGGTGGAGATAAATGCTCACTTTTCCCATTCAACGTTTCCACCCCAAAATAAATAAAAATATGAACTTGGTTGACACGATGAAATCTAATGGTTTCAAAGTGTTCTCAAACTTGGTAATGTTGCTATGGTTGCTCCAACAGTGACAACAGTTCTTTGTATTGCACACCCCCTAGAAATGCACAGGTTAAAAAAAAAATATTAACACCAGCAAATTTTTATTTCCAAAAGCAAACCTGTCAAAACATAAAATCATACAAAGCCTTCAAATAGGAGGCACTTAGCTGCACTCAGATAATTATACCTGAGTGACAAATAAGTAGTTTTTTGTTATAACATCCATTAACTCAGTGCAGTTTAGTTCCAGTTGGCAGAACTAAAAAAAAAAAAAAAAAAAAAATACACCACAAAGGTGTCGAGTTTGGGTTTGAAAATGACTTTTGGCTCCAAAGCATCAACAAAAATGCACTGGTCAAACCAAAAAGGAAGAGAAAAATGACATTCAGTCCACAATGTTGGTTTATTTTCTAACACTCAGTTTCATTTTCAAACAACTTCATTTATCCCCAAAGGGCAATTTTGTTTGGCAGTTTCCAGATTTCCACCTTTACACACATACATATGCTCATATACCTAAAAGCAATAGCAAAAGAGAAGAAAAAAAACACACTGAGTGGATTCTGAAGTGTTTGGCAAGGACAAACCATCTTAACAAAGCTCTCAGCACCAGTACAGATTCAAGCCTGCACCGTGAAAACGACATTAGTGAAATTAGACCCTTGAGGTTTGTCTGATGCTCTGACTGTGGACAGTCTTGTACAACTTGGGACAGCACATCGGGTCAGACCCGATATCGGTCTCCGCATTGCGCCCACTACACTGAATCCGGATGTGGACTTGTTCAAAGCGGGTGTGTGCACCCTGACGTGCACATGCATTAGTGTTTTTGTGTGAAGCCTTCAGTGTTTAATCCCCTAATCTGCTGAACCCTGGAAATCACTGCAGTCATCTGTCAGCCAGGTCAGAGCGGGCCATAGAGCTCACCACGAGCTCACGGATACACACAGACAGACACACACACTTACACACACACATGCTCTCAATGCAAGTCATTTATTCAACAAGGCCAGCCTCATTTCAGTCTAATGAAGATTGATGCACCTCTTCCAGGCCTCACAGGTGTTGCAGTAAAGTATAAATATGTAACCCACATATGGGAAGAGAGACAAAGGCAAAACACAGACATAGAAAGACTGCAAGACATTCTCTGTGGACACACCGGTACGTGCTTGCATGTAGTAGAAGCCAATCTGCACTTTATCTCTAGTGTTACTGCACAGAGGTAATCTTGTTTCTTTAGCTGAAGTGAGGTTTCAAGGAAAGGCTACAGATGCTTAATATTTTTGCAAATATATTTTTTTAATCGGCCTAAATTTGGAAAAATAGTTTAATTCTGATCAAAGTGACCAGCCAGCAGCTAGTCCCAGCCAAGACAAACGTGCATTGCTGCAGTCTTAACAACTTTTACATGAACAATTGTAACTGTAATAGTAGCAAATACTTATTTTTCTTTCAGCTGCTCCCTTCGTCAGGGGTCGCCACAGCAAACTAAGTCACCTGATGACTTTGACGATTATTTTTATGCCGGATGCCCTTCCTGACACAACCACAGATCACCGAGCTACCCCAGCCATCTGTGTGGAGCAGAGAGATGCTATCTAGGGCCCAGGGTGGGGCAAATGAGGGTGGAGACAGGTGTAGGTGCTTAATCAATCCCACCCACATTTTGATGTTGTCGATACTGGGAGTTGAACCAGCGATCGTCCAATCACAGGCCCACCTTCTCTAACCTCTGCACAACAACTCCCCTAAAGTAGCAAACACTACTTTACATTATTTTTTCATACAAATGTTAAGGCAAATTTATCAGAATAAGAATAAGCTTTATTATCATTGCACAGAAGTACAGAGAGATTATATTCCTTACAGTCGTCGGAAAGATGGGCGGAGTGAACGTGGCTACAGCTCCTAAGAGCGCGGCCCATTATTCTTTAGATAAGAAAAGAGGAAAGGCCATGAGGATAGTGGGTATTGCAAAAAGGTATCTATGGGAGTGCTACAGTTACCTGCCTCGATGTATATAACTACACATTGCATATATGGTGATTTTGTGAAATATTATAAAATAGTGTTGACATAAACTTCCTTAAATATTTGAGATTGAAGCTTAAATGGCATCATTCATCTTTAATCTTAAACTCACGTGCAGCATTTTGTTTTCAGACAGCCGTATAAATTTTGCTTTTGATTTACTGGACATTGGGAATGGAATGAAAATTTTCCAAGGGTAATGTTTGGACCTCAAGGTGACTAGTGGCCTAGTCCATTGATTCACAAAGTTAATCACAGTTTGGGTCTTGGG
>NC_056501.1:31762485-31776844 GCF_014905685.2 Nematolebias whitei | reverse complement strand
GGGGGGGGGGTAGAAACACTTTAATACATTGTTAACAGTAAGACAACAATACAAAATGATTGCTCATGGAAATATGTACAATAATAGTTTCAAAAAGTAAATACAGTAGACAAAAATGAATTACACTTGCATGATAAATGTTAAACCTGTTTGCGTTATCATTATACCTTTGTTCAACAACGTTATTACTGTTTCCTTTATACATTTAAATTGGCAACAGACTGGGTCGCCAGTCGTTGTCACTATCAGTTTTGTAGGTCAGAGGCTATAAAAAGTCTGAAAACCACTGGTCTAGGTGTTACCTTGTCAGTCTCGTCATGAGATTAACGGTTTATAACGTGTCCAGATCTGAACTGTCTAATGATCCCTTTAACTGTGAGTGTCAGATGTGAGCTTGAGTAGCCTGCAGTGTTCAGGTCCTTAAGTCACGTCTAAACATAGCAGACCCATTAGTGTGTTTGCGCGAGTGTCTCTGTGTATATGTGTGCTCATGCCAAATAGGACACCCTGAGGGCTTGTCTGGAGATTGTGGTTGAAATGGCCTGCTGCTCTCCAGTGCAAGCTCATATTAGCACTTAAGACTTCGGCTCACAACGCACATGCACACACACCACCCTGGCCTTCATGATTACACCTCCCAGATTACGCTGTTGAGTTTGAGGACTTGTGAAAAAATAAATAGACATATGGCTATAGTACAACACATGTTTCCATGCTTTTAAAAGTCCTGTTGGAGATGATCACATGCAAATCTAAAGGCTTTACTTCCTATATGAATTATATGGCTCTGTCAAAATTTCGAGACTAAAGGGCCGGAAGCAGGGAGGGAGATCAAAGAGCGTTGGAGATCACAGAGGCCCAGGATGGATTGAAGGAAGCTAAAGGTGGAGGAGGAGATAAAGAGGCCACAGAGAGTGTGTGTGTATGTGTGAGAGAGTGTGCGTGCGCGTTCCAGTGAGACTAAAGTGCGAATTTCAGCGGGGCTTCTCATCATCAAGATCTTCATGGCATCTGTGCGTCTGAGTTTTTCATGTCACAAGGTAGCAATGACTGCCAGGCTCTGGGATCTACAGCTGGTGTGTGGGCTTCATCTTTCGTCACTCTGCTTGATGCAAATCTAAAATCCCGGCAAAAGTTCCCGATGCAAACTTCAACTTTTATATTTGCATGCATATGGCCTTAAATTTAAACACAAGCGACTCACACATCCAATATGCATCCATGTGCTCTGCAGTGTTTAGTGCTGCTGCAGCTTGAAGATGACATGGGGAATGAATCAAACACAGACACATGTACACAACATGTTGCTATCTGGTTCCACCCTGCACATTTTAACCTGTTAAAATCATAAAAGCAAACGTTTAAGGTGTAGAAAGCATGGCACATGACTTAAAGAATGAGACGGCACCATGAGAGGAGACAGCAGAGCGGTCAAGCAGCCAATTTAAAACCACCATCAGCTGCTCTATTTACGTGATGAAATGAAATTTCATCCTGTTTTCTTTTTATCAGGACACTTCATCAGACAGCCATGAGATAAAGGATGCTGCGAGGCAGAACAGAAAGGAAAAGAGTCAGATGTGAGCGTCCTCCTCTTATCACCATGTCTCACATACAGCTGACCCTTCAGAATAAGAGGATCTCATTTCTAAGATATTAACGTGGAGTGTTTGTTCACCCCCTCAAGCCACATTAATTTACCCCAAACCCCACACCAACAGCTGGACACAGACACATCTGACGGCGCGGACACGCTCTCTCCGTGCGTCCATTCCGGGGTAAACTCCCACTGCTGTTGTTATTCCTCTGAAAGGCACCTCAATGTCACGGCTCGCTCTGCGCAATCCCACCAAACTAACGCGCACACGTGCTATTTGCGAGCACATTCGATTTCTAATGAATACGTGACGCACCTGCTCGCAGCTCCAAGCGCGGTCCTCACAGCATCAGTCCTCCTTCAACTTTTCCAGCCCTCCTTTTCACTCTCCAGTCGAACAGCGACCTGCTTATCGCGCACTTTTCAGTTCTATCCAGACACGCAGCTGGGTTCTTCACAAAGTGAGATGAGCGCGCGCGTGGGGAGAGAGCTGGCTGGCTTGAACCCTCCGGTTCAACATCTCACCACGCACGCATCAAACGGAACAATCCATGACAGACGGCGCAGCGCAGAGGATGCGGCTGCTGTGCGCAAAAGACGCGGCGGTTCTCCTCGGACGGGAGGCGTGCATGCTCTGAAACGGGACTGCTCGGCGGGTCGAAGGCTACACGGGAAGCAGGGAGAGACCGTGCACGCACCGTGCAGAGCAATGACCGCGGCTCGCGGAGCGCGCGTTCACGGCCCAGACAAGTCAGCGGTCATTAACGGCGCGTAAATCCACCGTGGACTGTTGGCTGCAGCGGCGGCGTGGCACACGCACGGATCAACTGGGATTAAACAATTAGCTGTTTCAAAGGTTTACATGCTCCATCCTTTTAGTTCCTGTCCTTGGAAATAAATAAATAAACAAATACAATTAAATAATGGATATTTAAAGATTTTTTTTTTTTTTTTTTTTTTTTTTTTTTTTTTTAATGGGTTATTTCAAACGGCGTTCTGTGTAAAAGTTTCAATTATTTTACTTTTTGTAGGCTAATTTTTCAGTGGTCTATTTGTGATATGGTTCAGTCCTTTCTGAAGTATTGTTCTGTCAAACATTTATCAATAAATATTATCATATCAATCGTGACATCAGCTATAGAGCACAGAGTGTGGTGGAAGGGCAAAAGTCTTCATCCAGACTCATAGCCTAACAATTCCAATGTTTGTTTATTTTTAAATGTTTTTTTTTTTTTTTTCAAGTTTATTAAACAAGCATTTCTCAAAAACAACATACTGGTGATATGTATACATGCTGTAGATGGTGCTGAGGCTGTCAGTGTATAAGTTCATAAGATTACCCAACTCCAAGCAAACTCATACATTCACAGCCTCAGCACCTGCAGATATATGGTTTGTGCTCCACACCAGTGACGTCACTGGGTGAGCTTTGTGACAGGTGAGGCACTGAAAAAAACAAAATAGAAGCTTATATTTCAATTTAGCCTTTTTAAAAAAAGGCATCTATGTTTGCTTTAATTAACTCCATACTACTCTTTAAAAAAAAACAAAAAACACACACATTATCTTACCTTTAGTTTGAGATGAATGAGTGTGAAAAAAAGATGAGGTTAGAAAAATCCTTAAGTTTTGAGATATGATCTTCCATTTTGTCTAATTTAAACAAGTGTACCATTATAGTTTTGCTACACCCCCACCCCTCTGCAACAGAAGAAGCACAGTAACATTTCATTGTCCCTACGGGGCAGCACTGCCCCCTATCAGTGCAGCACGGTACTTTCAGCCTCATCCTGTGTATTTTCACCGTGCATTCATGACCGATTAGAAAGAAGAAATATGTCACACATTCAATCAATATATTAGACTGACTGTAGAACATTAGCATGTGTAGCACATGTGTAATATGTGAAATAAATATGGGCATATAACAATATTCTAGAACACATACATGTGTAATTGTGCCGCTTAAGGTGGCTGCATGTTGGAGTATCTGTTTCATTCTGGGACATTGCTTTTGAAAACTTTATTTCCTTTTTTTCTGAATGTACATCACTTTTTTTTGGATGATTACGTCCTGTAGTATTGGATGCTGTGCAGCTGGAAGGATTTTTAATGAAAACCTTTATACATTTGGACATTTGTTATGAAGCGTAACCATGACAACGAGGTGTTTTTTTTTTACAACCGGGAGCAGCTGATTAACACCTCAAAGCTCAAATATTACCTCGATACAGCCTCTTATCCCAAATGAGTTGTAAAGGAGGTGACATGGATGCATCTCCGTCTACCTGGTGGTGGGGAGTGATTAACTGCTGAGATCCTTGGAGCTGGCAGGAACCGTGGCTCATGAAAACCAAAAGACCAAGACCATCCCCTGACACCTGCAGCTGGCTGTCTGCAATGATGAGAAGCTCCACAAGCTGCTGAGAGGAGCGGCCATCGCTCAGGGAGGAGTTCTGCCCAACATTCAGGTGGTTCTGCTGCCTAGAAGGACAGGGAGGCCGACTGGGTCCAGGTGGACTGATCGGCATCTGCAGCCAGTTTCCTCAGATCTGCTGTGGGATAGGCTGCTGTAGATCCTTCCTGCCCACGGCCATCAGCATACTGTATATAACAACTCTTAATGAAACCAGGATGATGAGTTACAACATTTCATTTCCCTTTGGGATTAATAAAGTATTCTAAATTGAATTGAATTAATCGAACATGTTTATTTCAATATAAAGAGAGACAGCAATGGACATGCGCCAACTGCCTACTTCATACAGTATGTGACACAGTGCCTCCAGAGGTGAAGCACAGCACTACACTGCCTCGCCCCACATTTCTTCCATGTTTGAACAGGCAATGGGTAAATTCCTCGATTTTGACCTGAAGTGTTGAAATAATTAAGAAAACAGTTTTATAGAACAACTAAATGGTCAAATGTATTTTCTTTTATCATTGTTCATATTTTACTTGTCATAATGATCGGTGCAGCACTGCCTTATCTGCCTCTCCTGACTGCGTGTCACTGCTCCACACCTAAAATTATTATTATTATTACAATTATTACCTAAATTAATAAATGTTCTCATTTTTACTTCATTTTTACTTTATTTTTACTTTATTTTACTTTATTACTATTCGCACCTTATGTCGAAGCAAATTCCTAGTTTGTGAACCTCGTTCATTGACATGGCAATAATAAACTGATTCTGATTCTGATTCTGATTCTGAAAATTAACATTTGCAAAGTAACACAAATGTTCAATTGAGCAAACAATGGCACAGTTACAAATGGAGTAATGCAAATGTATGGAGGTTTGACCCTTCTGTTAAGGATGTTTTTCAAACACAGTGATGTTCCTGGTTCACTTTAAACCATCCAGCATTACCGCTTCCTTTTTGGGTCATGGGGTCCCATATGCAGCAGTCACTGAGAGGTGGAGGACACCCTGGACAGTCCATCACATGCCACATAGAGAATTAAGACAAACAACCATTCATGCTCTCACTCACACCTAGAGACAATTTAGAGTTACCAATCAGCCTAACATGCATGTTTTTGGTCTGTGGGAGGAAATCAGACGTGGAGAAAACCCACGCATGCACAGAGCAAACATAGAAACTTCACCCAGAAAGGTCCTGGCCAGAATTTTATCTGGCAACCTTCTTGCTGAGAGGCAACAGCTCTACCAACTGAGTCACCATGCTGCCCCTCATTAAGCCAGAGCATGTTTAATATAAGCTGATGTAACATTTTCTTTATACCAGTGCGTTGTTTGTAACTGTTATTTTATGAATCTAATGAACAAGAAAATGGGAGCTTATTTAGCTAGCCATGAGCAAGTTTAGACTAAAACTTTTGTCCTTTTTTTCTTTATTCTGTGCACTATGACTGATGTCACAACTGGTAAGGTACGAATTATTGATAACTGTTTGACAGAACATCACTCAAAAAGACTAAAGTATACCTATACCTTTATCTTAACCACAAACAAGATTGTAGCCCTCTCTTTGTTTTTCTTGTTGAGAATTGTAGCCAGCAGAAACTGTTATATGAAATCTGCCATGTTGTATTTTAAAACACACTTTTGAAGTAGAGCCTCAAGTCCTGCATACTCCCCTGCACACAGTCACGATGTCACATGATCTTTGTTTTAATCATGAAGCAGTTTACCTTTTGGGAAAAATAATATTTAAACATACAGATGCTAAGTTAAACAACGATTTGAATCCACAATAATAATGACCTGAAAATAAATTGTCCTGGGGTTATTATTATTATTATTATTATTATTATTATCAACAGGGATGTCCTGTTAGTTAACTAAGAGGGGGGTGAGATTTAAGACTTGGAAAATGGGAAAAAGGGAAGCTGTTCCCATACCAGCTTCAACTTCTCATATAGTCTTTGGTCCAAACCAATGAGTTAAAGGCTAGTCTGAACCATTTACATAAATAAAAATGTATTTTTGCATTAATCACTGTAGTAGAAGGATACAAATATGTGCATATGGGCAAAACATCATCACCCATCGTTTGCATTTAGGAGACAGGCAATAATTATCCCTATATATATATATATATATATATTTTTATATATACTTCAAACTTTTTCATGCCACTTCATGCCACTTTTTCATGCCAAGACAGAATAAGTGCATCAATAGGATCATTAACGTTTTATTTCTGGATACTGCAGCTGCATTGCCACAGCTTAATAGACAAAGTTTAATCTGACTCTATTTTTCAGAGCTTTAACATGCCTGCTTTGGGTATTACTGCTCGCCTTCCATGGCCTATAGCGCCCATTACAGTGGTCGCTTTTTAACCAAGTGCACCCCCTGCACTGCAGGCTACAGCTCACATTAGCACAGTGCCTAATGGGCTTTCTCTGTATTAGTAGCAATAGAAAGGTGCAATAACAGAGGCATGCAATTATGCACAATAACTAGGGAAAACATTGTTAACAGTTACCCCATTGCCTCTCACTCTCCAAGCTGTAAATGCATATTTCCCAGTGGAGGTATGATAATAACGCCTGGTTATTTGAAAACACCTTGTAAGGAGAACCTTGTGGCTCTTTTGATAAAGATTTCATTTCAGAAGCATTTTTATGCATAACTGGGGATTGGAGGGGGACTTTAAACTCCCTCATTCAGCTTTGTTTATTTAATTTTTTCTAGTCTTTCATTTCCTCATTCGGTTCAGTAATCCATCACCCTGCATGCCATTGATATACTGATTGAGACAAATAAGGACATCAGCATATAAGATAAGTAAAACCTAACAAACTAGGAGTTGATATGAATACTTGGCAGACCGCAGAGGAAAAGAGAAGAGGGAAGATTCACTGGATCTCCAGAGGCTAACACAGGTGCAGTATGAGATGAAAAATGCGGATCGAGGCAGATGTACTGAACCATTTTAAAGTTCCCAAGTGCCGCCCCCCCCCCCCCCCCACACACACACAGATACCCACCCCCCAAACGAACAAAAAAGAAAAGAAACAGCTTTGACTTGAGTTTACATTACCCATTCATGATCCTACTTCTGCAGCTTGTCCAGGGGCTTAAGAAATGCCCCAAACTGTGCATAGTAATATTATGATTTATTATTTTACACACAAAATTACTATAAGCATCAGCTGCTCTTCAGTTACGTTCAGGCACTGAAATAATGACAATAGATGTTTCATTAAAAAAAGGAAATGAAGAAGTAAATAAATAATTTCTGTGGGCACATGAATAATCACAACAGGAGTACTGAACATACACAATACCCTTCATAGCATCTCTTCAACTTTGCCTTTATTTTTATCTTATCTCAGAAGTTTGCTATCATAACATCTTTTTTATTAATGGCACTTTTTTTTTATTCAACCTTTATTTATACAAGCTAGTCTCATTGAGCCTCGAGGACTCATTTACAAGAGAGAGCTGTTCCAGACCGAACATATAAAGTACATCGAGGAGAAAATTGTAGACTCTGTATTTTGCCAAAGGATATTTGACAACTAGCGTTGGACCTTTTCATTTCAGATTGGAAGATGACCATGCTGCCACAGAAGAAGGACTTTCATGATTGTAATATGGACCTATGACAAGTATTCTGATAAAAGTTACTTTAAAATGATGGAACTTAAGCTCAACTTGAAGTCGTGATTTTTCTTTGTTGTCCCACCCACTCTTTGTTTTGTGGCTCTTGGCTGCTCCTTTATCCACACGGCTGCACATCTATAAACTGTCACAAGAACTTTATACTTACAAAGTCATTTTATTTGTGTTTATCTCAAAAGATTTGGTACAGTACAGAAATAGAAATATCTTGACAGTAGAACAATATAATTACTCTTAGCATAATGTAAGTCTTAGCTCTGTTAAAAAAAAAAAAAAAAAAAAACATTAAATTGCCCATTACTTTTGATTTATGTTTATAATTAGATAACACATATTAAAAAAATGACCTATATTGTATACTATATATATATATATATATATATATATATATATATATATATATATATATATATATTTGGCTTCTCCCTTCTCAGGGGTCTCCACAGCGAACTATGTCGCACGGACACTTGACAAATATTTTTACACCGGTTGCCCTTCCTGACACAACCACAGACGACTGAGCTACCACAACCCACTCGTGTGGAGCAGAGAGCAGCTGTCTAGGGTGCCCGGGGGAGCATATAGTGGGGTTAAAGGCCTTGCTCAAGTGCCCAGATCTGGGCCAGTGATCTCCGATCTGCACAGAGATCAGCTGATCAGCTAAAGGAGGAAGCTTCTCCCACAGCTGTGGGCTGCAAAAATCTGCTTAATAATTTAAAATAATTTATTTTAAATAAAAATCCATATCTATCGTAGAGCTCATTCATCAATCATGTTAGGCTGCCTTCAGGCCCAGTCCTCCCTAGCAAAAGAGATCTGTTATCTCAGTGGGATTTGCCTGGTTAAATAAATGTTAATAAATAATAAATAAATAAATCAGCCATTGTGTGCCATGTCCAATTTTACTTTGGAAAACTGCGATAGTGAGAGTCGGCAAAAAAAAAAAAAAATTGCAGTGTAGTGAGGGACTATATACCATATTTTCCGGCGTACACGTCACACCGCCTTATAAGTCGCATCTGTCCACATATGTTTAATAAAGTTCAAAAAATAAATAAATTAGTCACTTTGCCATATAGATTGCATCTATTATGTGTAACTGGTGACGTGTCGTGTTTGTTACGTGTCACCTCTGACAACCTGGAAATGTGGCCCGGTGTTGTGCCAAAAATTGATTGGCTGCCAAATTGCGCCCGCAGGAACATGCATGGGAGGACTTTAACAAGAATTTAAGAAGATTAACATTTAAAAACATTTATTTGTTTGCTCAAAATTATAGTAAAGGTGTGTCTCAGTTGACCTTTTCCTTCAAAAATGCACTTTGACGGTTAAATCAGCTGCATTTCAAAAGCAGATTTGCAGAAGTGGGAGCGTAAAGAGGGACAACTGACTGTGCATTTCTTCAAATTTAACAAGACAACCACCTAAAACCAAATATTTTTTGCTCGAAATTATAGTAAAGGTATGTCTCAAATTAACGTTTCTTTAAAAAATGCAATTTAATTTTCAAATCAGCTGCATTTCAAAAGTATTCGCTGCCTCAGTGCTCCAGGAGCACGCAGAGGGAGGAAGTCAGGAAGAAGGAATTCTACACATTTCTTCAAAATTTAAATTATGGCAAGCTGATTGTGTCATTAATAGTCACGTTTACCTATTACATGACCAATGGTATGCCATACTACTCGAATGCCATCTAGTGGCTGAAAATGGTAGTGTTCAGTATTTTCGGTCAGAATGAATGAAAACGGTCATATCTCAAACAAAAATTGGTTTATAAATATGGAGAGGAAAAATCCATAAATAAGTCGCTTCACTGTACAAGTTGCAAAGTATGCAATGTATAAAAAAAACTGTGACGTATAGGCCAAAAAATATGGTATATATATATATATATATATATATATATATATATTTATATTTGAGGTTGAACGACTACATCGTTTTTAAACTCGACATTTACATAATAAAACTCGAGTAGAACTTGAGTACTTGATGACATCATAGTATCTAAAGATAAAAATAAATAAACAATAAATAAAACCGAAAGAAAAGGTACTTTTTTTTTTTTTCAAATAAATACCAACAAAACATTGGGAGCATATATTATGCTCCTACCATTTATCATACTGCAAATAAGTCACAAGAAAACCAAAACTATTAGTTTTTATTTTAAGCTGCAAAAGTGAAGAAACGTGCGACACGTCAAAAACAAAACTAAAAACAGTGGGGCAGAAGACCACCCCACACCACCGCCCGCAGTAATGCGCACTAGGTTTAGTTTTAGAGATTAATATGTTTATAGTTTTTTTATAGGTTTAGAGATGAATATTTATTGCTTTTTGTTTGTGAAACAAGGTCAGAGGAAGCTGGTTCTGGTTCCGGTGTTACACCATATTCTGTGACCTGCAACAGTGCATGCAACACCGCCCCCTACAGTCATAATATACGGTGGTTACAAAATATGGTGTAACACCAGTTTGCAACAAGCTCCAGTCAGTAAGTTGATTCATTTTATGTTTCCTTACGGTAATTGAACGGGAAGATTAATCTTTAGTGAAATAATTCCATTTTATTGATGCATTTCTACCTGTTTGTCGAGACTGGGCCTGCTCCGCTCCATCTGTCTGTTTGGAGGAATCCATTTTGTAACCTGTGCCCGTTGTGGATCACGTGACCCAATGACGTCACCACGAATACTCGACGTGAAATTAAAAAACTCGATAGGTGTCCCACAGACCAAAAACATGCACGTTAGGCTGATTTGTAACTCTAAATTGTCCCTAGGTGTGAGTGAGAGAGTGAATGGTTGTTTGTCTCGTTTGTCTCTATGTGGCCCTGTGATGGACTTGCGACCCATCCAGGGTGTACCCCACCCCTCGCACAGTGATTGCCGGACATGGGCACCGGCGACTATTAATTTTGTTTTTAAAACTATTTATCTGATGAGCAGACTGCTTTGAATTTAACACCATCGCAGAACTCTAATCTCATCTCATTTCATCTCATCTCATACATGTATTAAATGTATGTGTGGCAGTGTCCATCCTGGATTTTGATGCGGTATCCCAATTTTTCATATTGACCTTTTTATACATCTCACTGCAGCCACACATGAAAATGGAAGTCAGTACATAGGTTATTTTTTAAGATACCCAACTCACAAGGATTACATACGTACATTTATGGTGCCAGCTATTTTGGATTTTGATATGGCAACCTAAATTTTTAAAGGAATCTTTTTTCTTCCTAGATGCAGCCACACACTTTAAAGGAAGTTGATAACTCACTTTTTTTCAAATTCTTATGCTCAAGACATCCACAGACTGTCTGTCAGAGGAACGGACAGAGGGTATTTCCAATTCCCCTCTTTGCTTCGCGATGGGGGACAACGAACAGACTGTTCTTTAGGTTTTTCACTTATTGCAGGATTGAAGGTTTTATTTTTGTCCCTCCACTTTCTAATGGGCATCATGCTGTACTTATGTCCGTTTCTCTAGTGAGTGTTTGCACATTTAAATATATGCTAATTCATGCTGTTTTCAAGTTCTACTGCAAGACACCCAAGTATGTGTTGTGAACGAATGTCAGCTACTACCACAATTTATAGCTCATTAGCTGTAAAATTGACTGAGTTCTAGCTAAAAAAAAATATATAATAATTTCATTTTGTCGTGGTGGCAATCTTTTATCAAATTAGCTCCAAAATTGAGCCATGTGTAGATTCTAGTAAATTCTAGTGAATACTCATTTTAAGTTTCACTGAAAATTTTCAATTGATTCATGTAATATTTTGCTAATGGACAGAAACCCAAACCCTTAAACAAGCTAAAATAATTATCACTTGCCTTTGCCTTTTGGCAGCTAACAGTAAAAACGTCCAGCAATTCATCAAACCCCTGTTGACAACCCGAACTGTTGTAATGCTAGTTTGTAGTTTTGACCAACTGTTTAGATGATAGAGGAGGCATCATAAACCCTTAAAGGTGCAGGGTTACAAAATAAAACTTAACCAATGTTCCATGTCTTGCTTCCCCACCATTTACACTTCCTTTTGCAATAATTAGAAACTACCATCTTAAAAGTGATGTATCATCAAATGTGACCCTTATATAATGTCCTGCTCATATGAGGAAAAAAATAATCCAGGGTTGAGTTGTCAGAGGCTTTACATGGATATGAGTTAGCTGACCTTTCTCCATTATGAGCCAATATTAGCACAAGCCATTATAACCTATCAAAGCATATTGCTTAAGGCCCCAGCTAAGAGCTGTTCGGGCCCCGCAGCAGTAAAGATGTGAACTGCAGTTCTATATCCACGATTACAGGCTGCATGGTGTCAGAAGTTCTTTTTAACCTTGTGCAGTGAGTTCTTGTCCATACATGTATCACTTCCAGTCATATTTGCAATCTCAAGGGGCAAAACTCAGCACACACAGTAGGTCTGTAGGTCTCTGTGCCTGTTTGTATGTGTGTGTGCTCTCCTAAACTGAGAAGAAGATGCATTGTACTGTTAATTACATAATCAATTTGATTAATTCAGAAAATGCAAATTAGCTAATTAAACGACCTGGACTTATAGAATTACCGCTGATTAGCTGGCTAAGCACTACTGCTGCCCTCTGGATACACTCTTATTAAGCTATATTAACTGGGCCTTTCTCAGCATGGCAGCGACACAAAACAGAAATTATAGCTGTTTAAATTGGTAGGAGAAGAAGAAAAGAGGACCAAACATGTGGTTTGCTCTGTGTCGACCAAGATGAGGAAAGAAGCAGCAGCCACTTTCAGAGTCTGTTAGGCAGAGACTGTAACTGTAGTCGAACTGTGTTCGCGCTAAACTTCACTGCATGGAACAGAACTGATCATTTAGGACCCTGGTAACAAGCTTCTGGGCATTTCTTTCCTTCCTTTGTATTTTTGATCTATCTGTTTGTTTCCTTTGTAAATAACAAATTTGGGGCAGTAACAGGTACATCAGAGAGGGGAGGAAAGGGTGGCAGGGGGTTGGTTGGCTAAAGTTGACACACAAGTTTTCAAAAATAACATCAATTAACAAAGTGCGGGAATCAGAGTTCAAATGAACCACGAGAGCATGTTTGAGGCAAAAGCTACATGTTTCATGTTTTGCGCATTTGATTACATGTGCACGTCTGCTCTTTCGAATGTGTGTGGATGCGTGTGTTATGTGGAAGGAAGCAATAGATCAGCGTGAGTCGAGAAGCTTACTGGTGGCTTACCGAGCAGCAGGGGTTTTGTGGCAGGGGGTAAGGTGGTGGGGGAGGAAGATGAGGAGGGGATAGGGGCTAAGACATGAGAGGTGGAAGAAGGGGAGGAGGGAAGATGCCGGAGGGCTAACAGAGGAACAGGGCGCAGCTGGTTTTTAATTGAGTCTCTCTCTCCATCTCAGAGAGTGGATGATGTGAGCGCGCACCAACACACTCTCGCTCGCTCACTTTTACTCAGCAATTTCCCAGCTGATGGCTCAAAGGAAGTAAACACTTCTGGAAGACGGCAGCTTCCCACAAGAGCTCTGTTTGGATCACATGACTGATGGAGCTCTCCACCAATCCAAGTGTCTGACAGCTACACCCTCCCATGAATCTTGACACATCATTTCAACACCATCAAGCTCTACTGGGATCACTGAGGTTACACCAATTTCCCTTTCCTTTCTGTTACCACGCTTTCCATGAGTAGTCATATGATACTTTTGCATAATACATGATTGTCAAGAACAAATTTGAGATGAATTTTGCAACAGATTTTCTTCTCATGCAGTTATTTTTCTCATTCAGCTTTTTCATGACAAAATAACCTAATTCTAGCTAGGCAAATATGTAATTTACCATTGCTGTAATTGTTCACACTCTACGATGTTACAGTTTATTCTGTAACCTAGAAAATACAAAACTAATGTCATGTAAAGTAATTTCAGGTGTATTCTGTCATGGTGACAGGAAAACATATGACTGTTATGCTAATAATTTTATAATATTTATGCTGTAGAACAAAAAAAAAGTTTCACTAGATTAAAATGGTGAGTTAGCCTCATCTGAATACAGGGTTAGAATAAAGCAAGATAAAGTTACCCAGCTGTGCAAATCTGTTTCATGAAACATTTAAAATTAGATTTTTTTCCCCCCATTGTTTAAGTGTAAATAAATAAATAAATAAAAACCCACAACAAAAGCAACAAACAAACAAACAAAACAACGAATGGACTTGAAAAGGAAGACAATTTGCTTCCTATTCAAACTGCTTTCTCATCTCCCAAAAAGTCTGGACAGTGTGGGGTTCCAAGCTATTTAAAGTGCATGATAAGCTCATGCATATAACCTATATTCATATGCAGATTAGATTAAACTACATGGCCTTCACAGTAAAGTTGTTAGTGTCTTTGTTTGCCTGGCTCACAAGAGAGATGCTTCAGCTGCATGAATGAAGGTGTGAATTAGAATGAAACTGTTTGTGAATTAGGCTTAATACAGTAGTCCATCGTTATCGTGGGGGATCCATACCCTGAAGCCGCGCGATAGGTGAAAAAATACGAAGTAGGAATAGTAGTACAAGTAGTAAGTAGTAGTTTATTTTAGCTTGTATATATATATATGAAGGCGTTTTAAACTCTTCCCACACTCTTGCAATATTCTAAACAATG
>NC_056501.1:31758623-31762385 GCF_014905685.2 Nematolebias whitei | reverse complement strand
ATATATATATATATGAAGGCATTTTAAACCCTTCCCACATGCTTGCATTATTCTGAACAATGTTTCTAAACTCTAAACGCTGTAAAAGAGAACAGAATGTCATGATTTGAACTCCCTGCCTTCACTCTCGGCCACGCCCACTTCTGTGCTCTGCACGGCTGATCAGCTGCAGGAGGAAGCCTCTCCCACAGCTGTGGGCTGCACACAGCTGCAAAGTCCATCCATCCATCCATCCATTATCTTTTACCCTCTTCTTCCATTTTGGGTCATGGGGGTCGCCGGTGCCCATGTCCGGCAATCACTGTGCGAGGGGCGGGGTACACCCTGGATGGGTCGCAAGTCCATCACAGGGCCACATAGAGACAAATGAGACAAACAACCATTCACTCTCCCACTCTCACCTAGAGACAATTTAGAGTTACCAATCAGCCTAACGTGCATGTTTTTGGTCTGTGGTAGGAAACCGGAGCACCCGGAGAAAACCCACGCATGCACGAAGAGAACATGCAAACTCACCTAGAAAGGCCCCCGGACCAGGATTTGAACCAGGGAAATCTGAGATGTCCTCCATTGTTTAAATATGTTTTATATCAATTGACATTAATGGCTTTTTCATCCTCCTCTCAAACCATCTGTCTTTATCTGTCCAACATATAAATATTTTGGTTGTTTATAGTGTTCCTTATCTTTGAAGTGTATATGCATAGCTGAGTCTTGTCCTGAAAAACTGCACTCCCAGGTCAAGGCTTGCATTTGTAGAGAGGCTGTTTAGTCTCTCCAATATAGAAGTCTGAACATTCCGTACCACATTGAACTTGAACTGAACCACACCACTCAGTTTGTACTTGGAGGTTTTGACCTTAGAATGGACCAGTAAGGAAAAACAAACAAACAAAAACAAACCCCCCCAAAAAAAAAAAAAACAAAACAAAAAAAAAAAACAGGGAGCAGAATAAAAGGAAATACATTTTCAGCCCATATGTTGCTGGATTAATTCAATTCAATTCAGTTTATTTATATAGCGCCAAATCACAACAAAGTTGTCTCAGAGCACTTTACAGGAACATTCACATACATAAAAGCCAATTAGTAAAGTTCTCTATCTAAGGAATCCAGCAGACAAGTTGAATCTTGGCTTCGATGCAGTCTCCCATCCTGAGCAAGCACAGTGACAACAGTGGAAAAGAAAAACTCCCTTTTAAAAGGAAGAAACCTCCAGCAGAACCAGGCTCAGGACAAGCGGCCATCTGCTTTGACCGGCTGGTTGATTACTCAAGAAACTCAGAAGGATATTCTCTAAACACAAGATCCTGGTGGCCAGTTTCCAAGACTACTTAGAGACATAGACGTAGTAAACAGAGAGCTTTGTCTTACAGCGCAGCTCCCTCTTCACCAAAATGGACCGGCACAGAATCTGCAATATTGCAGATGCTGCAATAATCCATCTGTCAATCTCATGCTCCATTCTTTTCTTCCTCATGAACAAAATCCCAAGATACTTGAATTCCTCCACTTGAGGCAGAAACTCACCCTCGCCCCAAACAGAGCAGTCCACCCTTTCCTGACTGAGGACCATGGCCTCAGGACTGGAGGTGCTCATCCCAGCCGCTTCACACTCAGCAACAGGACCACGTCTTCAGCAAAAATGCAGAGAAGGAATCCTGAGGCCACCAAACTGGACTCCCTCCGCCCCCTAGCTGCACCAAGAAATTCTGTCCATAAAAGCTATGAACAGAATCAGTGAAAACTGGCATCCCTGGTGGAGTCCATCTCCCAACCTGAAGGGGTCCAAATTACTACTGGCAATGCAAACCAAACTCTTGCACTGCTTGAATAGGGACTGAACAGCCGATAGCAACGGGCACCAAATATTATACTCACGGAGCATCCCCCACAGTGTTCTCCAAGGAACACAGTTGAATGCCTTATCCAAGTCCACAAATCACATGTAGACTAGATGGGCAACCTCCCATGACCCTTCAAGGACCCTAGTGAGGGTAAAGAGCTGGTCCAGTGTTCCACAGCAAGGAGGGAACCTGCATTGTTCCACCTGGATCTGAGGTATGACCAACGACTGGACTCGCTTCTACAGTACCGTTGAATAGACCTTACTAGGGAGGCTAAGGGGAGTGTTGACCCTATAATTGGAGCACACCTTCCAGTGCCCCTTTTTGAAGAAGGGAAACCACAGCCCAGTCTGCCATACAAGTGGCACTGCCCGCATTGTCCACAAGATGTCACATTGGCGTGTCAAGCAAGATAGTCCCCCAACATTTAGAGACAAGGAAATCAGGGCAAATATCATCCACCCCCAGCGCTCTGCCACTGCAGAACATTTTAACTACCTCAGCAACCTCAGCAACAGTTATGATCAGACAACCCAAAATCCTCCAACTTAGCATCCTCCATGAAGACGTACTGGTGGGCTTGAGATGGTCCGAAAATTATTCCATACACCTCCTGTCGACATCACTAGTTGAGGCAAACAGCACCTCACCTTCACTTGATTGTTGCCAGAATCTCCTCGGAGCCAACCGAGTCTTTATCCAAGGCATCACCAAACTCCTCCCACATCTGAGCTTTTTTCTCAGCAACAGCCAAGACTGCGGAATTCTTGGTCCTCCAGTATTCCTCAGCTACCTCCGGAGTCCCACCAGCCAACAAGGCCTGATAAGACTCCTTCTTCAGCTTGACAGCCTCTCTAACATGGGGTGTTCACCACCAAGTTTGAGGATGGCCACCGTGAGAATCACTGACAACCTTGCGGCCACAGCTGAAGGTGGCCACTTCAACAATTGAGGCACAGGACATGTCCCACTTGGACTCAATGTCTCCCACCTCAACTGGGATGCAGTTAAAACTCTACCGGAGGTGTGACTTGAAAATCTTTCTGACGGGTTTTTGGCCTGGCATTCTCAACAAACCCTTAAAACACTTTTGAGACTACTGGATCTGTCTAGCATCTACCCCCACCATCTGATCTAACTCACTACCAGATGGTGATCAGTTGGCAGCTCATCTCTTCTCTTCACCCGAGTGTCCAAAACAAACAGCTGAAAATCAGATGACATGACTACAAAGTCAATCATTGATCTGTGACCTAGGGTGTCTTGGTGCCAAGTGCACTTATGGATACCATTATGTTCAAACATGGTGTTCATGTTGGACAAACTATGACTAGCACAGAAGTCCAACAATAGAAAACTGCTCAATTTCGGAGCAGAGAGGTTGTTTCTTCCAATCATGCTCCTCCAAGTCACAATGTCATTATTCACATGGTCATTGAAGTCCGCCGGCAGAAAAATGGAATTCCAGCTGGCACACCTTCCAGCACCCCCACCAATGACTCCAAGAAGGCCAGATACTCTAAACTGCCATTCGGCACATAGGCACAAGAACTGTCAGAGCCCATCTCCCCACCTGAAGGTGCAGGGAAGCTACCCTTTCATCTACGGGGGGAAACTCCAGCACACAGGCACCAAGTTAGGGGGATAAAGTACACCCACACCAGCTCGGCCCCTCTTACCATGGGCAACTCCAAAATGGAATAATGTCCAGCCCCTCTCAAGGAGATTATTTTTTGAGTCCATGCTGTGCATGGAGGTGAACCCAGCTATATGTAGTTGGCACTTCTCAACCTCGTGCCCAAGCTCAGGCTCCTTCCCCACCAGAGAGGTTATGTTCCATATAACATAATATAAGTAATATGCAACATATATATCCATCCATCCATCCATCCATCCATCCATCCATCCATCCATC
>NC_056501.1:31755057-31758523 GCF_014905685.2 Nematolebias whitei | reverse complement strand
ATCCATCCATCCATCCATCCATCCATCCATCCATCCATTATCTTTACCCACTTATTCCATTTTTGGGTCACGGGGGTCGCTGGTGCCCATGTCCAGCAATCACTGTGCGAGGGGCGGGGTACACCCTGGACGAGTCGCAAGTCCATCACAGAGCCACATAGAGACAAACAAGACAAACAACCATTCACTCTCTCACTCACACCCTAGGGACAATTTATAGATATCAATCAACCTAACATGCACGTTTTTGGTCTGTGGGAGGAAACCGGAGTACCCGGAGGAAACCCACGCATGCACGGAGAGAACATGCAAACTCCACCCAGAAAGGCCCCTGGACCGGGGTTTGAGCCAAGGACCTGCTCACTGAGAGGCAGCATCTCTACAGGTTGCGCCACCATGCTGCCCCATATAAATACATATGAATGTATATATATATATATATATATATATATATATATTAATGTGACTGAAATGTGAAGAAATGTGAAATATTATAATTGTTTTTCCTTTGGCTGCCTCCTTGCTTCCTTCTGCATGGGTCAATTCGGAGAGAGTACTCTCATTAAGGACTTGGCAATTGTTCCACAACTGATAGCCTTCCTGACAAAACCTGGGCTTAAAGTTGCAGCCTCAAGATTACAGGACCATGCCACTGACCCCTAAGCCACTGTGGCCTTACTAAAATACTGACATAAATGGCTATAAAATGTCCACATTAATATCATATCAAAATCATAGAAAGACCTTCATAATTTGTCTAAAATGTTTTACCAAAACCATTGTAATTTTTTTTTTCTCTTAGAGTTTCCTTTCTGTCATTTAATATTTCAGTGTACAAGGACAATTTGATGGCCACAAGATCAGGATACACCCAAACAGAAAAAGCATTGTCAAATGGCTCCTTTGTGTTGTGGTTTCTTGGGCACAACATACTAGTGTGAACATTATAGATGCTTTTTCTACACTACTTTAATTATGATTACATATTTTAAATAATTTGCATTTTGCCCTGCTATCAAATAATTGTTACAATTTCTTCCCATTTTTTAAATAACTGTCAAAAAAAAATAAAGAGCTTGATGACAATAATACACCAGAAAACAGCAGCACAATAAAAATGTACCCATTTAGTAGTGTCAGTTAGCTTTTGGAATACTTTTGAAGTAACACTTAAACATTTGGCAATTAGGTGTTATCATTTAACACATAATTAGCAAGTTTGGATAGAACTCATTCAATCGTCATTAAAAGAAAGAACAACATGCATGTAATGAGGGAACGTGTTGTGTTAAACAGACTAAACTGGATAAAGACTGGTATGATATCAAAAGTCAGCCAGAATGAGGATGATCTTTGTAAGGTTCTTATGTGGTCCTAAAACATACAAAAGGAATGCAGTGGCATTTCCTTTATTTGTGGTAGATCCCAATAGTTTTGAGCATGCACAAAATTTGGGTACCAAGGTAATAGTGTTTAGGTTTTTTTTTTTTATCCTGGTGGATAAATGTCGGTCAGGGCGTTTTCTGCGCTATGCCAAGTGTGCAATGGCATAGGGCCCCCCAAGCCATTATGGGGCCCCAAAGTTTCATTTTTCATTCTTATCAATTGCTCCACTTGGGTGTATCCCAGGTGCGATGGGTTAAATGCAGAGAACCAATTTCATAATTGTATGTTCCCATACAATGATAATAACATACTGTATATAGCACTTACAGTATACTTTTTCAAGAGATATATATTTCTTCAGTATCTGTTAGACTCTATGCAAGTGAACACCTAGGGTGCCAATTGCTGCTGTAGTGTGCAACCATGAGATGGCATCCAAAGAATGTCATAACAGAGGTGCAGAAAAATGGAAGAATAAGAAAAATAAAAAATAAAAATCATTAACAGACAAAAGACAAAGGTAAGACACTAGTTTGTAATGTGGAGTAAATGGGGCTAGGTGTTTTTTTTAGTTTTTTGCAATTTAGTTTTTTGTTTGTCCTGCTATGTTGCAGCAGATTCGTGGTCAGACCCTCTGTATCTCACAATAGTGAAGTTTCAGGTTGAAACCATGGGTTGCATGAAATATCTCGCATAAACTTACAAATTTGCTTGGGAAACTAACTCATGCTAAGCAATGCTCTCTGTGGCTCACCCTACTGCTGAATAAAGCAGGTGAACAAAACTTCATTATTTATCCTGCTGGCTAACTCAGCTAAGCAGCTAGTTAACCAGAGGGGATTTGAATTTGTTTGCTGCTAAATTCAAAACTCGCTTTAGAGTTTGCTTCAAGCAAGTTGGCAAAAAATAAAATTTACCTGACATAAGTGAACAGACTGTGCTATCAGTCCGTTCAGTCAGAACAGGCTGACTGAAGTGAGTGGTATCAGACCCAGGGCTGCCAGGTGGGAAATGGTGACATTTGAGTGGCTTTACGTTATTGTGTTTTAATGGAAAATTATTGTACCAATTTGCATTTTACGTGGCTCAGTATGATATATATAATACCACATTATTATAGACAGTATATATTATCGTCTATAAAGCATTTTACTTTTGAATAATCTAACAAAACGATGAAAAAAAGATGTTCAGGCAGCTGTTTAATATACAGTATTATGTTACATTATTATTGTTTAGAGTATATCTTAGATCCTTGAATACTGTTCATTTTTATACTTCATATTGTTGCTATTTTGGTGTGTAACTGGGAACTTGAGTACACAATTTAGTTTCACCTCATGTACCACATGTGATGCGAATGACAGTAAAGAACCTTGAACCTTGAACCTTGAAAAGGCTGCTCCGTCAGAACAGCCCCTCCACTGGAGTGCAAGATGAGCCTCCACCTGCACTGAACAGACCACAAAATCAGACTGAATTGTCTTTTACAGGCTGCTGTTGAGTCAGGGTCCTGTCTCATAAATATTTTCACACCTACTTTGTTTATATACTAGGAGAGCTGCATAAATTATTAATAAATGTCTCTAATAATCAAAACACTTGCCATAGAAATCAAACACAGTTTCTTTAGGAATCACAACCCAATGACATTTTTTGTGCATATTAAGTACAATGTACAACCAGCAACACCAGCTACCTAAACAGATAATTTGTGATAAAATTTAAAATAAACCGAACAGTGTAGTGGACACAGCATTGCACCAATAAATATGTTTTAAGTGTCACAGCTCCAATGCTCATGTTTTAAATTTGGGCCTGGAACCAACAAATCTGACCCAAAAGAGACACTCAGAATTATTTTAGTGCAATGATCTATTTTAGACATGGATAATTGTATTATTACATCTCACCATGTCAGCAGCATTGTTGTTCATGTGTAAACCATTTAGGGTCTGGATGTGACTATCTCCTGCTCTGACTGCAGATGGGATGGATGCTGAAGCAGGACCTGGAGTGAATGCTTTGGAGAGTGGCTCAATGTTACAATGTTTAATACATTAAAATATTGTTTATTTTT
>NC_056501.1:31741363-31754957 GCF_014905685.2 Nematolebias whitei | reverse complement strand
AGCTAATTGACAGACTAGGGCTCCTGCATTTTACATAGGGCCCCCCCAAAAAAACTAGAAATGACCCTGTGTTGGACTTCTGGAAGGATTACTGAGGACCCACTGTGCCAACAGATGCATACAGAAGGGACACTTTTGTAGCTTTGTCATGTAAAATTTGACATTGTACTTTACCATTGTTTGAGAAAACACCAAATATGTTTAAATTTATATTTTGAAAATTTAAATGTGGAACAAATTATTCAGATTAAAACGTTTAGTTGTCAAATCTAAATTACAAATCCAAAGTGCCTTGTCAGTTCATCACATCTGATGTGGTGACAAAAAGCCCACAGAGCTGTTGTAAAACTAATTATTTAGCCTCTTGTTGTCCTTTACAATCTGCATGTCCAGGGTCTGCAACTGAAGGAACGTTTGTTCAGTTTTGAGACTAAAAGTTTTGTTGTGAAATGCATTTAACTGAAATTATTTTTATTTTTATGTAGTTGCACAGTAAAAAGCCAAAACAAGGACCAAATCACATGTAAATAGCTTTGATCAGACTTTTGGAAATTAAATTAATATGTTCTGTACAAAGATTATTATATGAATATATTGACAAAACCAATAAAAACCATCATTTACATGGATCATTTTGTATATATTTTTTTTTCACAAGTTTAGAAATCTTCTACAATGTTTCATTTTAAAGAAGATAGGTTTCTGAGTGGTTTTTTTGTTTTGTTTTGTTTGTTTTATGCAGTATTAAGTTTAATGTTGTATCACAATGTTTCATTGTCTTTCATGCCAATGGGGTATTCTAGCTACCTGCAGGAATTTTGTTAAAAGGTAGCCATTTGTTCTGGACAAAGGTTGTAGAGCACCTTTTTCCTGCAAATGACAGCAGCATGATTTTATTCAAGTACAGACAGAATTGACTGAACTTATCACAGTTATTTTTCATCAAGCTCAAATGTTATCATTTGTATGGTAGCTTTGCCTTGCATCAGTACATTGATACAGAGTGTTATTTATTTCAACATATCACTGCTATTCATAATATCACTTGAGCAATTATACTATTTCTCACCATTTCTTTTGAGGGTTCTCAAACAGAGAGGATTGAAGGAAAGTGTGTTCAGTTTACAAAAAAAAATATCTAAAGACAATGTGGATGTGATTTTTCTGTTTGCATTTTAGAAAGGGTTTATTTGTAGTTCAAGCTAAGCATTGTAGGAAGTGAGGCATCTACTTGGTCAACTTGACCTAAAAATATTCTCTCTGCATGTGTAAGAAATTTATATAAGTAATCTCAAACAAGTTTCGGGGATAAATATATTTTGAAATTTAACATGTTCTTTTTTTTTTAAAAATAAAAATGTCTAAAAGTACAAAGTTGCAAACATTACACAACTGCATTGTCAATTTAAATTTACTGATACTCTGCTTCATGTCATTTCTGTTCAAGAGCATCAAGTTGAAGACACCTGTCCTTGACCATTCAGTGCTGGTGCATGAGACCCGCGTCATGAATATGTTGCTAACATGCACCACTCAGGACTCCAAGATAATGCCTTTAATAGAACAATAAATCACACTAACTTTGCTACGAGTTTTGTACATGCTTAAAACCCCCATTCTGTATCTATCAAGCACCAAGACTCATATTTGGGGATCACCTTGTGGTCATAGTAAAAATGTTGTCAATGCACACACACATATATGCACACACACACACACCAGTGGCACTGGAATGGGTGGGGTGGTGGTGGGGAGGAGCAAGGGGCAATTGTCCCTCCCAATGTATGGCCCTGCCTGTCAGCTGGTCCCAGACATTTACACAGGCTACACCCAGCACCGACAAGCTGTACTGACGTCTGTGTGTATGTGTGTGTGTGTGTGTGTGTGTGTGTGTGTGCGTGTGTGTATATGTGTGTGTGTGTCTACATACAGACAGAAACACAGGCAAAACCTACAGCATACAGATCTGTGCCAACTCCATTTACAAGTTGCCAAATCCACATAACTGTCAATGGAGGGTTTACGTACATGTGCCAGATCCGGGTCGGGCTGAGCTCATGAAACTGCCTGACACCTGAAAATAATGTTTTGGCTCTGATCCGGTCCGGGTCTGGACCAAATATCCCTAAAAATGAAATAGGAATTATATATTTGTGCCACTTCTGGCCCAAAGGCAGTATTTATAGCACCTGTGGGCCACCTCTTACTCTAACCAAGATCACGCCGGTTATGGCCATTGGAAAACAAAAGACCCCGGGTCCAAGTCAGTTTATGGGTTCGGGCCAAATGCTCACCTATATTTGGCCCAAAGCAGGTACATTTTGTTGTCAGGATACAAATAATTGCACGGCTAGTTTGTTAATTTTTGCTCGTCCAGAAGCCAGCTGGAGTTTGTAACTAGGCTGCGATGGCAGGTTGCTTTGGAGAAAATTTAGCCAGAGGAGGAGAAGAAGAAGAAAACTTGCCTTCTCATCTTTAAAATAACAGAAGAAAAAATAATCATTCAGGACCTGTGGAAGCAGGTCTGTTCCGATTTCTGAATGCATGTTGCTCAGAAACGGTCGTCACATAATCTCTCCAGACATCCATTGAGCACAGAACCATCCCCCCCACCAATAAATTTCTGCCTTTTTCTTTTTTCTTTATTTTATTTTTTAAGACAGCGGTGGTTAGTGTTAAAAAAAAAGAAGTGATAAAATCGTCTCTCTTGTCATAAGTTCTCCATAAGCGGTTAAACAACATAAATAGAGAAATATCTATCTACACCACTCTGTGAAAAAAGAACACCTTATTCATGACTATATGTATATATATATATATAAATTTTTTTTTTCATTTTCAAAAGAAAGACTGTTGCAAACTGTTCCAAATTTGATGACTGTGAAAGTACCCATTCACATCACTGTGTGGCATAATTGAATATGTGCGCCTGGCATTCCAGGTGCGTATGAACAGAGAGTGCAATGTGATGAGAGATCCCCATGGCACCCCCACCTCAAAAATGCATCCAGCTGCACTGACCCACACATATATTTTTATATACAGCGTAGTATAGGCCATTTGGCTCAGTTGGTAGAGCTGCCAACTCTCATTGAGAAGGTTGCTTGATTGAATCACATTGATGGAATTGATGGAGTTTGCATTTTCTCTCTGTGCATGCGTACGTTTTCTTTGAGTACTCCTGTTTTCTCCCACAGACAAAAAACATGCATGTTAGTCGGATTGGTAACTCTAAATTGTCTCTAAATGTGAGTGAGAGAGTGAATGATTGTTTGTCTCGTTTGTCTCTATGTGGCCAAGTGTTGGACTTGCGACATGTCCAGGGTGTCCCCCACCTTTCGGACAGTGACTTCTGGATATGGGCACCAGTGAGCCAGCCCCGTGAACTAAAAAGGAAGACGCAGGTAAAGATAATGGATGGATGCATGCAAAGCATTTACATTCTTACAATATAACATTATCATTAAACCTGAAGAGAGATTTTCCTCATAGCCCAATTGCCCATAGAGCCTACAACTCCATTGTGTCATCAACTTCCTGCTACTGTGGCATGTTAGCATGATCTTCATTTGCATACGTTTATTTTAAACAGATCCACTCAAGTCTTACCAGGACAGAACCATTGATATGGTGCAATCATGGATTTATGTGGTAGAAATGTGCCTCATGGACACAAATTATCAGGAACAAAAAACTGTTCAGCTGGTACTGAGTACAGCAACTGCATGGTTGCCTTTACACTGAAGTTTTTTTCAATTGAGTCTTACTGCATTACGAAGGGTCTTAAAAGTGACATAGATGACCAATGTTCACACACAGAAACCATCAGATAGTCCATAACAACAATGAATGTTTTCTTATAAATTAATATAAACACATCTGTCTACACTCAATGTAAACAGATCAAGTTTAAATTTCTAAATCCAGTAGCAGAGTAAGAGAAGGCCCTTTTGCCAAATTTGGACTGCACTGAGGGTACACTGCAGGTAATTATGTCTTGAGAGTGCACGCTGTAGCTGCACTGACAAAGTGACATGTAGGAAGACATATATGAAGGCAGCAGGCCAACAAGTTATTGGAAATGCACCAGTGAGAGAGTCTGCGTGAAGTTAATGATGACCAGTTACCCAATGAATACAGGGTGCAGTGATGGTACGGTAGTTACAGCTGTTTATGAATCAGCACACTTTGATAGAAAGCATCCAGCATCTGCAGGGTGCTTGTAGGAGCGTTCGTGTAAATAATGTCATCGTAATCAATGGAGGGAAGGAAAGTAACCATTACAAGGTGTTTCGTAGCATTCAGAGTTAGACAGTATCTATTTCTGAAAAAGAAACCCGATTTTACTTTCAATTTCTTTACCAAATTTTTGACAAGAGACTTAAAAGAGAGATGCAAATCCACCAAGATACCCAAGTATTTGTGAGAATCAACAAACTCAATAGAAACACAACTTGTAGGTAAGATAGAAGGAAGGACTGCTGGTACCCACTTCCTGTTTGAAAACAACATCCTTTAGGTTTTATCTGCACTTAGCACCAGTTTGAGACCGAACAAATCTGACTGGATGATGTCGAATGCAGACTGTAAGAGCTGAAAAACCTTAGCAACAGTTCTAGCTCGACAATAAACAACTGTGTCATCGTCAAAAATACGTACGTCTTTATTTTGATAATCAAATCAGGGCAGTGGTTAAAGCAAGTTTTTGTAAAGTCGACAATTCTTTCTAGAAAGCACTTACAGACAGTAATCCACTCCTTCTTCATCACTTGGTTGGATTAATGCACTTTATATAGGGGTCAGTGCTTCCTCTATTGCTCACCTCCAGAGGGGCCAAAATGCTGCCGCACATCTTTTAACAGGCACACAAAAAACATGGCCATATTTCCCTGTTTTAGCCTCGCTGAAATGGCTGCCTAAATATTTTAGGCTTCATTTTAAACTCACTTTTATTTGTTTTTAAAGGTTTAAATGGTCTTGCCCAGTCTTATCTCACTGAGCTGCAACACCCCTACATGCCCTACACTGCATCCCATTCTTTCAGGTCAGCAGACCAGATGCTCTTGAGAGTCCCAAAAACTAAATGAAACCTTTGAATCATGCTTTCTCTGCTGCTGCTGCTAAAACGTGAACCAACATGCCTTTGAGCATCAGACAGGCAGCCTCCCTGTCTGTTTTTAAATCCCTCCTAAACTATTCTCCTTGGCTTTTGACACCATCTGAGATGTTTATTTTTAGTTCAATTTTTGTTTATTTTAAGCCATTTAATTTTATTGATTGATATATTTGTTTTTGTTTAATATAAGACAGTTTCTGATTTGCTTTCTTGTGGTTTTTATGTTGTATTGTGACTGCTATTGGTTTTATTAGCTGTAATGTACAGCACTTTGGTTTTACCGTTGTTTAAAGTGCTTTGTAAATAAAAGCTGGCATGATATGGTAATTGCAACGACTACACAATTCATTTGTCATGCTGTTTTCCTGGCAATATTTTTATTTTCCTTTTACATGAAATTGTATTCTATGTTTTATGTAGGTGCCACTGTAATTTAAAACTTGTCTATGAGTGAGGTTTTCTGTACAAAATGTGGCTGGTGCATTAAGTGACTAAAATATCTATGGTGTCTTGTTTATTCTTGTCCACATCTGAATGCTGTCAGAGCCCCCTTTTATGCTCCATGCATGATATGCCAATTTGCATGGACGCATAAATGATACACACAGAACCACACAGATATGATGAGCACATTCTGCTTTGTCTTCGCTGCTTTTCCACAATAGAGCTGACACCACACGACAGCCATCTCATTAGAGACTTTAGCCCATGAGCTAACAGGCCACGGAAACAGTGGGCCATGCCACGATCGCTAATTATAATACTAACAGTCACACTGCCTACGGACGCTACTCGCTTTTCTTTTCATTTAATCTTTTCAAATTCACTCCAGGGGAACGAAGTGGATAAGGAAGGGGTGGGGGTGGGGGTGTGTTGGGTGTTGTTCTTGCTGTGGCATACTGCCTCAAAAGGTGGGAAATGATTTATTTATTCGACAAACACGCACTTGGAAAGATGACAGGAAAAACGATAGTGAACTTGTTTTTGACAAAGAATAATGAAAAAGCCAGACCATACAGCTGTTGTGACTGATATTATTACTTTGAACCAGTGTGGTAATGCTCCAATAAAGTTGCGGACAGAGCTTTACAGAGGGAGTCTCTTCAGCCCAATGAGATGGCCCATGTTTGAACAAAATAGTGAAGTCTTCCTGCGATAAAATTAAGTGCATGTGCAGGAAATGGGAGCTAAGAAACTGATCTGAATGGAAGCTGTGGTCACTTTTAGTTATTGCTTTTGACATTTTCTACCTTTCCCCCCCTTCAGCTTTTGCTATTTCTTGTTATTATGTTTGGAATAGATAGCAGTTATCCACAGGTGCCTCCTTGGTACAGATATTGTGCAGCTTCTAAATCTGTGTGAGCATAAAAATACACACTGAATCATAGTCAAAGTGTGTTGTGATAATGTATTCAGATGTGATATGTGTGTCTTGAAAAAAAAAAGGAAAATTGTATAATTCATTTTGCCACTTTTGTTCGCTGCATTACCATTTCCTGGCACATACTGTAACAAGCTGGGTAAAACATTATTCTCACTCAGCTGGGGTGAGATTTGAAAACAACAGCAGTAACTTCAGAAGCATATGTTGCCAACATTGTCTTATTGTACAGAACAAGGTTTCTGAGAAATCTCTACAGATTGCCACGCTGATTATTGCAGAATTAGAGAATGTTAAGGCAGGAGTAAACAAAGGTCCTATTTCAGAATGTTAGGAGGTAGCTGGTATAAACGAAGCTATGTGGGAGGATTTTATAATGGTTACATGAAACACTACAGAAACATTTTGGTGAAATAGTGTTACACCTGCCCTTTGGGTCTTCATAAGGAACCACATGAGATGGTGAGTAAAAATTCATCTACCCCTGTATATATACATTTTTATTTTTTATTTTTTAAATTTTTTTCTTCTTTTGGCTGCTCCCTGCGTTAAGGGTCGCCACAGCGAACTAAGTCGCATGAAGACTTGGCAGTTATTTTTACACCGGATGCCCTTCCTGACACAATCACAGACCACGAAGCTACCACAGCCCTCTGTGTGGAGCAGAGAGCTACTATCTAGGACACCCGGAGGAGCAGATGGTGGGGGTTAAGGGCCTTGCTCAAGGGCCCAGAGTGGGACAAATGAGGGTAGGGGCAGGTGTGGGTGCTTCACCTACCCCACCCACATTTTGGATGTTGTCGGTACCGGGGCTTGAACCGGTGATCTTCGGATCCCAGGTCCACCTTCTCTAACTTCTGCACTTCATACAGTGAGGAAGATAAGTATTTGAACACCCTGTGACTTTGCAAGTTCTCAAACTTAGAAATCATGGAGGGGTCTGTAATTTTCATCTTAGGTGCATGTCCACTGTGAGAGACATAATCTAAAAAAAAATAAAAAAAAATAAAAAAAAATCTAGAAATCACAATGTATGATTTTTTAAATAATTTATTTGTGTGTTACTGCTGCAAAAATGTATTTGAACATCTGCCAATCAGCAACAATTCTGGCCCTCAAAGACCTGTTAGTTCGCCTCTAAAACGTCCACCTCCACTCCACTTATTTTTCTAAATTAGAAGCACCTGTTTGAGGTTGTTGGCTGCATAAAGACACCTGTCCACCCCACACAATCAGTAAGACTCCAACTACTAACATAGCTAAGACCAAAGAGCTGTCCAAAGACACCAGAGACAAAATTGTAGACCTCCACAAGGCTGGAAAGAGTTATGGGGCAATTGCCAAGCAGCTTGGTGAAAAAAGATCAACTGATGGAGCAATTATTAGAAAATGGAAGAAGCTAAACATGGCTGTCAATCTCCCTCGGACTGGGGCTCCATGAAAGATCTCACCTCGTGGCGTATCAATGAACCTAAGAAAGGTGAGGAATCAGCCCAGAACTACACGGGAGGAGCTGGTCAATGACCTGAAGAGAGCTGGCACCACTGTTTCCAAGGTTACTGTGGGTAATACACTAAGACGTCATAGTTTAAAATTGTTATTTTAGTTTACTAGTCTAAGAAGTTTTCATTTGTGAAGATGATTCAAAAAGAAATTTAGCTGAAAAACATTTAAGGACACTTAAATCTATGTTTTGATGTGAAAAAGGCATTTATGATTAGCAGAAGAAAAGAAAAGATTTCAGAAATAAATGGCTACCAAATTAGGGAACCATATCTTTTAGCACTGCATTACACATAACTTAGTAGCTGAGCAACATTAAAAGCACTTACATTAAAATACAGACAGTTTTGTGGTGTGACTGAACCTTTTAATGTGATTTGGGTCTTCCAAACTTGGCTCTCTAATTTTAAAACAGAACCAGACACCTACATTAATTTATTAAGCCGTATAGGAGACAAAATAAAGACTGCCACTGAATGGTAAAACAAGAATGTTTAGGCAAAGTAAGTAGTGCTGTTTCGACATGATCTCAATTATTGGGAATTCTATGTATCTGCAATAAGCACAGAGCAGAAATTAAATTAGCTGAGAACAGACACAATCTGGTTTTGGCTCCCATGTCCTATTGGACTGGCAAGGACAGCAGAGTTGGCTCCAAACAGCACATTGTTATCAAAGAGCTTGATGAAATGGGGATGACAACATGTTATATGTCAGTCACAGAGACAAACTAACTCTAATCAAACAAAGAACTCCAGACTTATCGGGGAATTAGCAATTTAATTAGCTGGCATTATTTCAGTTGTTGTACATGCTTCTGTTGACCTTAACTTCATGTTTAGAACAAATGCTCAATACTACCATGCTCTGAATGGGATCATTTACACCCAGAAACTAAGCCTCAAATCCATGCTGGTATTTCTGTCCTGCCATGTAAGTCTTTTTATAGGATTTGCAAATCAAAGTCTGTATTATGGGATAAGCTTAAAAAAACCCTTCAAGGTCATTTCTATTAATATGTATTTAGGCGTTTGTGCAGTTTTTAAAATTCCATCCATTCATTTTCTTTCTCCACTTTTCCTTTCTGGGTTGTGGGGAACTAGTATTCATATCCAGCAGTCACTGTGTGAGGGCAGGGTAGACCCTGAACAGGTCATGAGTCCATCATAAGGCCATATAGAGACAAATGAGGCAAACTATCACTCATACTCTCAACCATAATGTACAGACAATCCATCCATCCATTCATTATCTTTTACCCGCTTCTTCCATTTTGGGTCATGGGGGTCGCCAGTGCCCATGTCTAGCAGTCACTGTGTGAGAGGCAGGGAACATCCTGGACAGATCACAAGTCCATCACAGGGACACGTAGAGACAGCCAACCAGCCACTCTCTCACTCACACCTAGGGACAATTTAGAGTTACCATTTAGGGAAGAGAAGTCTGAGATTGTCATCATTGTACTGTATGTTCCCATACAATGGTGAAATTAGTTCTCTACATTTATCCCATCAAACCTGAGATCAACCCAGGTGGAGCAGTAGGCAGATATGCAAGCGCCCGGGGAGCAATTAGGAATTAGGTGTATTGCTCAGAGACAACAAGACATGTGGGAATAGCTGGGAGTCGAACCTGCAACTTTCTAGTCACAAATCGGCTGCCCTATCTCTACCCCAGCTCAGCCCCCCTGCCTAATTAGGTTAAAATACATGTTTTTAGTCTGTGGGAGAAAACAGGTGTACCCAGAGAAAACTCACACATGAACAGAGAGAACATGCAAACTCCACCGAGAAAGGCCCCCAGGCAGGGAGTCATTCAGGCAACCTATTCACTGAGAGGTGGCAGCTCTACCAACTGAACCACCGTGCCACCCACAGACAATCCAGTGATTTCCTCTTAAGAAACAGGTGTGTTATGCCTCATCAAAACCTGAACAAGTGTGAATGTAAAAGTTCACTAAATTTGGAAACACAAAGTAGTAGTTAGGCTCCCTTCACTCATAATGGCAATTCAGGGAGTTCTTTGCAAGATCTTTGCAAGGTCCTAAGAACACAACTTCATTGCATCTGATGAAGCATTATAGGCCAATAATGATTTTCAGTATACACAGACCCTTCATGGCGAGGTCACAGCAGTTTATCATTGTGGTGGAAGTGTATTGATGTGCTGAGAGAGTGTTATGGCAGTTTATCCATAATTTGGGTTCCACATAATTTAGTGTGGCTTGGTCATAGAGAATTTGAAGCAGGCCTAATGTCTAAACTGCATGATCATGACAAGGTAATGGAAACAACCTTTTGTACGCATGATGCTAGGGTTGTAACTTTGTGTTAGCATGTAGCAACACTCTGATGTGGTCTGATAGAATTGGGTTGGGTGCGTGCTTCCAGGGTGAGAAAACAGAAGAGTATTTTGAGGAGGCAAAAAAAAAAAGTTCTAAAAAATCATTTAGGTAAAAACAGGTTCATGAGCCAGTGTGAAAGAGGTCTGACTTAGCAACAAGTCACTTTTTGAACATTTTTTCAACGTCCTTGATACAAAAACTGATGCATACTTCTGCTTACATTCAACAAAATGTCTGACTTGTTAGAGACTGGCAACAGCTTTTAAGGCTGGTACATAAATACATATTATATCTCAGAAAATTGATTTTGTGGTGCAACAATTCTATAATGGATTAACATAAACCAAACATTGCTCTTTAAATTGACATCTTTAAAGAATCAAAGGGACAATAAAATGTATATCATGATATACCGTGTGTAAACTTTGGAGCTTGTAATGAAGTTTAAAAGAGCCTTAGCTTTAACTACTTCATTATTAACTCTGGCTACCTTAAGTATATTAACCCGCTTGTTCTAAAATACACAATTCTCTTTAGCTATAAGTTATTAAAAGTGAGAGAGGAGTAAAAATTTGATGAAAATGTGTTTCCCTTCATAGTTTTTCATTGTGGGTATGCCTGCTGGTTGTATTGTATAACTGGCAAGTAAATTCCATTTTCAGCACCTCGGGAACTGTCTGACCTATTATGGGTTGTCATTTATTCTTAATGTGTGCATACAGGTATATTGTCTGCAAGCCCCCAAAAAATAAATAAATAAAAACATTGTTAGATTGTTTTTATTTCTGTATGACCGCTACTGAATTTAACAGAACTGAAGCCTATGGAAATAGACCAATTTTCTCAGTGAAGAATCTTGTGACTGCTTTGAAAGAGAAGATGGAGATTCCCTCTAGTTGCAGCTTGGCAAGTAAATGGCGCATATCTCCTCCCATCAATCACAGAGTTGAGCAAACAGACAGCTCGGCTACCTAATATACACCTCTATTAGGTGTATCTGCTCCTCTGTGAAAATTACTTGAATCCAACTGCAGTTTTTGTACATGAAGGGCTTGTTCAAGATGCAGGCTGAGTGTAGATATTCCGGGTCAACTTGGTGGCATGGTGGTTTAGTTGGTAGAGTGTTGCCTCTAAGTGAGAAGTTTACTGTATCAAATCCTAGCCTGGGACCTTTCTGGATGAAGTTATGCCCCTTTTCCACCACTCCTACTTAGCCCCAACTCTGCTCAGTTAGCTACGGTTTGAGGGCTTTTTCACTAGTACTTGTTAGCTGATTTGAGGCTGAATCAGCAACTTTTTTTGTTCCTGCTTCTCTGGTGGGACCGTTCGAGCTGAGTCGGCACCTAAACGTGATGTCAGAACACTTTCGGTCACTGATTGGTCAAGGGGAGGAGTCACTGGATCTTTCTCAGAAACTTTTCACTGATCAGCCAATTAAAAATTACTCAGAACTCGGCGCAGCAGAGAGATCTATTTTTAAGATTTTAAAAACTATAACAACATCGTGTTTAATGCTGAAGTCCAGGCGTTGTTTGTGTTTGGTGACTGATGACAAAATTCAGAGTGCACTAGTCATTGCAAAGGATCATACGAGCTGTCGACCAAAGGCCGGATTCTGAGCCCTGGCAGACGGGTGGGACGGGAAGGAGGGTGGAAACTTTTTATTTAAATATTTTATGTATAATTTTTTTTTTTTTTTTTTTTATCAGTGAAGAATTAAATTAACTGCAACTACAGGGGGGGTCATGCTCTTAAGCCTCTCTGGTAAGGTATATTCGGGGGTTCTGGAGAGAAGGGTCCATCGGATAGTGGAACCTCAGATTCAGGAGGAGCAGTGCGGTTTTCGTCCTGGTCCTGGAACACTGGACCAGCTCTACACTCTCAGCAGGGTCCTGGAGGGTGCGTGGGAGTTTGCTCAACCGGTCTACATGTGCTTTGTGGACTTGGAGAAGGCATTCGATTGCGTCCATCGGGGAACCTTGTGGGGAACCCTGTGAGGAACTCTGTGGGGGGTACTCTGGGAGTATGGGGTATCGGGCCCTTTGATATGGGCTGTGAGGTCCCTGTATGACCAGTGTCAGAGCCTGGTCTGCATTGTCGGCAGTAGGTCGGGCTTGTTCCCGGTGAGAGTTGGACTCTGCCAAGGTTGCCCTTTGTCACCGATTCTGTTCATAACGTTTATGGACAGGATTTCAAGGCACAGCCAAGGTGTTGGGGGGATCCATTTTGGTGACCTTTGGATTACATCTCTGCTTTTTGCAGATGATGTGGTCCTATTGGCTTCATCAGATTGTGATCTACAGCTTTTGCTGGAGCGGTTCGCAGCTGAGTGCGACACGGCCAGGATGAAGATCAGTTCCTCCAAATCTGAGGCCATGGTCTTGAGCTGGAAAAGGGTAGAGTGCCCTCTCCAGGTCAGGGAGGAGGTCCTGCCCCAATTGGAGGAGTTCAAGTATCTTGGGGTCTTGTTCACGAATGAGGGAAAAATGGAACGTGAGATTGATAGGCGGATAGGTGCAGCATCTGCAGTGAAGCGGGCACTGTACCGGTCTGTTGTGGTGAAGAGAGAGCTGAGTCAAAAGGCGAAGCTCTCAATTTACCTATCGATCTACGTTCCTACCCTCATCTATGGTCATGAGCTTTGGGTTGTGACCGAAAGAATGAGATCTTGGATACAAGCGGCCGAAATGAGTTTTCTCCGCAGAGTGTCTGGGCTCTCCCTTAGAGATAGGGTGAGAAGCTCAATCATCCGGGAGGGACTCAGAGTAGAGCCGCTGCTTCTCCACGTCGAGAGGAGCCAGTTGAGGTGGCTTGGGCATCTGGTTAGGATGCCTCCTGGACGCCTCCCTGGTGAGGTGTTCCAGACACGTCCCACCGGGAGGAGACCCAGACGAAGACACAGGACACGCTGGAGGGACTATGTTTCTTGGCTGGCCTGGGAATGCCTCTGGATTCCGTCGGAGGAGCTGGACCAAGTGGCTGGGGAGAGGGAAGTCTGGGCCTCCCTACTTAAGCTGTTACCCCCACGTCCCGACCCTAGATAAGTGGAAGAAAATGAATGGATGGAATTAAACTAAATAAATGGCGCCGGCTTTATCATGAAATCCTGTTTTCACTTTGACTTTATTAAATAATCTGTTAGTTAAAGTTAACTCAGCTGAAAAATCATAAAAAGACAACGTTTTTGGATCTTTCAGGAATATTTCCCTCAGATATGTTTGAAGAAGAGCTATATATATATATATATATA
>NC_056501.1:31725071-31741263 GCF_014905685.2 Nematolebias whitei | reverse complement strand
TATATATATATATATATATATATATATATATATATATATATATAAACCACAAAACAAGAATTACACTTTAAATCAAAGCTAAAATAAAATCTGTATGAAACTAAACCACGTATATAAATTGAACACTAAAAGTAGACACAATGAGTGCAAATGCATGAAATGATGAAGGAAAAATATAGAATTTTAAATATAAATGTTCTTGTAGAATTTGGTTCATCAGAGATTTAATTCAGTTTATTTATATAGCGCCAAGTCACAACAGAAGTCATCTCAGGGCACTGAACAGAAATGTTCATATATAAGATAAGTTAACAGAATCATTCATGTTTAAAAATAATAATTTAACATGATTTATCTGAGGAGCAGACTGCTTTGAGTTTAACTCATCGCAGGACTCTCACTCTTAATGGTGAACTAAAGTTCATTAAAAGTTAATTTGCAGGATTTTGGATTCTGGACACGCCTTCAGAACTGGTCCTGACGTGCGGTGGAAATGCTGCGTATAAAGAACTGATCTGAGCAGGGCTTAGCAGAGTAGGGCTGAGTACGAGCAGTAGAAAAGGGGCTTTAGTATGTTCTCTCCGAGCATGCGTGAGTTTTCTCGGGGTACACCGGTTTCCACCTGCAGACCAAAAACATGCATGTTAGATTAACTGGTAACTAAATTGTCCCTAGGTGTGAGTGTGAATGGTTGTTTGTCTCTGTCCCTGTGATGGACTTGTGACCTGTTCAAGGTGTACCCTGCCTCTCTCACAGTGACTGCTGGATATGGGCACCAGTGACCCCTGCAACCTGAAAAGGAAAAGTGGGTAAATCTAATGGATGGATGGGATGTTCAACTTTAACACACAGTTACAAACATCATGGCAGAAGTGAAAAATAAATAATGTGGGATATAATTATTTGAATGCTGATTTTGTAAGTTTCCCCACTAGCAAAAAAATTATCAACCTCATTTTTTATGCTTGTTGTATTTTAATAGAGAGATAAGGAATATTAACGAAAAGGCAAAAAAAGCAAATTATTTCAAAGAAAAAAGTAAGTTTTTCAGCTCCACCACACTCCTCCCACATAATAGTTATGTGCCTATATAACAAGCAAGATGGCCGCGCTCAGAGCAGTTGCAGCTTCACAGGCTCCCGGTACCATCCCAGTTTTTAGAAGTTTTGATATTGACTCTGTGCCTGACTCCGCGCGATTTATGCGTGTGAACTATAGCCGAACCGAACTGATGAGAATAGGAGCGGATTTGCCACGAAATATAGCAGAAATCAGCAACAAACTCAAAGCTACACTCGGCAGAATGCAGATCTTAAAGTCATCTACCTGGAAGCTGCAGCAGAGGCGTTCCAGCGGGCAGAAGAGGAAGCACTGCTCCCGGCTTAAGAGGAGAGGATGCCGGGCGGGGGTTATGGTGAGGCTACGAGCTAACGCTAAAGCCGGTAAACTCCCCATGCCATCTCTCTTTCTGTCGAATGTCCGCTCGTTGGACAACAAGGTGGATTTACTTCGTCTGAGAGCGGGCGCCTCAGAAGAGATGAAGAAGTGTGCAGTGCTTTGCCTCACGGAAACGTGGATTACAAGTGAAACGCCGGACTCAGTCTTCCAGCTGGATGACAGACTTTTATTTCGAGCGGACCGCTGCAGCGAGCTAACGGGGAAATCACGGGGGGGCGGAGTGTGCATTTACGTGAGTAAAAGTTGGTCCACGAACTGTACTGTTGTAAATAGCTCATGCTCGAAGGCTTTGGAGCAAATAACAGTGAAATATCGGCCACATTATCTACCCCGAGAGTTCACAGTGACTTTTATCACAGTTGTTTACATTCCTCCGGACGCTAATGCTAACGAATCACTACAGGAGCTTCATGATATCATCAGCTCGCTGCAGAACAAACACCCCGAGGCTCTTTATGTGGTAGCCGGAGACTTTAACCACGTGAATCTAAAGGACTGTCTCCCAAGCTTTAATCAGCATGTGACGATTCCGACACGTGGAGACCGCACGCTGGACCGTGTTTACACGAACGTAAAAGATGCATACAAAGCCGAACCCCGCCCCCACCTAGGACTGTCAGACCACATCTCAATCTTCCTGGCTCCTGCTTACATGCCCCCGCTGAGACGCTCCAGACCGGTACAAAAGAAAGTTAAATGTTGGAGCCAGGACAGTGGCCCCATACTGAGAGATTGTTTTGATCGAACAGACTGGCAGGTTTTCAGAGAAGCTGCTGAAAATGGAGGTTCGCTTGATCTTGACCAATACACATCCTCAGTACTGGGTTACATTAGTACATGTACTGACACAGTCTCCACTGTCAGAAATGTTAAAAGCTACCCAAACAGAAAACCTTGGCTGAATGCAGAGGTGTGTACCCTGCTGGAAGCCAGGAACACTGCCTTCAGGTCTGGAAACTCAGAGGAGCTGAGTAGGACAAGAAAAGAGCTGGTTGCTGGTATTAAGAGGGCCAAGGCCACATATGCAAAGAGGATCGAGGGTCAATTCATCTCACAAGACCCTCGGAGCATGTGGAGGGGCATTAAGTGCATAACAGATTATAAAGGAAGGAGGGAACAATGCCCCAAAGACCCATCTCTGCCTGATGCCCTCCACAAGTTCTATGCACGCTTTGAAGACCCGAACAGACCACCCAGCACCAGACTCACCTCACCACCGGATGAAGAGCATCTCAGCGTGACCTCAGCAGAAGTAAGGAGTACCTTCAGGAGGATTAATCCGCACAAAGCAACTGGCCCAGACAACATCCCCGGAAAAGTGTTGAAGGAATGTGCTGGCAGACATCTTTAACACCTCACTTACCCTGGAGACAGTTCCCACCTGCCTGAAGACTGCCACCATCATCCCAGTCCCAAAAAGCTCTACAGTGACTGGTCTGAATGACTATAGGCCAGTGGCCCTCACCCCGATAGTCGCTAAATGCTTCGAAAAACTGGTCATGACTCACATCAAAACAACCATCAACATCAACGAGGACCCTCATCAGTACGCATACCGTGAGAACCGATCAACAGAGGATGCAATCTCCTCTGTGGTCCACACTGCACTCAACCACCTGGAGCAGAAAAACGCTTACGTCCGTATGCTCTTTGTGGACTTCACATCCGCCTTCAACACCATGATCCCCCAAACCCTGACGGACAAACTATCCACACTAGGACTAAGCCCCTCCATCTGCAACTGGGTACTAGACTTTTTAACAAACAGACCACAGTTAGTGAGGATCCACAACCTCTCCTCCTCCACCATAACCCTCAGCACTGGCTCTCCTCAGGGATGTGTGTTGAGCCCCCTTCTGTTTACTCTGCTCACATATGATTGTGCAGCTACCCATCCAGGCTGTCACATTGTAAAGTTTGCAGATGATACAGCGGTGGTGGGATGCATAACAAACAATGATGAGTCCAGCTACAGGCAAGAGGTGGAACACCTGGAGAGCTGGTGCAGAGAGAATAACCTTCACATCAATGTGAAGAAGACAAAGGAGATGATTGTGGACTTCAGAAGGAACAAAAACACCTACACCCCCCTGAACATAAGAGGATCTGCGGTGGAATTGGTCTCCAGCTACAAGTACTTGGGTGTACACATGAATGACAACCTCAGCTGGAGCAACAACACCACCAGCCTGATCAAGAAAGCTCATCAGAGACTCTACTTCCTCAGACGGCTGAGGCGAGCTGGTCTGGGAAGCTCAGTCCTCACCTCCTTCTACAGGTGTGCAGTGGAGAGCATCCTGTGCTCGAGCATCAATGTGTGGCATGGAGGCTGCACAGCTGCAGAAAGAAAAGCTTTGCAGAGAGTGGTGAAGGCTGCACAGAAATCTGTTGGAATCAGTCTCCCCACCATCACAGACATCTACACCTCCAGATGCAGGAAGAGGGCCACCTGCATCATGAAGGACCCCACTCACCCAGCACACACACTTTTTGCCCCACTCCCCTCAGGAAGGAGGTTAAGGAGCATTAAGTGTAGAACCACTAGACTGAGGAACAGCTTCTACCCTGAGGCTGTTAGACTCATGAATCTCTAACTAGAATAATCACTGTGAAAAACCATATCATGTTGCTGCTGATCTGTTTCATGTTGCTGCTGATCTGTTTCAATGTTGATGTGTTCATGCGTGCACATCTGCTCACAGACTCATGTTCATGTTTGTGCTGATGTTCAATGTTTTATGTTATGAGTGCTTAGTGTATATTTAGTTGATGTTTTTCTTAGTTCATATCTTAGATGTTATTACTGTTTTTCTTAGACATTTTATTGTTGGATGTAACTGGGACCCTGTGTACATAATTTCGCTCCACCACATGTACCACATGAGGTGCGAATGACAATAAAGAAACTCTGACTGACTGACTCTGACTATATGGCACACAAATGAATATTAATCAGTTAACCAATTTCAGATACTTCTTATCTCAACATGTTATGTTTATAAAGCCCATCGATTCACAAAATCAATGTCTTTCATTCCAACTCTGCCATCACCTTGAGCAAGACCAAAGTGCTGCCAAAGGACGTCAGGAATAAGATAATACATCAACACACACCTGCAATGGGCTACAAGACCATCAGCAAGATAACTGTTGGTGTGATTGTTTGGAAGTGGGGAAAATTAAGATAATCAGTAAACCTTGGTTAAAACCTCCATGCAAGATCTTGTCTCATACGATGAGGCTGATGATGAAAAAGATGAAGGATTAGCCCACAGCTACATGGGAGAAGCTTTTTATAGATCTGAAGGCAGCTGGAAAAACAATCTCTATCATAAGTAAAGGCTGCTTCATGATTGTCAAGATGTGTCAGAATTTGTTCTTATTGCCACAGTTGCAAGACAAAAAGAACTAGTTTTTGTTCATGAACTGCCTCTGAGAACTGGCTCTGTGCACAATCCCGTCAGAACTTTTGTCTCAAAGGGATATGAACTAAGTATTGTGTGATTAGTTAGAACGCCGTGGGCGTGTTTAGGAAGTAAAGTAGGTTTACTGCACTCGTGTCCTTTGGCTTCAACTGCTCCACTGAGAAGCAGCATAGTCAAATAAATGTAACTATAGACAAAGAATGAGTGTAAGGAAATGGCACACTTATTGTGCATGAAGGAGACAAATGGTTGTGCTGTTTGGGAGGGAAATCCCCAAGGTCAGGCAGCATAGGGACACTTTCCTGCACCATCTGTCCAAAACGTCTCACAGTCAACTGAGCGAGAATATTGTACTTCTTTTGATGTATGTACCAATCAAAGACCATTCTTGTCCTAACTGATTTTTATTTTTCTGTTTATACCCTAACAGTGTTGTGTGAGCAGGGCCTTATGCTGTCTTGTGTCAAAAGGCCAGGGTAAGAAATATCTTTCAAAGATAAACCTTGTCATTTTATAGAATATTTTCTTACAAACAAAGAAAACTGCATTAACCGGTGTTGCCTCATGATGGTTGAATAACTATGACTGTACAATAACCTTCTGTTCAGAGCAGAAAATGCCCAATTAAAGCGGTATGAGATTCTGTGTGCAAAACTTTGTTAAAATAAAGAATATACAGCAAGAAAAAGTCAGTTATTTTCTTTGAATCAGAATAATTAAGAGTAAATTATAACAAAATAGGTGCTTGAGTGGGAGCATACTAATATAAAAGTATAGTTAACATTTAAGTAAACTGCAGTATGTCTCTTGATTGCAGTGCAAAAAAAAAAAAAAAGTATTACTTTTGTAAAAATGTACGGTCAATACTAAACAAGATGTGTTGTCCAGAAGAAGAAATGGATTTGTATTGACTGTCACACCTAAGCCATATCCAGCAGTCATTATTAATCTTTCACTTAAAGTAAAGACACAGTAAGAGGAAACAAACAGCAATTTCATTGCTATTCTTATGAAGTGTGCACTTTGTGTAAAGACACAATGAACACTCAGTTAATCAATACCTCCCCTCTCTTCCTGCTTTCTCCAAGTAATATATTGGAAATGGAGTTAGAAAGATTGATTCTGTACACAGTGCTACAGGCCAAAGGAAAATTAAATGAAAATGTAAATGAAGACTGCAGTATTTGATGTGTTTTCTCCCTCAGTTTGTTACCCAACTTTGAGATCTTTGTCATATAACTATTTTGGTTTTGGTATTTAAAATAAATAAATAAATACAAATAAATGAATAAATAAATGCATAAACAAATAAATACATAAACAAATAAATACATAACTACATACGTAAATACATAAATAAATAAACAAGATCATAAATGAAAAACAGAGATGACACAATAAAGCAGGCTGAAGAAAGCACTGGGTAATGTCTCTTGGAAATTGTAACAGTTTAATAACAGAGCTAATGTACAACATCAGGTATAAGTTACAATTAGAAAGGAGGTAACATCATCATTTAAATGGTCAACAAGACGGACGGCCTGAAACAAAGATAATTAAAGACCTAGCTTTCCTTTGCATTGCCTGCCAAATTTCACACTAGAGTTTAAGTCTAACATCATCTTGACCTCATCATGATAACAAATGACATATTGTCCCATTCAGAGTATGTGTTGTGAATGACTCTCGATTATTACCTAATTATCAATATCTGCAAATTCACTGATAGTAAATTTGTGTTGCTAATGTTAATTAACTGTTACTATGACCGTAAACTGGATTAACTGCAAATGTGAACCAGTTCTAGATGCTAATTCAAAGATTATTTTCTGCAAAAAAACTATTACATTTCATCCATTGGTTTATGGGATGCTTTGGTAACAGACAAACAGTGTTGATTCCAATAGTTAATGCCAAAGTTTCAAGCAAAAAGAAAAAAAAAAGCATAGTGAATAGCTCTTGGTCTCTGTTGTGCATTAATCTTGTAAAACCACACCAAAAATCTGGTAAAATAGTTGTAAATGTCCTCTCTCTAGTTAAAGAATATCTTGATGATACACAAAAAACAAATTTAATAACAAATATTTTGCTATTAATTTCAAAGTAGTGAAGCTTGAGAGGGAAATTGTCTTACGTTTTTAGTAGCATATTTATTTAAACCAAAATCTCTTCACCCCACTAGCTTCTGCATTTTTCCAAGAGACTCATATTTTCATGCACAAACATAAAAAAGTCAAACCCCTTAAAAGTAGTTTTAAAAAATACTTAAAATCTGTAACCATAGCTGAAGTACCCACCCACTGAATTTACAACACACTGTCTTTAAAATTATTTGGCCACCTATTCAAGCATTAAATGAGCTTATGTAACAATCAGAATTTTTATTTTGTTTTAGTTATTCCCAGGCAAAGTTCTGCAACCCTTTGAAAATAGGCTGATGACCTATATTGGGTCCACCAGTTGAGAATCACTGCCTATAGACAGAGGATTAGAGCTGAAATCTTGTCAAACCTGGTGCCCCACTTCAGAAGACCATGGAAAGATGTCTTAAAAATGCCCTTCACCTTGTCGTTACTGAGCTCCTTTTTTATGCACAGGTTTATGTTTTTCTAGGCGATTCTCTCAAATCTTCCATGTTTGCTACAGTGGCACCCCTACATGCATTCCTTCATCCTGTTTTGTAAAAATTGAGATGTACGAACGGACAGTTTCTTATAATACCTCATATGAAGGCGTTGTTTGTCTGAATTAAATCCCCTTCTAGTACAGCACTATAAAAAGCCATTCTTCCATTTAAAACCTGTACAATCCCCCGAGAAAGGTGACAGGGCCCGTAATAGTGGAGCACAGATCCCGGCATTGATGTATATAATAGTGTTAACCTCACACATCTCTATTAGTGTGCCCACTGACACAGGCATTACAATCCCCAATGGGAAGTCAACTAAGACAAACAGTAGAGAGCAGCAGAAGCGACGTTCATGCTTCAAATAAAGACGCTCATTTCTCAAAGCACAGCAGGTGGCAATGCTTCAAATGTGATAGGGCATCTGTCTGGTTTTCAGTTGGTTCCATTTAATCTCATGGTTATTCTGCAGAAACTTGCCACCAAAAAAATAAAGGAATATCTCCAAAGAAAAGCATCAAGTATGTCTGTCAAATGAAATGCATGAAAGTGTCTGTGGGAGTGTGTCTTTGTGACAACGCTCGGAGTCTGTACGGATGTCTAAAGGCTTTGATATGCAGCCGTGACACACATTAGTTATAAGAGCCCTGATCTGCATGTCTGTGTGTAAGTTTGTGAGAGAGAGGGTGTATTTGCATGCAACAGTAACCTGTGCATCTGTGTGGGGCCTTGAGTGTTGGAAAATTGGCCTAACATCTGTGAGGATGTAAGGAAACTTTTATCCATGGCAGAAACATGAAGGGGATTGCAAATCCTCCGGAGGATAAGGTTGGTAGGCTGAGAGTTTCTGGTTGAGTCCAGGGCCTCCTGCTGTGGAGACCACCGAAGGAAAGAAGGAGATCAGAGAGGAGTTGGAGACTGTCTTTTAGGAATGAAGGCCCCCAATGAGCAGGGTGGAGCAGAGAGAAAAAGGTGTCTAGTTTTTTTTAAACACACAGAAAGACTTCCCTCTTTCAAACACTGGTCTGATTTCCTCTCGTGTCTGCTTCCAGTACTTTAGCCAAGAAAAAAAGTTGGAGTTTGCAGGTCCTAGAGGGAGCTAAAGATGGGTTTTGCCATATTTGTTAACATGGTCCAGCCTAGCATGAGGCAAATCAGATTCCATGGGGGGAGTGTGTCCTTTTCCCATGGCATAATTTTCTTGCTTTATGCCACTAGACAATAAATCACAACACAAGCCATACCTCCCCCCTCCCCACCACCACCTCCTCCCAGGATGGTTTGGACATGCCACCATTGGCAACTAAAACAAGCACTCCACTCATTCTGATTTATTTCTGCTATTGCAAAGGCGGTGAGTGGAGGTGCTAACAGGGTCCAAGGGAATGGTGAGCGCAACGCTCATGTGTGTGTCTCTGTGTGTGCGCTCGTGGACAGTTCTGGTCAGAAGTTTGGAAATACCGTCTCATTTACATAAATGTGCACATACTATTTCCTGGCACTGTAGACATGCGTATAGATATGTTTCATATAATACAATGTTGATACTGCATTAATGGGGCAGCTGTGGCTGAGTGGTTAGAGCAGTCGTCCTCCAGTGGGAGAGTTGGTGGTTCTATTCCACCAGCAGTCTCATGCTGAAGTGTCCTTTGACAAGACTGAACCCCTCATTGCCTTCGATGTGTGTCCCATCGGTGTATGAATGTGATCTAAAACACTGATTAGTCTCTACAGATTCAGATTAACTTTGTACAGATATAGTAGAGTGCTGTATGAATGGGTAAATGAGGGCAGAGACTGTAGTGTAAAGCGCTTTGAGTATGTTGAAAAGATAGAAAGAGGTTATATAAGTACAGTCCATTTACCATTTACATGTCTCCTTAAACTGTGGACAGATGTGAGCAGAAAGAAGAGGACAGCCCTGTTGTTCTAAGTTTAGACCACCTACAGTATCGGGTATATAAATTGCCCCACAAGGCTTGATGAGGTTGGCACACATTTGTGATTCATTTGTGATTGCTGTATAGCACTTTGGTTGGCCTTGTTGCTACTTTAAGTGCTTTATAAATAAAGTGATATGGTATGGTATTCTGCATTGTGCTGGAAGTCAACTCATGGAAGCAAGAACAGAGTTAAGGGCAGCGCACACAGATGTGCATTAACATCAAAAATGGACATAAATGGAGTTGATTAGTTTGAGAAAAGGCACATTTATCAGCAGGCTGTAAAATGCAAATGGCTGGTCAGGATGGGACCAGTAGCACAGAAGCCAGAACTCTTACAGCACCACGAACAGATGGCCTGCAGGACCACAGCAGCTCTCACATACACCTTCTCTAAATCTCCCCTGCTCTGTCTGTGCCATCCTGCTCATTAGCACCTCATTCTATGTTGATCTGTTTGTCTCTGTCTCATTCTGTCATGCTCTCTTCTCTTTCTGTCATTGGCTCTAGTTCACCTTTTCATTCTCCTTCTCTTTTCATCTGTCAGTTTTTGTGCCCACCATTCCTCATTCTGACAAAAATGTACACAGCCTCCAGGTTGCAAATGTACAACTGAGCTTTCTGTAAACACAAACAGCACAGTTTCACAAAGCAAAACTGAGTCAGGCAGCTTGATTTTTACGAATTGATTTTAGTCGATGTTAGGTTAAGTAAAATATCTTTTCTTGCCCTCTTTGACTCTTTCTAGAACACAGCTCGCACACTGCAGAAAGCAGAGTGCAGTGCCTCTGACCTATTTAGGAAACTAGCAAGAGAGCAGCCAGGGAACATTAAAATACTTCAAAGGCTCTCTTTGAATCCAGCGTTATGCCCAACTTAGTACGTGAGCATGTGCAGATACACATACACACACTAACCCATGCACAAATACACACACAAAAAAAAGCCTCCATGCACACACAAACTTCATCATCCAGCATGCACTTTCTCTTTTTCACACGCACACACAGTCACAGCAGCACACACACACACATATACACACACACAGCTTCTCTGATATATTCTGTCTGAGCTCGTCGTTTGAACTGTGTCCCACATTGCCAAGCACAGAGTCAGAAAAATCGCATTAAACGGTGGGTCTGCCACCAGCGCTATGACTCAGACTGCACCTTGCAAATTCTGTCCATGGCCCGGCTGTGTGGTATTATTAGAATGCTTGTATTTTAACTTCTATTATAAATAACCTTAAAAGCTACTTTAGCAAAACAGCAAATTAATTGGGTGTTTTAACTCTTTGCAGGGCACATTCAGTTCATGGCCTTTTTATTACTTTGGTTTAAAAAGTTTCCTTCATAGCAGACCAATCTCAGACATGTGAACAACTCTGAATCTACAGTATATCAGCTGCTCAGGACCTTAGACAAATCCACATAACTAAACTACACTCCAAGAACATAAGAAAACGATAAAAGCATAGCATTCCTTGAAGACATGTATATTGCTCACTGCCTTTAGTGTCAGTGTTTTAGACCAATATCTTGTTTTTTTACCAGAACTGAAATAACTGTAGCTGTTTTGTCCAAACCTTGAAAGTTTTGCTAATGTGTGCAATTTCAAGCAACATCTCATAATTTCACAGAGTATGTGCTGTGAATCACTCTGATACTACCACATCAAATTTCAGCTCAATATCTGTTAAACTGACAGAGATATCCCAATTTTATGTAGGCTTATGTTGATCAGCATGATGGTCATCCTGAAAAAGAATGATTCCAATTAATAATCAGTTGAAGATATGCAGTCAGTGGTTACTTTCAGAAAATTTCATTGACATCTGTCAAGCGATTCAAGTGACAATTCACTAACAAACTGGTTTGACTCCAATAGTCAGTGCAAAAGTTTTAAGCAGAGATCTTCTGCAATGAGTATCACTCATGTTTCTGGTTGTTTTTGCAGGAGTCAGCACAGCAAACAAGCTCGCATGAATGATCTGGCAGTTAATAAGTTCTATGTGTTGTCATCATTGTATGTGCCCACAAAATGATGAAATTAGTTATATGCATTTAACCCATCACACCTGGGATGCACCCATGTGGAGCAGTGGACAGCTATGCAAGTGCTCAGGGAGCAATTAGGGGATTAGATGTCTTGCTCAGAGACACCATGACATGTGGGAATGGCTGGAGATTGAGCCTGGGACTTTCAGGTCCCGAGTTGGCTGCCCTACCCCTACCCCATCTCGGACATTAAAGTTGCCCTTCCTACTGCAATTTGGGCTCAAACATGCAGCCTGAGGATTAAAAGATGGGGCACTGACTACCAAGCTATGTCTGCCTCAAATAGCAGCACTCAAAATGTATTGTGATAGAATTTGAGCTACAGTGAGTCTCATCTTAAAATGTTATCACACAATGGAAGAATAGCAAAATTATAGATATTTTGAGTTTTTTTTAAGTCAGTTGGCAGAGGCATCCATCTTGAATTGAGTTGACTATAATAATAATCTACACCAGTGATTACCCTCTGCAAGTTTCAACATACTTCTTCAATTGTTTCACAAGATACTTTGGTAACAGAAGTAACACAAGCAGACACGCATTTGTTCAAAAACAATAATGCCTGCTTTCATCTTTTAACTTTGTGCCATAATTAATTAGCTGCTCTCTCAATTTCCAGAGCACATTGGATTCATGGCCATTTCATCATGATGAAATAAGTTTGCTGCTTCCTGAACTGTTTTCAGCACTGTGGACAGAGCCCAAACTGAATCAGGACCTTGGACAGCGCCATGCAGCTGAACCAGCTCCAAGAAATAAAGAAAACACAACCTTTGAAAATAACTACAGCCTGCTGTGTGTTTGCTTGCAGAAAGTTGATCCTTGTGTGAATTCCCTACAACGTATTTATTGGTTTGACTTGAAAAACTGAAGTGTTTGTATATGTGTGTATGTTTGGACCACTAATGCCCTCCTGCGACTTTAACTTCTGACACTTTTCCCTTAGATCACGGATCAATAAAATTAAGAGGATTCAGTAGAACGACTTTAGAGAAATGGAGAGACAATTGTGAGAAGACTTTGAACTTTTGCTTATTTCTGTTTTACCACTAAGGTCTGAGTGAACAGTTTTACCTCAGGGTCTTCATTATATGTTTATGTGTCTGGGCATGCACAATCAGTGGGACACCTCACAAGTGGCCTTGTAAAACAAAATGCTTTGGACAAAAAATGTGTCTAAATAAGTTGACTTGAATGAGTGATTGTTTACTCATTTGTTTTTGTGTTTATGTCAGAAAGTTTGTACATGAAAATTAGAACAAAAGACAGAGGCACAAAAAGGTGTGCATCCCAGATGCGAGTTGCATTGTTGCAGGGGTCATATTTTAAAGTTGCATTTCTGTGCCATGAAGCAATAAATAATTTGTCAACAGAGCACAACGCGTTATTTTGTCTCGGATTAAAAATGTCAACAATACCACAAATGCACAGAGAATACTTATTGCTCATGTAGGAGTAGGAAAAAAAGAGCTTTTTTTTTTTTTTTTTTACTATGATATATAAAAAGGATGACAAGAGAAAATAACAATATAATAAGGTTGCAAATGCCTGCGTTGAATAATACTTGTGTCACAGATTGTTTTGTTGTAAATGGAGCAGACTGAAATGGACTCTATGGTTGTTAGTAAGAGTGCAGCGTCCTGCTGAGAGGGATCTGGGACAAAAGGGGGGTGGAGTGGTTGCATATTCTTGGGCATATGAAATGGAGGAGGACTTCAGGTGAGCAAAAGATAAGTGAGGTGAGTTTCTGGAGTTATCCTCGAATTCAGGACTCTGGAAAGCAAAAGTTCATACTTTGTTCTATTGATTATAAATATGATAAATTATTGAAAAATTCAAGAATGACATTTAAGACAATCCTCTTAAAGATAGGAAATGACAAGAACTGAGCAGCGTGTTCAAAGAACAAACAAACAAATAAAATCAATAAGCAACTGCAACAATCACTACAACTGCCAATACTAATATTACTCATATGCCCATCTTTTGTAAATTTACAGCTTCATCTCCAAACACTCAAAATAAAATAAATTGAATGAGGAATTTTTATGTATGAAATTATGAAAAGATTGTGTGTTACACTTCACAATAGAGATTAAAAAAACAACGACATATGATTGTTCAGATGAGGTACTGAAGACCACTCAGTCATAATAGCATTTTTTCCTCCTACATTTAAAACATGGGTTTAAAAAACAAACAAACAAACAAACAAAAAAAGGTTTTTTTTGTGTGCCAGTTGTAGTATATATTTTTTTAATGTTCAGACAATATATAGCAAAAACACTTGAATATGTGTAATGGATCACCGGCATTTATTACATCTATAGTTAAAAAATAGAAGTAAAAAGATATTCTAATCATTTTACTCTTATTAATACTTTTCAATTTCTACATAGAATGCACACCATAACGTTAAAAATGGCCGACCAAACTGCAGAGCAATGAGCTAACAGTTAATAAAATCTACACTGAGGAGGTTGATTGGACTTAAGTGAAGGAGGAAAAATAAACAAGAACCAAACTGAAATTGTAAGATGGAGATTATCTAAACAGGATGAACCAGCATGGACAAAACAATCAAAACAAAACAAGAACATTGCTAATTTAAACCTTAACATAATGTATTAATGAGGTCTCCTTCTGCTCATCAGGAATAAACTTTTGGAGCATTTTGCAGTGTGGCTAAATTTACAGTTGTGTCTTTTATCACTACATATCACTGCGCCAGAGGAAATACAAGTTTTAATTTGGTATTTCTTAAGGGTATCGAACTTTACCAATTTATAAAAAAATCACTAGTTCTTTTTGCACTTTATTTATTAACCTTTATTTATCCAGGCAAATCCCCTTGAGATCCCAGATCTCTTTTGCAAGAGAGGCCTGGGACTGAAAGCAACCTAAAATGCATATTTTTGTACTGTGGGAGGAAACTGGAGTACCCGGAAAAGACCCACGCAAATATGAGGAGAACATGCAAACTCCACACAGAAAGATCCAAGGTCCATACCGGGTTTTGAATCTTGGACCTTCTTGCTGTGAGGCAACAGTGCTAACCACTGATGCATCGTGCTGCCTTTTTTCCACTTACTCTGTATTAGATTGCAGGCAAAAGCAGAGACACACAAAAAATGACTGAACAGTCATAAAAACATAATTTTTTACAAGTTATAATAATAGGCTTAAAATATATGTTTGATCATCTTCTAGCCAAGGGAAAAATACAATAATATTTGATGAATGAAGCATCTAAAAAAAACTATTAAAATACGAATGTAAAACATTCTTTGCACCAAGAGATGTATTCACTGAATAAAAAAATATTTTTTATAGCAATATGGATTGTACCAAATACACAAATGAATATGATCTTCTTTACAATATACTTCACCTTTTGGCAAAGTTTATTTTTTAGTAGCAATACAGACATACAGCCCAGTACATAACTGGCTCATACCTGGTACATTCTTGATATTTATTTGGTTCTTACCCGGTGCTTATCAGGTATGCACATTGTATTTACAGGGTGCAAACTTGGTACTTACTGGATAAGTACATGCACCTGGTAAATACTTAGTACATACCTGGTTCTTACTGGATAAATATATGGTACTTACTTAAAAGTTATGTAACTGGTGCTTACAGGGTACTTACAAAACACATTACAGAGATGTACCTGGTGCTTAACTTTGTACTTACTAGGTACATACCTTGTACTCTCAGGGTACATTCTGGATACTTACCATGTACCCATTAAGTGTCATGTTTGTTCCCTATGTTTTTTTTTTGTTTGTTTGTTTGTTTGCTATATTTTTACAAGCTAACAATAAGTTGAGAAATTCATGTAGTTGATGGTAGACACTCTCTTAGTGTGTTAACCATATCTAGGGTGGAGGAACCCCCACGCAAATACACACACAGAACTCATTATATTTTGGTGCACTCCTCTATAAGTACTGTTTTTTAGAGGAATTGTGGGAATTCATCATCTTGTCCAGTGAGAAGCTGACACGGGTTGTAAACTGAACCATATGTTAGAATATGACCCATGTTTTACTGAACTTGTATTCACTAAGGGTGCATTCACACTAGCCCTGTTTAGTCTGCTTTAATAAAACTCTAGCTCGTTTTCCTAGAAAGTCCGGTTCGTTTAGAGAGGTGTGAACGCGCCATCGAACTCTGTCACGGAACAAAAAGCCGAACTCTGGCCCGGGCTAAAACCTAGGTCTCGGTCCGGTAGAAGTGAACTCCAGCGCGGTTCGAGTACAGTGTGAATGTAAACAGACCAAGCCCCGCTCTGCAGGGAAAACAAACACGCATTTCTCTTACGTCATATGGAGCCGTCAGCTTCCTTGTGTGAAAAACAATATTCTCCACGGTCTTCTGCCTCATCTTCTGCTCATGCTGAGTCCATTTTAGAAAAATGACAAAATATAACTCCTAAAACTGCTCAAACTTGATGCCACTCCATTTTTGTTTTTATTTCCAGAAGAAGAAGCATCTTCAGAGGATTTTGTGTCGTTTCTTTCAGTAGTTCTTGGTGCAGCGCCACCACAGGCGAGTGGGGGAACAGGTTGGTTCAACAGGTTGACTCGACTGCACAGTGCAGTGTGAATGCAAACGCACCAGCTCAAATGTAAACAAAATGTTATGAATATTGGTCCCGAACCGAACCGAGTCTAC
>NC_056501.1:31698180-31715071 GCF_014905685.2 Nematolebias whitei | reverse complement strand
GAATACTGAGACGAGCTGTGGCATTTGAATGATGTCTGATTTATTGTGAGGGGCCCAAATCAACATCCCACATACCATTACATCACCTCCAAAAAGCTGGCTAGATCCACAGGTTTATACTGAAGACCAAAAGTCCAGACCTCATGATTTATTTCATCCATCCATTATCTTTTACCCATTTATTCCATTTTGGGTCACGGGGGTCGCTGGTGCCCATGTCCAGCAATCACTGTGCGAGGGGCGGGGTACACCCTGGACGGGTCGCAAGTCCATCACAGGGACACATAGAGACAAACAACACAAACAACCATTCACTCTCTCACTCACACCTAGGGACAATTTAGAGTTACCAATCAGCCTAACATGCATGTTTTTGGTCTGTGGGAGGAAACTGGAGTACCCGGAGAAAACCCACGCATGCACGGAGAGAACATGCAAACTCCACCCAGAAAGGCCCCTGGACCGGGGTTTGAACCAGGGACCTGCTCACTGAGAGGCAGCAGCTCTACCAGTTGCGCCACCGTGCTGCCCCATGATTTATTTATACATGACAAACTTTATTTAACCAGGTAAATCTAATTGACATTACAAATGTCTTTTTCAAGAGAGACCTGGCCAATAATGGCAGCAAACTTGATATTTATCAAACCTGATGCACTTTTTAAGTGTTTATTTGTCCAGTTTGAGTGAGTCCATGTTGACTACAGCTCTAACTCTTATTAACAAACTTTGTAAAATTCATTTTTAAATGGACCACTACATTTATGTACCATCTAAAATGCTAGTGCATCCACAACATTTTACTGCATTATTAGAAAATCCAAAACTGCACTTTTAAGTGTACTGTTCACTGCAGACATGTTGGCTGAATAAAAATCACAGCCATTTTGAATACAAATGCATTAATATCTTTATATTTTACATTTTAAAGCTAGATGACAGCACAATTTGATATACACATTTGAATGATTTAGATTTCCATTGTTTTTGTTGCCCTATAGTAGCAGACGTGCAATATTGTTTTAGGAAATGTTTGTCTGTGTATGTGTTAATCTTTTTAGCAAAAGGCTTCATGAACCAATGTTCAAAACCCCTTTCAGTAGAAAGCAATGATAAGATATAAATATTTCATTGATTGTTGTTTGGAGTCCACTTAATTCAGCATGGCAGCCACAGCCAGGCAACCTTAGCAAACATAAAAAGAGTTTATCACAATTTATAAAAGTCTTCAGTTGATCCAAAATGCAGCTGCAGGAGTTTTAATGAGAGTTGATAGGAGAGATCATCTCTCTCCAGTTTTAGCTTCTCTCCACTGGCTCCCTGTCAAACTCAGAACTGAATTCAAAATCTTACTTCTAACCTACAACACTTTCACCAACTTAGCTCCATTTTATATTACAGATCTTATTGTTCCATATTTTCCTAACAGAGCACTGTGCTCTCAGACTGCAGGTTTACTTGTGGTTCCTAGAGTTTCCAAAAGCAGAATGCGAGGAAGATCTTTCAGTTATCAGGCTTCTCTCTTGTGGAACACACTTCCAGTTTCTGTCTGTGAGGCTGACACATTGTCTACTTTTAAGATTAGGTTTAAGTCTTTCCTTTTGATAAATCCTATAGTTAGGTTCGGCTTGGTTTCCTGAGCTATACCTTAGTTATGCTGCTATAGGCTTGGGCTGCTGGAGGACAAACTGACCGCATTTTCATAATTTTTTTCTGCTGCTGTCCTTACTTACTCTACTCCACCAGTTTTTATTTGTAATTATTTCTATTGGGCAGCGCGGTGGTGAAGTTGGTCGAGATGCTGCTTCTCAGTGAGCAGGTTGCCCTGGTTCAAATCCAGGCAGGGGGCATTTTTGGGTGGAGTTTGCATGTTCTCTCTATGCATGTGTCACTTTTTCCTGAATACTATGGTTAACTCTAAACTGTCCCTAGTTGTGAGAGAGTGAATGGTTGTTTGTCTCTATGTGACTCTCTGATGGACTGGAAAGTTGTCCAGGGTGTCCCCTGCCTGTCACACAGTGGTGGCTGGACATGGGCACCAGTGACCCTGCGACCTGAAAAGTAAGAAGTAGTTAAATATAATGAATGGATGGATGATGTCTACCCTTGACATGTGTTTTGTGTCTCTCAGGTACACCTGTACCTAAAGTACATCTGGACCTGCCATTCGGTGTTTGTTTGTTTCTCCTTCCTGTTCCTCTCAAACCCAGCCGGTTGAAGCAGATGGCCGCTTGTCCTGAGCCTGGTTCTGCTGGAGGTTTCATCCTGTTTAAAGGGACTTTTTCCTTTCCACTGTTGCCTTTGTGCTTGCTCAGGATGGGAGACTGCGATGACGTGAAGATTCAACACGCCTGCTGGCTTCCTTAGATAAATTTTACTAACTGGCATTTGTATGTATGTGGATGTTTTTATGCAGTGTTCTGAGACAACTTCTGTTGTGATTTGGGACTATTTAAACAAACTGAACCGAACTGAATTTATAACTCAGTCAATTTTACAAACATTAAGAAAATATTTGGTGTGGTTGTGGCTAAGAGTCACTGACAAAATATACTTCAACAAAAAAAAAATGAAACTCACAGAAACTATTCATTGGATGGACATTTAAAACTGAATACCTTATTTGGTTAGTTCAGTTTACAATCACTGCCCCAGCTTATCACTATTATTTAATACAAAACTGTCCATATTAATTTTAAAATAGTGAGCTACATTTTGATGTGGTGGTGGAAGAGAATCATTCACATAACTTTCTCTTAGCATTTGCATAATGCATGAGATATCACCATTTTCAAGTTTGACCAAAATGGCTTTAAGTCTATCTTTCCTAAACACAATAATCTCTGTTTAAAACTCTGGGATAAAAAAAGCAAAAACTGATGTGCATTCCTTCAAGAGTGCTTGACATTTATTTTTAAATGACGATTGTAAGGTAACTTTTAACTAAAATTATATTCCAAAGTGTAATAAGCATTAAATAAAACAATATATATTTTTAAAATGTTACCTTTTAAGCATCAGTAACTCAGTTCTGAGAGTTATTTTGCAGATAAGGATTTTTAAGTATCCTTAATGTGCACTTTTTTCTTTTCTGTAGATTTATGCAGTCTCATTTGCTTCTCTTTCTCCATGCAATCCCAGGCTGTAATGATGTTATTAAAATCAGGGATCTGTTGCAAAACTCTTTACTCACGTCACTGAGATTTTATGCTTGGAGTCATTTTAGATGAATCAGACATCTTCTTGATGGTGGTGTATGATGAATAAGAATCTGAACATCTGAGGTATGTTAGGAGTGAGCTGATTGAGTGAGCTGATTGAACAGAATTAAGTCTCTTAAAATAAAACCCTTTAAAATAATGGCAATACCTATCAAATACGTCATTTTTTGTTGTTGCTCGGAATCTGACAACAGCAATGGGTATTACTCAAGAGATAGATCAGATTTTTTGAAACAAGGTTTGTGGAAACATTTTAAACTGTAATTTTCCTACTTGTTTTAGATACAGTGTTTTTTTTTGAATGACCTCATTTTCCAGAAATATAATATAACTCTGACTGTGCTCTTGAGCTAATCCAAGTGAAGCCAAGATGAAAGTGCATCAATGCTGTTTTATAACAACTCCAATCTAAAAAAAAATCTGATTGGCTTATTCAAATACTATTTTAAACACATTAAAAATAAAGTTTATTTCACATTACTTCCATCCATCCGTCCGTCCATCCGTTCGTCCATTGTCTGTCCATCCGTCCGTCCATCCGTCCATCCATCCGTCCGTCCGTCCATCCATCCATCCATCCATCCATCCATCCATCCATCCATCCATCCATCCATCCATCCATCCATCCATCCATCATCTTTACCTGCCTTCTTCATTTTTGGGTTGTGGGGGGGTCACTGGTGCCCATTCTGTGGCTATTTGCAAACACAAATAGCAAAAGAAGCTGCAACACCTTTATTACAGCCTGAGGCAATTCCAGCAGAAATAAAGAACATTTGCCAATAAAAACAAAACAAACAAACAAACAAAACTGCTATTTTATTAGACAGTAATGTAAAATAAGTATGTAAGCATTGCAGTTTCTGCAGAACTGCAATGTAAAAGCTGGCTGCTGAATCTGCTGCTTTTGGCTTTACCCTTTTCAGGGGTCACCACAGCAAGTCATCCTTCTCTGTCTCAATCTGTCTTTTGCATCCTCTGTCTTCATTCCAGATACCTCCATGTCCTCTCTCTCCTCTTTTACCCTCATATCCTGGCAGCTGCATTACTAACATCCTTCTACCAATATACCCACTGTCTCTCCTCTGGACATGTCCAAACCAACTAAGTCTGGCCTCTCTAACTTTATCTCCCAGTTGTTCAATCTGTACTGTACATTGGATGGTCACATTCCTAATTATACATTCTTGTCACTCCTAAGGAGAACCTCAACATCTTAATTTCTGCCACTTTCAGTTCTGTCTCCAGTCTTTTTGTCATTGGCACTGTCTCCAAGTATTACGACATAGCTGCTTTCACCACTGTCTTGTATACGTTTCCTTTTACCTTTGCTGCCACTCTTTTGACACAAATTACTCCTGAACCTTTTCTCCATTCACTCCATCCTGCCTGGGCTCTCTTTTCACCTCTTTACCCCATTCCCCATCTCCCTGGACAGTGGACCTTAAGTATTTGAAATCTTTGTGACCTCTTCTCCTTGTAGCCTCACAGTTCCAGTGGTCTCCTTCTCATTCACACACATGTACTCTGTCTTACTATGTCTTCCTTTCATTCCACTTTTTTCAAGTGCATACCTCCACCTTTTACTCCGTTCTCACCACATATCACAATGTCATCTGCAAACATCATAGTCCATGGGGATTCCTGCCTGACCTCATCTGTTAGTCAGTCCATCATCAGAGCAAACAAGAAGGGACTCAGAACCAATCCTTAATGTAATTCCACCTGCACCTTGAAACTATCTGTCACTCTTATTGTAGGGTTTTTTGTTAAAAAAACAGCACCTATTAAAAAATAATAACCACACCAGAGAACAAGGGTGAGATACAATAGACGCAATTTCTTTGCAAAGAGAGACAACGTCTAACTAAAGTCAGAACGAAGTCTAAAATTGCTTCTGTGTCTGTCAGTTTTTATTAGCGCATCTAGGAGTGGTTAACAGACAAAAACCTTTCGCTGGAGCAGTTTGCAGCCGAGTGTGACGCGGCCAGGATGAGGATCAGTTCCTTCAAATCCGAGGCCATGGTCTTGAGCCGGAAAAGGGTAGAGTGCCCTCTCCGGGTCGGGGATGAGGTCTTGCCCCAAGTGGAGGAGTTTAAATATCTCTGGGTCTTGTTTACAAATGAGGGAAAAATGGAGCGTGAGATCGATAGGTGGATAAGTGTAGCATCAGCAGTGAAGCGGGCGCTGTACCGGTCTGTCGTGGTGAAGAGAGAGCTGAGTCAAAGGGCTAAGCTTTCAATTTACCGGTTGATCTACATTCCTATCCTCATCTATGGTCATGAGCTTTGGGTTGTGACCGAAAAAAACGAGATCTCGGATACAATCGGCCGAAATGAGTTTTCTCTGCAGGGTGACTGGGCTCTCCCTTAGAGATAGGGTGAGAAGCTCGGTCATCCAGGAGGGACTCAGAGTAGAGCCGCTGTTTCTCCACATCAAAATGAGCAAGTTAAGGCGGCTCGGGCATCTGGTTAGGATGCCTCCCGGATGCCTCTATGGTGAGATGTTCTGGGCACGTCCCACCAGGAGGAGACTCTGAGGAAGACCCAGGACACGCTGGAGGGACTATGTTTCTTGGCTGGCCTGGGAACGCCTTGGGATTCCCCGGAGAAGCTAGCCAAAGTGGCTGGGGAGAGGGAAGTCTGTGCCTCCCTACTTAGGCTGCTACCCCTGCGACCCAACCCCAGATAAGCGGAAGAGAATGGATGGATGGATGGATGAATGGATGAATATTTGAGTCAAAAACCTCACTGCCATCTCTCTGAGACATTTCCAAACCTCCACTGGTATGCCATCAGGTCCAACTGCCTTTCCCTTCTTCATTTTTTTTGAGCTTTCTGAACTTCACCCTCATTAATCTTTCCCACTTCCTGGTCCACAGTTTCTATGACCTCTACTCTACTTTCTCTGTCATTCTATTCATTCATTATATAGCTCTTCAAAGTACTCCTTCCATCTTTCCATCACTCTCTCCTCACCTGTTAACATTACTATTCCTAGCTTTAACACTCTGAACATGTTGCACACCATTTGCAGTCTGGTCCCTCTGTCTCACCAACAAGTCCGTCCCAACCTCTTTAGTGTCCAGCCTCCCATACAACTCATCATATAACTTCTGATTTGCCTTAGCTACCTCCCTCTTTGCTCTATGTTGCATGCCATTTTATTCCTTCTCCTCTCTTCAGTCCTCTCACTATCATATTTCTTCTTGGCAAACCTCTTTCTCTGAATAGCTTCCTGCACTTCACTATTCCACCACCAGGTTTCTTTATCATTCATTCTCTGTCCAGATCTCTTTCCATATTTCCAACAAGTACCTTCCTATATTTTTTCTCTAATTCTTGTTGCTGTCATTGCTGATGCTGTTTTTGCCCAATAATCTGGATGCTCTTTCTTATCACCTAGAGCCTTTTATAGCTCCTCTCTAAATGCTTCACAACATTCCTCCTTCTTCAGCTTCCACCATTTGGTTTACTTTGTACTTCACTGATTTTACTTTTTTTCTTCTTCACAATAACAGTCATTCTCCACACAACCATCTGATGCTATCTGGCCTCTGCTCTCCCCGCCACAACCTTACAGTCCCCAATCTCCCTCAAGTTTTCTCTTTTACACATAATGTAGTTTACCAGGGTACTCCTGCCTCCACTCTTAGGTAACTCTATGTTACTCCCTCTTTTGGAAAAGAAGTGTTGACTGCAGCCATTCCTATTCTCTTGGCCGAATCTACTACCAACTGTCTGTCCTGGTTTTGTTCATTGAAACCAAACCTACCCATTACTTCATACTTGAGTCTCTCTGTTTCCTTCACCAACATGTCCATTTAGGTCTGCTCCGATCACCTCTCGCTCCTTCCTGGGAATATTCTCGCTCACTTGATCCAGATCCTTCCAAAATTGCTCTTTCTCTACATCACTTAAAACTTGTAGAGCATAAGGGAAGGGAAATGTTGAGATTGTCAGCATTGTATGTTTCCATAAAATGGCAAAGTCATTTATCTGTATTTAACCCATCAAATGTGAGATACACCCAGGTGGAGCAGTGGGAAGCTATGCAAGCAACCGGGGAGCAACTGGGGAGCAACTGGGGATTGGGTGTCTTGCTCAGAGATACAATGACATGTGGGAATAGTTAGGAGTTGAACCGAAACTTTCTGGACAGAAGTCAGCTGCCCTACCTCTACCCCATTTCAGCCTCCAAAAAGTCTGATGCTCTAACGACTGAGCTATCTGGGCTCTACTGAGCTATCCGGGTTCTAACCTGACAACATTTACCATCAGAGCTTCTACTTCTGCATTCAGACACATCAACCTATGACAGCTCATCAGATACCCTATTTCCTCAGATGGCTGTGACGAGCTGGTCTGGGAAGCTCAGTCCTCAGCTTATTCTACAGGCGTGCAGTGGAGAGCATCCTGTGCTCCAGCATCAACAAGTTGCATGGAAGATGCACAGCTCCATAAAGAAAAGCTTTGCAGAGAGTGGTGAAAGTTGCACAGAAGACTGTTGGAGTCAGTCTCCTCACCATCACAGACATCTACACCTCCAAATGCAGGACGAGGTCCACCTGCATCATGAAGGACCCAACTCACCCAAAACACACACTTTTTGCCCCACTCCCCTCAGGAAGGAGCTTAAGGAGCATTAAGTGTAGAACCACTGGACTGAGGAACTGCTTCTACCCTGAGGCTGTTAGACTCATGAATCTCTACCCAGAATAATCACTGTGAAAAATCACATCATGTTGCTGCTGCTCTGTTTCAATGTTTCTGCTGATCTGTTACATGTTGCTGTGTTCATTCGTATTCATCTGCTCACACAGACTCATGTTTATGCTGCTGTTTGGCATATTATTTGTATGCTATTAGTGCTTAGCATATTTTTAGTTAACATTTTTCTTTGTTAACATCTTAGATCTTATTACTGTGTTTGTCTTTTACATTTTATTGTTTGATGTAACTGGGACCCTGTGTACACAATTTTGTTCCACCACATGTACCACATGTGGTGCAAATGACAAATAAAGAAACTCTGGCTCTGACTCTGTCTATCTGGGCACTATTTTCACGTCCACTACATTAATTGCCATATCCTCCATCGTGACCACACATACTTCAATTTCCTTTCTATCCAAACCATGGTAAAATATTTTAAGAAGCCTTGCTGCCCTTCTACTTTGTCTCTTGGTCATATAAAACATCTATCTTCCTTCTCTGCATCATGTTAGCCAGCTATCTGCTGTTGCTTATCATTGTCCTCACATTTAGAGTTGCCACCCTCACTTCTACATTCTTGACTTTCCTCTTCTCCCTCTGTCTCATAAAATATTTCCCTCCTTGTGGTCTTCGACTGACATTAGAACAATTTTCGGTGGCACCCTTTTGCTGTCGATTAGATGAATTCACATATTAGTTTTGGCAAACGTGTTTTACATCAGATGCCCTTCCTGACACAGTCATCACCATTCACCTGTGCTTTGGACTGGCACACTGGCTTGTGCTCACTAGTGATTTGTTTAGCTGACAGCTTTTTTAAATTATTTTTATTTTTATTTTGCTACATTGGTTTCTAGCTCTTTTTTTTGTGCTAATTTAACGAGTCTTTCAGCATTCAGCAAACATCAGCTGAATGACTTGTAAAATTTGAAAAAAATAAAATGCTAGAAGTTAAAGTAGCAAAATATTTGTTAAAAAACAAAAGTAGCAAAATGGTAGCTTGAATTAACGAAAGGATAGTTAAAAGCTAAAGCCAGAATTGCTGAGACCTCTTTTTTAAATTATTTCAAATAGTGCCACTCTGCTTTGGTTTTGGCCTTGATTGGACTGGCTAATAGCTTATTGGTCTAGTCAGAATTAACCTCTCCAGTGAGCTACGGTTTCTACAAAAACTGAAATAATCACATAACATTTCTACAAAAAATCTCCATTCCAACATCCTGAACTATGGCTATGACAAATTACAAGAGCAAAAAGTGGAATTAAGATACATTATTAAATTATCTATTTGCAGTGGCTCACTGTAATGTTTGTTGACTGGTTTTGCATCAACGCAAATTTTTGTTCTATTAACACCTTACATTCTCGTGTTGTTATATTAGTAGGGATAACCACCACAGATAAAGAAACAAAACATAAAACTGCGGCCAAATTTCTTTCATAGATTTTAAAGCACACTTTTAACAATTATACCTTGTGCTGAACAACCAGTTCTCAGTATTCAACCTGTTTGATTAGTTTCGGAAATGAAGAAGGCAGCCATTGACAACTAGTTGATACAATGCAACAAAGGCATATGCTTTTCATTTTCCCTCATTCAGGTTTCTATGACTTACTGAAATCAAAAGACACCTAGTGAACAGAAAATTCCAAGATTTTGTTAGAAAATTGGCTGCTTTTTTGCCTATTTTACACATGAGAGATTTCTGAGCATGGATGTGTAATGCACTGAACTTTACCTTGTTTTTTGACAGCCTACCCTCAGCTGGTAAAGATGTTAAGTGATGTGAGTCAATCTAGCATGTTTCCATTTCCTGGTCTCCAAGTGGGGAATCTTCCTGATTGGCTTCACGCTGCAAGAAAAACCTTTAAAGTTCGTTGATGTAGCTGATGGTGAAATTGATTGAAATTGATTAGGCTAATGCATATTCTGAACTATAACAAACTTCTCTGCTCTCAGCTTGAAAGACCAGAAAAGAAAAAAAAAGAAAGATAGAATAGGAGGTATATCTTTCCGATGTTCACGTATCAACAGAAAAGATAGACCCCAAGGATATTTGCCTAGTCAACTTTGGATCCTTCCTGTCATTTATCTAATCCGGATGTTCACACTCCAGTGGTGTGGATTGAGGGACACAAAGACGGGTGATGAGAGGATGAGAGACAGAGAGACCAGGATTGTGATGGCTGTCTGTGGACAGTCCCAGGAGTGTGAGGAGAGTTGTGGCTGGCTGGACTGGGCAGGCCGGAAGCTACAGCATGCCTGACAAGCCGCATCGGAGCCACTGACACATCTTGAAGTCTGAGCACTAACTCAAGTAGACACTACAGGATGCAACAAAGCCAGAATCTCAAACACAGTCAAGAGAGTCATCCAGGCAGAGCTGTCTGAACGTCACTGTAATGCATTCCAAAAAGTGATCAGCAGAAAAAACTAGGCCTTCGAACAGAGTTAAGAAATTAATCCCAAATAATTTGCAAATGACAGAGCATTTGTTTTTTTTTTAGAAATATGCTTACTTTTTAATGACCATCTGTAATGGCAAGGAAGAGCCTAACACAATGTCTACATAGAAACCAAAATATCCTGATGCATGTTCAATAATCCAGGTAAACAAATCTAACAAGGTTGAGTCAGGTCCTCTGGATTGGTTCTTTGTTGAAACGTTTTATCTTTTATCCAAAAGTTCTAGAAGTTTTTCGGAGTCAAGTCTTCTGGACTTGAAAAATGGTTTGGACCTGACTCAACTTTGTCAGATAGAAGCCAAGCTGTAAACACTTTAAGATCTAAAGAAATTATCTCTTCAGGGACAATGTTGTATAGTTTGAAGAATTGCAAACACTGAAATTTACAGACCAACACTAACCAATTATTGTATTAATAGATGCCTGTTTTTTTAGGAGCCACCAGAAAGTCACAGTGAATATGTATCTGGGTGGTCCTTATTTTAATTTTTCTCAAACTTTTGCAAGTCCTTGCAATGCAATTTGTCTAACCTTGTTAATAAAGTTGACATGCTTTAGAATCTATGATGGTTGATTCAAGTCCAGCCATTCTTGGGAACACATATTGCACATCAAGCTAAGTAAAAAAGTAATTTACATTACATATTAGGAGGAACTGCTTTATATTGGCCCCGTTTGCCCTTACGGACCAGTGGCACCTGGGTTCAAGATTTTAATCCTAGTGCCAACCTCTAAGCAACCTCGGTGAGAGACATAGGACTGAAGCCATGCCGGCTCAGCCCCGATTACCAAGGTCTGCGTTGATGTTGGGAACCAGGACTTTCTGATGACAAAGGAGCTACTGTAAAAAAAAAAACAAAAAAAAAACCATTAATGGACAAAGCAGAGCAGTTCCGTTGAGTCAACGCACCTTTTTAAACATTGGACATGTTTTAAGTTGTTTAATGTTTCAAGCTGTTCACTTTGTTCTTGACCTCACTCAGACTAGCTGTCATCTTGTGAATCTCCCAGAGCTAATCTCCGATTCTCCAAAATAAAAGGAATAAACTGTTCGTTCATACTCGTTCCGCACAACTCCAAAAGATCTGGACATTCACTTTATTTAGTCTAAATAAGTCACATTTAGTTTCATAGTTTCAACAGGTTTCCTCCCACAAGGCAACACCATTGCTTCTTTTAGCTTATCAAAAATACAGAAACTGCTTATTCCTTATCTAGTCTCCTATTTGTATTGCTTGTGTCTGTACATTAGTTTGGCTGCTAGTCTCAGGTGTGGTAGTAAGTGAGAGTAGTACCCAACATATGCAGATATTATGCAACATCTTTTTTTTTTCTTTCAACTTGGCATGCAAGACAACAGATACATAGCCTTCCTTTACAAAATGATACTTTTTAACATAAAACAATCTTTAAACATTTATAAAACAGAAGATGAATGCTAATAAACCCCATTTTTATTCAGTCTCTTAGGTGACACATTCATACACAGACAGGGAATATATACTCCCTTCTACATGTGTTTTACAAGGTAATTACTGGTACTCATTTTACAAAACCTGATATTTGACAGTGTCCAGCTGTAAGTGTGATCAGATCGCTGCAGCTTCTAACTGTTAATGTGACAGGTTAGACTTTGGCTGGGTTTGCCGTAAGACTTCAGTCTGTTTAGCTACAGATCCCTCCAGCTGCTACAATTTAAACTGGCAAGTGCCACAACATCAAATGTGTTTCCAGCACTATAGAGAGTTCAGGCATTAAGTACAAGTGATACATTTCAGCTCGTAAAAGCACCATTGGTCTGAAACAGCCATTTTGGTATAGTGTAGGAAAGCTTTTAAAAATAATGTGTCACAGTCATCATGGTAACAACTGAAACACAGCCACCACTACAGCCACAGCAACAGCTGTGTCATTCCACGGCTCCACTCACAATCTGAGTTATCCTCTGTCTCTGCAGCGTTCAGTAAGAAAACATGTAGGTATGCCCTGCACTAAAGTAGTATTAATTTAAACTATTAGTTGTAATATTAGTGAATACACAGCAGCTTTATATAAAAATATATATATATATTAACAGAAAAACATTCTCAAAGTTACTTAAAATATGCGTTACAGAGCCTGAAGCAGTAAGAACAAGTGTCGAGGGGAAACTGCCTTTTATTTCTCCTTAACAGCAGAAAACCTTGAACAGAACCCGACTCATAGAACTGGCAATTCCTTCTGCCTCAGGGTGGTTGGGAGGAGACGAGAGATAAAGCAAATTAGTAGCTAACTAGTGTGGAAAACAAGCTGATACCTAAACGAGACGTGTGGTACAAATAAAGAAAGACAGGCCGGCATTTAAAGCTTTGAAGGTTCACAGAACTTTTCAAGAAAAGAACAGGACATTATGTGTGCATATAACTGAAACCCTAAACCTAAACAAACAAACAAGCAAATAAATAAATGAATGATTGAAATTATATCAGCACCTATGTCATTGACATGGTACTGATTTTACAGTTTTTTTTTGTTTATAACAAATGTTTTTTTGATATCTTGTATGAATTTAACTTTGTGTTATTTAAAGAAGATACCTTAAATAAATTAAGTAAATGGACTGTACTTACATAGCACCTTACTATCTTATCAAGATACTCAAAGCACTTTACACTACAATCTGTGCTTCATTTACTCATTCATATAGCACTCTACTAGATCTCTACAAAGAATAGTCAGAGCTTTATCACAGCCATGCACTGATGGGACACACATCAGAGGCTATGAGGGGTTCAGTGTCTTGCCCAGGGACACTTCAGCATGTGACTGCTGGTGGAATCAAACTCACAACTCTTGGATTGGAGTACGACTGCTCTAACCACTCAGTCACACCCACTCTACTCAAAGTCCCAAGTAGTGGGGAGTGGTGGCGCAGAGGCTAGGGAAGGTGGGACTGTGATCGTAAGGTCACCAGTTCAACTCCCCAGACGGACAAATGTGGATAGAAAATGTGAAGCACACACACCTGCCTCCACCCTCATTTGCCCCACTCTTGAGCAAGGCCCTTAACCCCCACCCATTGTCGCCCCTGGGTGCCCTAGCTAGCAGCTCTCTGCTCCACACAGAGGGTTGTGGTAGCTCAGTGGTCTGTGGTTGCGTCAGGAACGGCATCCAATGTAAAATGAATTGCCAAGTCTTCGTGTGAGTTACTTTGTTGTGGCCACCCCTGAAGAAGGGAACAACCAAAAGAAAAGAAAAAAAAAAAGAAATTAAGTACTTTAAAAATGTTCATCACCGTTTTTCTTGTTCTTAAACAAGAAAATTCCTAGCTTTATGGGGAAAATAGAAAATAAACATTTCATATTTAATATTAGTTATTGATAAAATCATTATTTTTAAATACTTGTATTAGTTGAGTTAATTGTTCTTAATAGTACAGCCCCAAAATGTGTATTAGACTGACATAGACAAAATTACTGTGCACATGCAAAAATGGATGGAAGATGAAGCACAAACCATCATAGCCATTTTATCCACAGACACGCATGATGTTTATTGATTTAACTTTTTTTTTTTTTTAAGTTTGTTTTAATAGCATTTTATATTATCATTCACACTCACACAGCTATCATTGAACCCCACATCTGAATTCTGGTACATGTTTCCATGAACTTTGAACTACTTTCTATTGTGTGCAAGATCCAGTGGGTGGACCACTTAGCCCACATGCTAATAACAAAAGCATGTGCCCTTCTCATATTGCTTACTTCCTGCAGATGAATAAGAAAATATTTTCCACTTGATAAAGTGCTTTTGATTTTCTTCTTTCTGTTTATTTGAACACGTTAGAGTTTCTTGAAGAATTTGAAGTCAGACCCCTGCAGCTTTGCCAAGATGGCATGCACCCGCAAACTAAAAACTGCTCATGTCTGGGTGTAAAACACTGTCGCTTTCGAGTGGATTTGAAAAAGACACAAAACAAGGAAACAACAACAGCCTCCCCAGACACTGAACAGAAGAAAACCACCTTAATGCATACACTTTTTATTTCTCTTTTTTGTTGTTTAAAGTTTGTTTTTCTTACATTTTAGAACAAAGTTTGCTTTAACCTGCCGAGCATAAATTGCTCCCACTCACTTTGCTCCTACACTCTTCCACCTGGGCTCCCTTCAATCTCTGGAAACATCTTTTCTGAGATGGGCTTGTGCTGGGAGATTCATTTGGGCCTGGAATTGCAAACATCACGGCGGTATTGAATCTAACCAAGCCAGACTGCAGTAAAAGGACATTTGGACTGGGTAAAATTGGATATTCAAGTAGTTCAATAAGTTTGAAGCAAGAAGGCAAAGGCAATTATTCCTGGTCAACAGTAAAGTTGCCCAACTCCTAAATTGCTTTTAAATAAAACATAAGATCTAAATGGTGCAATTACTTCAAACAAGAGTTGATGAAACCTCTTGGATGAACTGTTTTGACTTTACCTTTTTACGTATCTTATGACCTGAGTGATTGAGAATATTCAGTCTCACCAATTTTCTTTTGGGACCTGACTCCCCCCCCCCCCCCCCCCATCACCATTAAGGATCATCTTTCCTCAGCAGCCTTTCTAAATAAAGACATTGTTTTTGAGAAAAGGTCAGCATTGTTAATTATATACTTGTGCAAGAAATTATATATGTGTGCAAGACTGAATATGGTGTTCATTAAATCTCCCTGTAACAGAGACAAAGAGTTTGAATCTCTAAAGCTGCCATTGCTGTTCTTTGAAGCATGCTTTGTGGCACAGTTTGAACATGATTATTTCTAATTTACACAAGGAGGAATTTAGAGTCTATTAAGCATGGAAATACATGTTTCTCAGATGGTGGCTCTTAAATAGAAATTAGAATTTGCAGCTTGTCCTTTTGACCACTTTTCAGAGATTTTTTTATTATTATTATCTTTGTTTAAATCCCATTTTGGTTAATAGACTTTAATGATACAAGCTTTCAACTTGAGATAATATCTTTAACAAGGAGACCCACATTCAAAGAAATGAAGATAAAGATAAGAAACTTTACAGCATCAGTTATATATTTTTTTCATTCAGAAGCAACTCAGAGTAACAGTTGTGCAAGAAGGCTTGTTGTTGCCAATCACTTCAACCACCCAGAGAAAAGAGGAAGAAAAAAAAACACCTATTACATTTCTAATGAGTGCCAAGATGATTAGCAGTGAAAAGAGCAAAATCACTCCCTTCACTTTGATGAGATATTTACAAAAGTCTTGATTGTGATCATTTTGGAAAGAGATTGAATGTCTTTTTACAAAATGCCAGATTGCATTAAAATCATCTTCACAGTTGTGGCGACTAATGACAAATAATTTGTGTTTGGTGCATCGGGATAAGAACCAGAAATTTGGCCTTTTTTTTTTTTAAATGTGTGCTACACAAGTGCATGCATGGTGTAATCTATACGTTTTAATGGAGCGCAAGATAAAACACCGTATCAGAAAGATGCATAGCACAGTGCGCTAATGGAATATGTAAGTGAATCCTGAAACATTGAGCTGTATCTTTAGAGCACTTACCAGGAACTGAGTGTGCTGGCTGATATTATTTGTTTGCTCTCAGAGTGAGCTCAGGCTGTGCGGCTGCTGCGCTGTGGGTAGCGAGGGTTGATGGACGTCGAGGGTTGCCTGGCTGTGGCCTACTGTAGTGGCTGATCTGTCTGGGATCAATAGCAGCTAATTACAGCCCACATTGATCCGTAGGGCGCACTAATTTAGAGCTGAGTCTGGGCCGTCTGCATACAGAGCCAGTGAAGCAAGTCCAATCCCAGCCCTCTGGCCCTGCAAACATCTCACTCAGCACTCAGCGGCTCATTATCGCCGAGGAGCAACTGGTGGAGCATTTGTATGTCTCCCGGGGATCCGCTTCAATACTGAAATACTGGGTATCTGTTTGGAATGGTATTGATTATTAGTTGTCAGCTTGAACAGGTTTTTACTATTTTTTCCTCTCCTTGTACCCATCAATGGAAACAGAATTAATTAAATAATATTAATAATAACCATGTCATAAATTCAAGATCACACATGCCTCTGAGTAACTCAACGCACCAGTATACCTTTGATACTTTATTTTTATTTTTGTTAAATGTGTTCAGTATTTACCATGTTCTGTGGGTTTTGAACCCAGAATGCAAACCTATGATGAAGTATTAGGGCCATGCTAAGAAAAAAAAATGTTGTAATATTATCAGAACTCTGACACAAAAAAGTAGCCTTACTACTGTGGTAAAATGATGAATGTTGAGCATCTTGTTAAGTTATATTTTGGTATTGGTTTTACAAATAAGGAAGTACTTAATCTGGTAACACATCAGCATCAGTTTATTATCAGTATCAGGACTTTGAAACGGTTGTGCAAACAACTATGTTTGTCTTGAAGAAAACCACATGGATTTGGAAGATATTGCTTAATTTGTGGAAGAGGAGCTTTCTGGCAATGATTGACTGAAAGGATTA
>NC_056501.1:31688748-31693180 GCF_014905685.2 Nematolebias whitei | reverse complement strand
CCCCCCCCATCTGCCTAAGCCTCTGCTCTTCATATCACAGCCCCTGCTTTAAGATCATTCACGTTTTTTCCTGCCTCAGTTTTCTGTTTATTTCATCCTGTTTGGTCCTGCACTGCCTATCACCCATTTTCTGCTCCTGTCACTCTCTCTCAGCAATCTGCACTCATCTGCTGCACCCTGTCTCTGCAATCACCACTCACCTGCCACACCTGTTCAGCTCACTATTTAAGCTCCACTCTCACTCTCCTCAGTGCCAGATTATTGAAAGCCTCACAGCAAGTAAATTATCCAGCAGTCCTCGTCCACAGTTTCTTTGTTTATGACCACAGCTTTGTTCTTGACTCCTCGCCTTGTCTTGCCCTTGTCTGGATACCACGCCTGCAGCTTACACGCTCCTGGCTCTCGACCCCTGCTACGTCCCTGGATTCTGTTTCCTGCCCAGCCCTCCAACGTTCTTTGTCTCAGCTCTGCTCCTGCCACAGAAGGTTAGTGACGTGCACACCACCTCTCAGCTCCCAGAACCTTTTTGCAGTCACTAACCTGTCTGTCTTCATAGATTGGACCAGAACTGAGGCTCACATCCTTCAGACGAACGCCTTTAATAAAATAAAACCTTTTATTTTAATGTTGTCCTGAGTCAGGTGTTGTGCCGATCCATACAGACTCGTTACACTTGATGGGCGGGCAGGGTCAGGCTTGGGCTTTTGATACAGTTTTACGACTCATACAACTCAAAGAAAACTAAATAAGAATGCATGATATAAAATTGTGTTAATCTACTTGTTGAGGAGGAGACAGGTCTGACCGGCTGGTTGAAAGAGGTAAAAAAAAAAAAAAGTCCAGTTAAGCTTCAGATGGATCAGCTGATCATCAACCGCGCGCGTCTCTGCATCTGCTGTCATCTGCTATGAAGGAAGTTGTAGCATCTACAAATGATGAAGCGAGGAGCGTGCAATTAAAATAGCCTTGTTCTATATTTTTCAAAATAATTTAGCTCTAAAAGTATTTTTGTTCATCTGTATAATAGAATATGTTTAGAGCTCATTTTTGTAGGCTATTTGTTTTGTATGTTAAGATTCATTTGGTGAAACAAGCAATCTTATATCTTCCTTTATTTGAAACATATATTTTTTTAAATATCATTTCAAACTGATTTGCTTACAAAAGCAGTAAAAGCTTAATAAAAACAAATATCTTTTTTTTTTTTTTTTTTTTTTTTTTCCAAGTCCGGGCCTGTAATTACAGTTAAATGGTCGGGTTCAGAAAAATGGTTACGGGCTGGGGCCGGGTTGGGTCCAAATTTTTAGGCCCGAATGCAACTCTTTTGTTAAGTGTAGTCATAGTAATCCAATAGTTGGTGGGTTTCTGTGTTTATTGTGTTCTCCTGCACTCTCCTGTGTTTTTATTCTTTGTCTCACCTATGTATAATTGTCACCTCAGGTGTTTCTCATTCTGTCTCGTCAGTGTCCTGTATAAAGTTTGTGTCTTTTCACTGTTCCTTTGTCCAATCAGTATCCTTCCATACATGTTCTGCTCTCCTGTCTTCTCCTCAAAGTAAGTTTTTGGCTGCCCCATCAGCTCTGTTTTGTGTTGTAAAGTAAATTTAAGTTAATTACTTTTACCTTGGAGTCTCCTGTCATCAGCCTGCACGTGGGTTCAACACCATTAAAAGCAGAATTATGTCAATAGTATGCCTAGCAGACTCTTTGAGACATGCCCAGAGCAGACATAAGCTTGTGAATTATTTAGAGGATTTAAAGTTGATGAAACCTAACTTAGCAGAAGCTAATCCAACTAACGGTTTCCAAAATTAGCAAAACCGCTAATCCACTAAACACAAAATGTATTCTTCTGTTATTGGATTAGCTGCAGTGTGCCCACCCCATCACTGAACTTTGGTTTTGTTTTCATTAAAATTTGGAAAGTTTGAAACCATCTAAGATTTTACCTCAGTTAGGCAGCCGACAAGTGGTTTTATATTGTGCTTTAAATGTAGGAAGAGCTCAATGTTGTTTGTGTAGAAATAAAATGTTATCAATGTTGATCCCAAGAAGAATAAACAGACATAGATTTAAAAAGTGTGCAGGGATGGGTTCTTGAGGAACTCCACCTATGATAGAGCCTGAAGCAGAAGCAGTCCTGTCAGAAAGGTAAGACCTGAGCCAGACCAGCACCTATGCCTTTGATACCACATTGCTCCAACGGAGAACTCAAAATACTGTGGTTAGCTGTGTCAAAGGCAAGAAGGTCTATAAAAAATAAAAATAAAAAATCAGAATCTGTATCTAATTAAAGATAATAATAATAATAATATTAATAGTAATAATAATATACCTTTCAAACCAGTCTGTAACTGTTAAAACAATGTTTGGATTTAAAAGGACTCCAGCAGCATAAATACCTAATTTTCAACATTTTTTTAAATTAAAAAAGGATGTTTTGAAAAGGACCTGTAAACTGAAAGGAAAAATGAGACAAGGTTAGGTTTCTTTCAGCAACCGCTGCATAACTGCATGTTTAAGATGGGCCGAACTGAGATTACTGTTTAAAAAATGCAAAAATGTCAAACGCATAATTTCTTCTTTTTTAATGAGTTGGTACAACTTCATTTGAACAGGAGGGTGTCTTTGTGTTTCGAACAGTTTTCTCCAGCTGATTAAAACACACTTCATTGAAGGAATTTATAGAAAAACAAGGGCTGTAGTCCACAAAACATAGAGCAAACACAGAAGAAGAATTAGCTTGAAACAGAAGAGTTTACAAACTAACTACTAGTGTCACACACAGAGCAAAAGAAGGCATTTGCTATTTTCAGCAGAGTTTTTCAGTTCTGACAGAGATCTGATTTTCCATTCCAGCCTATTGCCCTGAACAACACGATTCTGATTGTCTCAAACAGAAGGTATTAAAGCTCGTGATCACTTTTTTTTTTTTACATGGATTCTAGATTCATCTGTTTTTACTCACACCTCAAAATAAACAGGGACTTGTCTGAGAGCTGTAATGTACATGATGGAGAAAACAGATGGTTTTATGAGAAGAGCAAGAAAAGGAAATATTACACATAATAAATAAAAAAAAAAAGCATAAAACATCAAAGTACATTGCAAAGTTATGAAGACTAGTAGAAAATATATTATTTACAAAATTGCTAAATTGATCTCACATGGATAGTTTACATTCCTTAAATTAAAAATGTGTAAGCAAAATTTGAAACAGTTTCCATCTACCATGTGGGTCTGCTTACCTATGGAAAGTGCCAAAGTGACTGAAACCAGGTCAACAATGGTGACTTTCAGAGAAGAGTACATACTTAAAATCAAAATTGTTGAGTGAAATTTGCAGATAAAATTGTTTTGTTTACATTGTGAGCATACCCTAAAATTGTTCATCACTATATCTGGAAAACTGCTGGAGTAAACTATTTTAAACTGCATTGTTTGAGATGCAGTAGCTCAAGATAACATTGATAGATAATATTCTGTTTGATTTCAAAACTGGTGATGAGTACCTTTTAAACAGGCAGTGGCCTCACCAATCTTACTGATAAAATGGAGCTTTGGCTCTTCTTTCCTGACAATTTTAAAGAGGTACACTGTAAAATGTGGACTAAACATCTTTATGTTTTTCAAGGTAGTCAATGGATTTAATCAGGTAAATCAGACTATATTCCTTTTCATTAAATGACTTTGCAATTTGCAAAAACTTTAGCTTCCCTTTAGGCTGCCTTTAGTCATTCATAATTGCCAATTGAGCCTGAGATTATATCAGAATAAAGAATCTGACAGTGGAGAACCATAGGCTTGGCATATAAATCAGCAGTGATGTGCATACATTGTGTTAAAAATCTCTCATTCTAAACCCCACGTTTGGCTGGTTGACTGTCATTCCTACACACTCAATTCATTGGATACTCCTTCAGTAAATTAGTAGTTTTGCACTGTGACTATCATCCTTAATGGCTCAGAGAGGTAACAGTTTTAGGTTGACTTAAAATCCCCATGCATGCTTGGTCACACTAACTGGAGATAAAACACAGCTCAGATCTACTTTGAAAATCTCTTGTGAGATGAGCTACTGTGACACCTCTCAAACTGTGAATACGTAAGTATTAAATCTGAAACAACACTTGTTTTTTTTAGAACTAAAAAAGTCCTTAGAATGAGAGATTAAACTGTTTCAAGAACCAAAATGGATAGATACCTTTGTATTTAGCTACTTCAGGCCGATTATTTTCATGTACATGCCTACCCCAGTCTAGAGATGCATTCGGGCCTAAAAAATCTGACTCGGCCTGACCCGAAACCGATCAATTAGCTGTGATTACAGGCCTGAACCTGAAAAAAAATCCATCCATCCATCCATCCATCCATCCATCCATCCATCCATCCATCCATCCATCCATCCATCCATCCATCCATCCATCCATCCA
>NC_056501.1:31672881-31688738 GCF_014905685.2 Nematolebias whitei | reverse complement strand
CCATCCATCCATCCATCCATCCATCCATCCATCCATCCATCCATCCACGCATCCATAAAAACTGCTTAAACTAGCTTTATGTTGTTATAAGAACCAATGAAATTCAGTTTAAAGTTAGTTTTGGTCAAAGTTTGAAAGAGCCGCTGCAGAGAAACTAAAGAACCACATGTCTGCAGAGCCACAGGTTGCAGACCCTGATTTAGTTGAATCATTCATTTAAGAAATAAGACAAACTGGGTATTGAATGTTTGTAACTGAATACAAAGAAATGTTGTTGTTTTTTTATTGATATGATCATTATGCCCCCCCCCCCCCCCCACACACACACACACACACACAGAGACACACACTATCAAGCCAGTACAAAAGCATGTTTATGAAAATTGTTTTATTTACTTCAATGTCATTGACTTTTAATGCTCAACTTTACAGTGTGTCATTGATAAAGACCCAATTAGTGATGAAGCTTCAATACATGAGCACATAAGAGCATCCATTACATAACTAAAATGAACGCAACAAATTAAAACAGATCATTTGTGTAGCTTCTTATCTAAAATAACATATCTACAAGGAACCCTCTTTGTGAGTGAGAATACATTTGCTTGTGTAAGATATTACCCATTCAAAAGGCACAGAAATCTTAATTAAAACAAACAGTTTTCCTACATCGCACCTATTTTGCATGCAAGTATTGTTTATACTGTTACACAGTACTTCATATGTTGAAGATGCAAGTCATGAACTCTGTTATGGTCACATGTTTCAGTTCTGTGTTCTCTGGTGTATGCATGCAAAGAAGCATGAAGTCACTTGTGTATGAGGTACAAGGTTTCACCTGTGCGAACGAGAGATGAAAGTTGAAAGGAAGTTTACATCATGTCCCATAAGGCATTTCATAAGAATCTTTTCCATAACAAAGTCCTTCTTTTCCCAAGACATGAGTTGTGCTGTGTCTGCAAAAGGTGTAAGGCATTGTTTATGGTGAAATCATACTTCCAAAGACTCTCCAAGCCTGTATCATCATATCAAAAAAGTAAATTTCCTAAAATTGTACAGGAGAACTGACAAAATGCAAACAAGGCCATACAGACAAATTTAACTTAACACTTAATTATACAACCTCAGTAACCTTGTTTAGCAACCCCAAAAAAACCTCCATGCATAATAATCCTGGTATACAATACAACATTTTTCAGTCAGGTTATCTGGACAGTTTTTTTTTTCTGATGAAACGTTTCACCTTCCATCCAGAAGACTTCATCTGTCAAGGAAACACACAAAACTGATTCTTCCCCCAGCAGCTTACGCCAAAGTGGAACAAACCAGTTATGTTGGTGCTAAGATGGTGTCTTTGGCAATCCCCTCCTCCGGTGTCGGTCCTCTTCACTTTGCACCAACATAACTGGTTTGTTCAACTTTGGAATAAGCTGTTGGGGGAAGAATCAGTTTTGTGTTGTGTGTTTCCTTGACTGATGAAGCCTTCTGGATGGAAGGTGAAACGTTTCAGCACACAAAATAAACAAAACTGTCCAGATGACCTGACTGAAAATTGTTGGATTCTATACCTGGATTATTGAGCAAGGACTTGTTTGGTTTTGAACCAGTTTGACATGACTGTCGACGAGGAAGACGACGGGTACCGGAGGAGGGGTCGTGCCAAAGAGACCATCTTAGCACCAACATAACTGGTTTGTTCCACTTTGGAGTAAGCTGTTGGGGGTAAGAATCAGTTTTGTGTTGTGTGTTTCCTTAACTGATGAAGCCTTCAGGATGGAAGGTGAAAAGTTTCATCAGAAAAAAAAGAAACTGTCCAGATGACCTGACTGAAAAGTGTTGGCTTGTTCAGCAACAACGTTTGTGGTCATTTGACCACTAGTTCCGCATATCAAGTTTAAGTTCAAGTCAAGTTTATTGTCATTCTTATCACATGTAGTACATGAGGTGGAACGAAATTATATAATCAATGTCCCAGCTACACACAAAATAGCAAAAATATAAAGTGCAAACGGAAACTGCATATAAGGATGTAAAATATACAAGATATATGCAAAATGAACGCCAAACACTAAAAGATCTAAGATATACACTAAACATTAATAATGTAAAACAATTTGTCATATCAACAGCAGCTTGAACATGAGTCTGTGGTGAGCAAATGAGTATTAATGAATACAAATGAATACAGCAGCATGAAATAATCAGCAGCATAAGATCAGCAGCATTGCTAATCAGCAGTGAATATCAACAATCAGGTGGCATTCCAGTGATTTATTTCACAGTGATACTTTTGATTAGGGATTTATGAGTCTAACAGCCTCAGGGCAGAAGCTGTTCCTCAGTCTAGTGGTTCTACACTTAATGCTCCTCAACCTCCTTCCTGAGGGGAGCGGGGCAAAAAAGTGTGTGTGCTGAGTGAGTGGGGTCATTCATGAAGCAGGTGGCCCTCTTCCTGCATTTGGAGGTGTAGATGTTTGTGATGGTGGGGAGGCTGACTCTAACAGTCTTCTGTGCAGCCTTCACCACTTTCTGCAAAGAGAATATAAATATTAAAACACATTTCTTATACATTTTTTTAAACTTCCCCCATTTAAATGACAACTAAAAATACTGGCCAAATTGATTTTTTTTTATGCGTCAATGAAGCTATTTCTTAAATTCCCAACTTAAATAAGTATTGTTCTTTAAAGCATACAGATAATTTGGGACTTACTTTTGCAATATTTTAACCTAAAGCAAATAAAAACTCATGTTTAAATAGTAAATGTGTAAAATAAACTGAGAAAAAAGTTAAATTACTGCCAATGGCTCATTATGATTAATGTGGTAACCATACCCGCATCTCTCACTCTCTGACAACACCACATAAGCAGCCAGAAATGCAATGTAAAAATGAGATCTCAAATCAAAACTCACTGTGCAAAAAAAAAAAAAAAAAAGTTATAAAACTCAATATTTTAAAATGTAAATAATGTATGGATCTGGTAATTACGACTATATTTTAGATGTTTACAGTTTTGTATGTAGAAGAGGAATTGAAAAGGCTTAGCACTTCCTATTTAGAAAACACATTTTTTATTTGATTAAATGGAATTTGGGTTTCTGCACTGTGGAGATTTTTTTAAATTAATTTATTTATTTATTCTGAGATATGAGTTATAGACACGTTGTGGAAAGGTTGTGGAAACAAAGATTTGTTTGTAAATAATTAGAAACATTCAGACACCTTGAGTTTTAAAGTGTGACATCATCATATTTTAAAGTTGAATAAGCTGCTGTACATTTTTGAAAACCATTAAACCTAAACTGTGATTGTCTAAACTTACTTCAAAGTGTTAAAACTAGTTCAGTCTGCCAAATCCATTTCTTTGCAACTGGTTTTCAATGTGAATGGTGTTTTACAATGAAGCATGACTGAACTATAGAACTTTAAAAATGCATACCTCCTCATACACACAATATTAAATAAAAATATATACTTTCAGCACCAGCATATGTGACTATTAGTATGAGTTTAACCTGTGTGAAATGAATAAAGTGTAAAATCATACACGTAACACATTTTTGAGTTGATAGAAAAATGTGTTTTTCAGAAATGCAGAAAGAGCAGGATGTTGAACCAATCATGCTAATGGAGCGGTCTCATTTTAATGTGTGTGCTAATATGTTTCTGAATAATTTCTTTCCTGCACTCCACAGTCAAGGTGCATTTTACATCTCTGTGAAAACATGTTATATCAGTAAGGAGGTAAACAATGTTCCTGTGTAAGTGTGTTTCTCTCTTTCTGTTGTCTCATTTGAAATGTTATTTCTGGCTATTTTCAAGTACCGCTGTTCCTCGTATGTCTTCATTAGAAAACATCTCCCTCAATGAGAGTGCATGTCTGTTTTTCCCAGAACACTATCTCTCTTATTGGAGTTTGAGACAATGGGATGCATTTCCCCATGAAAAGATTGGTACAGAAAAGGAGCAGGAGGGTGTACAGAGTACTGGGCTCTTCATCTGTGTTACCATGGGGATTAACTGTACTGCACCCTCTAGGACTCTAATTGGCTGAAGAGGGTTCCATTTGGCCTCTTAGAGTCCCACTCACAGTTTCTTTCCATTCGGATGGTCCATCTAGCCACTTCACGGTACTATTCACATGAAAAACAGAGTTCTTGGATGTACTGACAATCCTCTTAAAGGACAACTTTTTTATATATTTCTTGACACTCAATGCTGGTACTGTATCTCTTCTGGCACAACAGTGCCTTAACATCCACACAACTAATATACTTTTATCAGACTTGCTTTGTTGGCTCGAATGAAACAACCACATTTCCATGAGATCAGCTGAGCACAAACAACATAGAAAGCTGTTGCAAAGGTTGGTAAAACCATTTCACAAAGCCCAGTTTGATACTGCCAAACTATTCATCCATGAAAATGTTTGATGACATGATCATTTATCTCCTATTTAATTGTCACCTTCACCCTCACCCCCATGCTGAATTTTCAAATTATGTTCATAAAAGGTTATTTCACCAAATCTGCTCACAGCGCCCTTTTTGTTATCAAGATGAACCACCTCAGATGCCTCAGTGTAAAAAGAAAATGAGCTAAAGCAATTGGCAGCCTGAATGTCTCCAAAATAATGTCCTCAGTCAAAGAAATGTTCTTATCTTTGAATCATGGAGTTTTCTGTGCTGACAAAGACATGCAAGTTTACACTAAAGTTTTGCTTGATAGTCAATATCACAGTTCAGCAAAAGTGATTCTACATTCACATTTACCTAAATAAATATAAGATAAGGAAAGGCAATTATTCCTTCTCAAAGTTCAAGCGCATGGTTCTTCGGGTTGGAGATGAGTCAAGGCCCCCAAGTGGATGAGTTCAAGTAGGAAAGGTAGGATAGAATTAGGTCACATCCACAATAATGAAAATGTTGTTCTAGTCCAGGAATGCCCAATACGTCGATCGCAATCTAACGGTCAGTTATGATCTACTGGTCGATTGCAAAGGTAATTTGAATAGATTGCATAGCAAAATAGATGTCAGACTTAAAAAAAATAAATAAATAAAAAAATAAAATATATATATATTCATTTTTAAATAGATGTCAGCCTATCAATCCATCCTCACTATGCAATTTGTCACTTGACTGACATACAGAGTAGTCAGAGACCAGACCTTTTCTGACAAATTCAGTGGGGAAAATAAGTATTTGACACATTGCCGATTTTGGAAGTTTTCCCACCTACAAAGAATGGAGAGGCCTGTAATTTTTTATCATAGACACATTTCAACTGTGAGAGAAACAATCTAAGAAGAAAAAAATCCAGAAAATCATATTTTATGATTTAAAAAAATAATAATTAGCATTTTATTACATGAAATAAGTATTTGATCACCTATCAACCAGCAATAATTCTGTCTCTCACAGACCTGTTAATTTTTCATTAAGAAGCTCTTCTATTCTGCACTTATTATCTTTATTAATTGCACTTGTTTGAACAAGTTCCATGTATAAAAGACACATGTCCACACACTCAATCAATCACACTCCAACCTCTCCACCATGGTCAAGACCAAAGAGTTGTCTAAGGACACCATGGACAAAATTGTAGACCTGCACAAGGCTGGGATGGGCTGCAGGCAAATAGACAAGCAGCTTGGCAAGAAGGCAACAACTATTAGTGCAATTATTAGAAAAAGGAAGAAACACATGGTGAGTGTCAACATTCCTCAGTCTGGGGCTTCATGCAAGATATTGCCTCATGGGGTAAGGATAATTCAGAGAAAGGTCAGAAATCAGGCCAGAACTACACGGTAGGACCTGGTTAATGACCTGAAGAGAGCTGGGACCACACTTTCAAAGGAGACCATTAGTAACACAATACACCGTCCTGGTTTAAGATCCTTGCAAGGTCTCCCTGCTCACAATAGCACATGTCCAGGCTCGTTTGACATTCACCAATGAACATCTGGATGATCCAAAGGAGGCATGGGAGAAGGTCATGTGGTCAGATGAGACCAAAAGAGATTTTTGGTATCAACTTTACTCATCATATTTGGAGGAAAAAGGATGAGTACAACCCCAAGAACACTGCCCGAACCGTGAAGCATGGGGGTGGAAACATCATACTTTGGGGATGCTTTTCTGAAAGAAGGACAGGACGACTGCACCATATTGAAGGGAGGCTAGATGGGGTCATGTATCATGAGGTTTTGGCCATCAACCTCCATCTCTCAGTAAGAGCATTGAAGATGGGTTATGGCTGGGTCTTCCAGCATGACAATGACCCAAAACACACAGCCAGGGCAACTAAGGAGTGGCTCCGTAAGAAGCATTTCGAGGTCCTGGAGTGACCTAGCCAGTCTCCAGACCTGAACCCAATAGAAAATCTTTGGAGAGAGCTGAAACTCAATGTTGCCCAGCAGCAGCCCTGAAACCTGAATGAACCAGAGAAGATCTGTATGGAGGAGTGGGCCAAAATCTCTGCTGCAGTGTGTAAAAATCTGGTTAAGAACTACAGGAAACATCTGACCTCTGTAATTGCAAACAAAGGTTTCTGTCCCAAATATTGAGTTCTGTTTTTCTATAGTATCAAATACTTATTTCATACTTTGTACAGCCATCCATCCATCCATTATCTTTACCCGCTTATTCCATTTTGGGTCACGGGGGTCGCTGGTGCCCATGTCCAGCAATCACTGTGCGAGGGGCGGGGTACACCCTGGACGGGTCGCAAGTCCATCACAGGGCCACATAGAGACATATGAGACAAACAACCATTCACTCTCTCATTCACACCTAGGGACAATTTAGAGTTACCAATCAGCCTAACATGCATGTTTTTGGTCTGTGGGAGGAAACCGGAGCACCCGGAGAAAACCCACGCATGCACGGAGAGAACATGCAAACTCCACCCAGAAAGGCCCCTGGACCGGGGTTTGAACCAAGGACCTGCTCGCTGAGAGGCAGCAGCTCTACCAGTTGCGCCACCGTGCTGCCCCATACATTGTACAATAAAATGCAAATATATATAAAAAAAAAAAAAAAAAATCATACAATTTGATCTTTTGGATTTTGTCTGACAATCTGTCTCTCACAGTTGAAGTGTACCTAAGATAACAATTACAGATCTCTTCATTCTTTGTGTGAAAACTTGCAAAAGTGAAAGTGTATCAAATACTTATTTTCCCCACTGTAGGTCACCACACATGTGCATACAACCACGCTTATGATTGACATACAGGACACCCAGTCTGAGACCGGACATTTTCTAACACATAGGTCACCACGCACGTGCATATACGTAGCACACCAAAAACTACCAAGTTGCCTAGTAAGAGCCTCCTGTTTATTTCTTCAAATCTAAACTCAATAAAGTATGTCAAATAAATGGGGGAGCTGGACCAAGACAGAATCAAATAACCTACAATTTCCATATGGAATGTGAGGAGGACTTTTTTCCTCAGTCATTTTCTAAGTGCATTTGCCTCATTGGCAAGTATACCATTGCTATTCCAAAACAGGGGAAATGTGGAGCGGCATTTTTGGACTATTCATTAAAAAAAAAAAAAATGACACTGATGTCCTTCCGAAAAGTGAGCTGCAAAAGAAAAAGGGAAAGGAACTAAAATTCCAGTTATCCAGGCAGCAGTCATTTTCCATACAGTTGACCACAAAAGCAAAGGCAGCTACTGAAGCATCATTCTGGGTGAGTCACTTAATAATTAATTGTTAAGCACAAGAAGTCCATTCAAGACAGAGAGATGGTAAAGGAGGCATTTGTTGAAGCAGCTGACTCATTGTTTCGAGACTTTAACAACAAACCAGAAATATTATCTTAAATCAAAACTCTCCAGGTATCAAGAAATACGACTATGGGAAAGGGTTGAAACCTAGATGAACCAGTAGACCTGGAGCTTTATCTTTTTGCAAAATACCTTCGTTTTTATCACTGACAGGGGTGCCCACACATTTTCAGCATGTGTTATTGTTGTCTGTACTTTATATGCTGTCTGTCTAAAACAGGTATTTCTTGTAAATGAGTATTTGTGATTCAATAAGACTGTTTATTTTTTTCTTTCGGCTGCTCTCTTCTTCAGGGGTCACCACAGTGAGACTTGAGAACTTGAGAACACAAGTGAAAATTTAAAAACAAACAAAATACAGCAGCCCTGACTCTGTAGGGCCGGCTTTTAACCCTAACCATAAGGAATGGTTCATGAACAAGATAAGCAACTGATATGGGCCTCCTCCACAGGGTGGCCAGACACAGCATCAGCACTGAGGTAAGGAGCACAGCCATTATAAAGGAACATTAAGTAGATCCTCTGCACCTTCAAATTGAAAGAATTCCACTGAGGTGGTTTGGGCATCTGATTGGGATGCCTTCTGGGCACCTTTGGAGGATTTCCAGGTTCATCCCACTAGAAGGAGACACAGGGGTTGACTCAGGACTTTCTGGAGGGATTGCCTATCTTTTCTGACCTGAGAGTGCCGTCTCTCCCTGAGGAGGAGATGTAAAGTGTTACATGAGAGAGGGATGTCACTCTTTCTGCCTCCACGACCCAACCATGGAAACGAGAAAGATGATTAGTAGAACAAATTTGAAATTTTATACATATTTATTCTATTAGTTTTTGTACATGGTTGATCTTCTTGAGCATCAAAAGGAGCTGGTGCCTTACATGTTGGCAGTCCATCACAGGGTCACAAAAAATAAAACAAATAAATAAACAGACAAAAAAAGCCTTGGGTCAATATAAAGCCTTCAGTGAACTGAACATTATTTTACGATTGTAGGAGGTGATGGGGGACGTAAATGTCTTGAATGTTTTCCTTTTACTAATGTCAAATTATTTTAGAAATATGTGTGTTAGTTAGATGTTTTGTCAAAATGGAGCCTGCAGCAGCATGGAGCCTGCACACCTCATAAACTTCAAGGACCCTAAGCTGGAAAGCAGAGTTGTCTTGACCTCGCCTTTTCTGATAAGCGTATAAGTGGATGCGCCTTTACCCTGTCCATGGGCAGACCTTGTGATCCAGCCATCATATGACATCTTGTATGCCTGTTTCCAATTGCTGCTCCGCTTGCAAGGATTAAACCTGGGTTTTAAGGATTTTCTCACATCCTCTGTTGCTTATTTATTTAATGAGTTGATGAAAGGATAATTAAATTATCCAACAGGAGGAAGCTGGAACACTCAAAGAAAACTTTTGCATGCACAGGGAGAACCTGCAAACTCTACGTAGAAAGATCGCAACTGCGTGTCAAACCAAGGACCGCCTTGCAGAGAAGCAAAAATCTTCTGTCATTCTTTTAAAGACCATTTGTTCAGCTGGGCCTGCTGCGTCTCAGTTGCACATCAGCATCATTTGTAAGTGGAAATGTATAGGAGAGAGGATTGGAGGATTAGGGGCCGTGATACTCTTGATTTGCTGATGAGAGTTGTTTGAATGTACGCATACACAGATTTGGTGCTGGGCTACCTCTGTTCTCTGTGAATCACTAAAGAGAAACAGCAGCAGCTTCTGGAGGATTTCTCCTTTTTGGCCAACTAACCTGTGAAAAGGATTTTCATCTTCCATTTTTAAATACCAATGTGTATTGTGTCTACAATCTTCTTCAGACAACGAACCAGCAATTAGTAATGGCTCTCATTTTATTTTGACAATTTTAATTACACACACACACAAAATGAACATCTGTTACCTGCAATTCATATAATTCATATGGTAATGATGTATTAGAATAACTTTCCCCATTTTTGACAAGCACAGTTCATTCCTTTGTTTCTTTACCTGTTGGTTAATTTTATTTCCAGCTCTTTAGTCTTACGACACAAGGTGTTTTTATGATGGGCTGTTAACTGGTCAGTCAACCATACATTATATATATATCATTATATTGATACACAATGAGAAGACAGCCATAATGCTTTTTTCCAGAGATTGTTAAAACAACACCAGTATTGGTGAAAAAGTATTTTAAAGCTAGAATCAAGGCACAAAATTGTACTGACAGCACATGGCCTAGGCTTAACAAATTACAGCTATCAGATCTTATTTTCTATGACTGCAGCTCTTATATTTATCATACTCTGCTGCTGAAAATGTTCTCAATAGCTGTAAATGAAAAAAAACAAACAAACATCATGTTATTAATTCCAAAGAACAGTGTTAATTGTTAAGAACATTTCATACCTGTGAAAACCTTTTTATGGCTTCTGATGTGGGTAAATGGGCAGATGTGAGTGAACGTGTGTGTGTGTTTCTGGGTATGTGCATGCTCTTGATCACGAGCGCTTTTGAGAGGCTGAGATCGGCTTGTGGTTTGGGTCTGCACGAATCCCGAGCCACAAGGTTATATAAACCGTATGTTCTGTTTACTCTGGGCCACAACTCCTGCAGAACCACTGACCTCTGCTGGACCTGCGGTCTGCTTTATGGCATCTAAACATGTTATTTTCTTTATTCCTCGTCTTAAGAGGTTAAGAAAAAGCCCCCCAAAAACAGTTGGTTTGTTTAATTTTTGAGATTATCATCATCTCAGAAAATCCACCCCATGCAACAAAAGTGACCTTGATGGACGCACGTTATTTCCCCAATGCTATCGATCACTTTTACGAGAAAAAAAAAAATCAAGCAAAAAAATGTTCACAGTACATCCTGATGCATGCTCAATAATCCAGGTAGAAAAATCTAAAAAAGTTAAATCTGGTCCTCTGGACATTCAAAAAAACAAAACAAAGCAAAACAACAACAAAAAAAAAAAAAATGTAGAAACGTTTCGTCTCTCATCCGAGAGACTTCCTCAGTCTGAGGTGTTGTATTCAGCTCAGTCTCTTAAATAGCACCTTCTCAGAGTGGATCAACCAGTTTTGCTGCTGACAACCAAAACCAGCTGATCACATGCTCAAGAAGGACCATCAGCATAACAATGGATCATTAGCACACTGATGGCTGTTTACTACTCACAGAGGGTCTGAGTGATACTAGCAATCACAGCATTGTAAGAGGGGGACAATTGAACACATAGGCCTCCACCCCTGTTTAACGATGGACGATTTCCTTTCACAAAGATGGCCTCCTTTACTCCTCTCTCAAACCATCGTTCCTCTCTATCCAGGATGTGCACATCTTCATCCCTGAAAGAGTGACCACTGGCCTGGAGATGAGTGTAGACCGCAGAGTCTTGGCCTGATGATGTTGATCTTCTGTGCTGGGCCATCCTTAAAAATATCTGGCGTCTGTATTCATCCCTTTAGTGGGCAGCTCAGAACACCACATACAGAACACCATGGACTTTGTGGATAAGGTGAGGGATGTCATCATGGAGACTGATGAAACAATGGTCTCTTTTGATGTCACATCACTCTTTACGTGCATTCCTGTTGATGATGCAGTAGAGGTGGTCAGTTTAAAATTAAAATCAGACACCACTCTGAGCAGCAGTACCACGCTTTCCACAGAACAACTGTGTCAACTCTTGAAACTGTGCCTGCAGTCAACCTACTTTACATATGGGGAGCAATATTATAGGCAGAAACATGGGTGTGCTATGGGGTCTCCAGTTTCTCCTATTGTTGCCAACCTGTACATGGAGGAGGAAGAAAAGAGAGCCTTGACGTCCTTTTCAGGGACACCACCAAGTCATTGGTTCAGGTATGTTGACGACACCTGGGTTAAAATTAAATCTCAGGAAGTCCAACATTTTACTGACCACATCAACTCTGTGGATATATACATCAAGTTCACATGAGAAGATGAAAAAAAAAGGCAAGTTGGCTTTCTTGGACTGTGAGGTCTCAGTCTCTGATAGAGGACATTTGCAAACTGAGGTGTACCACAAACCCACCCACACAGACCAGTATTTGCAGTTTGACTCCCATCACACTTTGGAGCACAAGTTAGGAGTCATCAGGACTCTGTATCACAGAGCAGACAACGTCCCCACTAGCTCAGGAGCCAGGCAGAAGGAGAAATCCCATACAAGACAGGCTCTAGAGCAATGTGGATATCCTAATTGGGCCTTCCTAAAAGCAGAGAAGAAACCCAAACAGGACTCCAGTCAGCCAACAGGTGAAAAGGAGGAACCCAGACCCAGACCAGTGGTCATTCCATATGTTGAGGGAGTATCAGAGAAACTGAGACGTTTATTTTCTAAACATAAAGGCCCAGTGGCTTTTAAACCCCAAAATACATTACGGCAAAGACTGGTTCATCCCAAAGATCCAGTCCCCCGGCACAAACAGAGTAATGTTGTGTATGCTGTTCAGTGTCAGGAGGGCTGTGATCAGTCTTACATCGGGGAAACAAAACAGCCACTGGCCAAAAGGATGGCCCAGCACAGAAGATCAACATCATCAGGCCAGGACTCTGCGGTCTACAGTCATCTCCAGGCCAGCGGTCACTCTTTCAGGGATGAAGATGTGCACATCCTGGACAGAGAGGAACGATGGTTTGAGAGAAGAGTAAAGGAGGCCATCTTTGTGAAAAGAAATCATCCATTGTTAAACAGGGGTGGAGGCCTCCGGGTTCAACTGTCCCCCTCTTACAATGCTGTGATTGCTAGTATCACTCAGCCCTCTGTAAATAGTAAACAGCCATCAGTGTGCTAATGATCCATTGTTAGGCTGATGGTCCTTCTTGAGCATGTGATCAGTTGGTTTTGGTTGTCAGCAGCAAAACTGGTTGATCCACTCAGAGAAGGTGCTATTTAAGAGACTGAGCTGAATACAGCACCTCAGACTGAGGAAGTCTCTCAGATGTGAGACAAAACGTTTCTACATTTTTTGTTGTTGTTTTGCATTGTTTTGTTTTTTTGAATGCCCTGAGGACCAGATTTAATGTTTTTAGATGTTCACAGTACAGTTTTCTTCCTCAATCCACAGCAATAATGTTAGAACCATAAATGTGTACATTTTTGCTTGAAATGGAAAACAAACAGGATTTAAATTATTTCACACACACACACATACACATTGACACCTTTTGACTAAAGTATCACAGAAATTGGAAACTCAGGTTGTAAGAACACTGTTGCAGACTAAAGAAATCACCTCTGGCCGTGAAACATTCTGATCTGCCTATCAAAGCACAGAAAACTCCAACCAGAAAACAAGGATGTGTAAACTGTTGCAGGGCTTAATTTGTAAACTGAGCGATGCCGGAACGCAAATAATGGGCCGGCCGGCAGGGTTGTGTGTGTGTGCGTGGGGGGGTGGTTCCTCCCCCAGAAAATTTTGAATAAAGTAGATACAATTTCCTGCATTTTGGTGCATTTTAACAAGTTGTTAAACATCTATGTTTACCTAAATTTGCAAACACACAGCTTCTGTCAAGCAACCTACACCCCCCCCCCCCCCCCACACACACACACACACACTTGATTGTTCCGAGTCCGACACTGTCCATGTTTGTTGTCGTCAGACTCCACATGTGAAACCTCCAGGCAACTTCTCCATCTGTTCATGACGGCTGCCTGTGGGATGTTGCTTGTGTAAGACTGCCTGGTTAGCTCGGCACACACCCTCACTACGCTTAGAGGTGGTGATTTTTTTTTTAAAGTATACGTGGAAATGTTACTTGAAGGGGCAGCTTATACTCGTAAGTGGCTGTTGTGTTTAAAATGAGTGTTCATGTAATTATTTTCACTTTACATATCCAATATAAGTTTGCACCAAAGTTCATATAACCAGGTATAAAATCCAACAATGTTCAGTCAGGTCATCTGGAAGATTTATTTTTTAAGCTGAAATGTTTCGTTCTTCATCCAAAGGACTTCTTCAGTCTGAGGAGCCACCAACAAACACAACTGATTCCCACAAACAGGATACTCCATAGTGGGGAAAAAACAGCAACAACAACAGAAAAACAGTTTGCTGGTGCTAAGATGGCCACAAGATGCTGGAAACACTTTGACAGGACTGTCTCAGAGGAGTTGATGGGGGAGAGGACGGGCCCCTGAGATCATCTTAGCATCAGAAAACTGTTTTTTTTTTCCATTATGGAGTATGTTGTTTGTTGTGTTGTTGTTGGTGGCTCCTCAGATCGAAGAAGTCCTTTGAATGAAGGACGAAATGTCTCCGCTAAAAAAAAGAAACCATCTAGATGACCTGCCTGAACATTGTTCAAAATAAGTTTTATTCATTCAAGACAGTCATATTTGTTCATAACTTTATTATTAGTAAACCTGAGAGTTACCGGTTTCAAGCAAACATTTACTGGAGTGCACCCTGTCAAAATAAGAGAGTTCCCAGATCCTGTTCCAGGAGGTTCCAGCTCAAATCAAGCACTGAACTGTCAGCACTGTCTTCCTTTTTATTACTTGCTTACTTTATTTCATTTGCTGCCTAAACATATATACAGGCATAACATTGCTTTAATGTGAGAGGATTTTTTTTGTTCCTCATGATATGACAAGACAACGCATGGAGTCAGACATATAATCAATCCAGCTCAAATCACAGAGTGAGCAAGACACAAAGTAAAGTGACATTTTAACTTTTAATTAATATCAGGAAAATACACAGGTACATACGAAATGATGACATTCAAATGGTTTGTGTAAGAGGTGACAAGAAGATAAGACTTACCAAATAAATAAATTCAAAAGACAGTATAAGTTTATTTTATTGTTTGCAGTCACCAACAGTGACAGCCACAAAGTGAATCTGTCATAGGAAGAATGAAGCCACAAAGTAATAAATTCCAAGTCATCAAAATAAAATTATCACTTTAGAAGACATATCATATTTTACTAACAGTCTATAACAGTCTATATGCAAAGAGGATCGAGGGTCAATTCATCTCACAAGACCCTCGGAGCATGTGGAGGGGCATTAAGTGCATAACAGATTATAAAGGAAAGAGTGAACAATGCCCCAAAGACCCATCTCCGCCTGATGCCCTCAACAAGTTCTATGCACGCTTTGAAGACCCGAACAGACCACCCAGCACCAGACTCACCTCGCCACCGGATGAAGAGCATCTCAGCGTGACCTCAGCAGAAGTAAGGAGTACCTTCAGGAGGATTAATCCGCACAAAGCAACTGGCCCAGACAACATCCCCGGAAAAGTGTTGAAGGAATGTGCTGATCAGCTCTGTGAGGTGCTGGCAGACATCTTTAACACCTCACTTACCCTGGAGACAGTTCCCACCTGCCTGAAGACTGCCACCATCATCCCAGTCCCAAAAAGCTCTACAGTGACTGGTCTGAATGACTATCGGCCAGTGGCCCTCACCCCGATAGTCGCTAAATGCTTTGAAAAACTGGTCATGACTCACATCAAAACAACCATCAACATCAACGAGGACCCTCATCAGTATGCATACCGTGAGAACCGATCAACAGAGGATGCAATCTCCTCTGTGGTCCACACTGCGCTCAACCACCTGGAGCAGAAAAACTCTTACGTCCGTATGCTCTTTGTGGACTTCACATCCGCCTTCAACACCATGATCCCCCAAACCCTGATGGACAAACTATCCACACTAGGACTAAGCCCCTCCATTTGCAACTGGGTACTAGACTTTTTAACAAACAGACCACAGTTAGTGAGGATCCACAACCTCTCTTCCTCCACCATAACCCTCAGCACTGGCTCTCCTCAGGGATGTGTGTTGAGCCCCCTCCTGTTTACTCTGCTCACATATGATTGTGCAGCTACCCATCCAGGCTGTCACATTGTAAAGTTTGCAGATGATACAGCGGTGGTGGGATGCATCACAAACAATGATGAGTCCAGCTACAGGCAGGAGGTGGAACACCTGGAGAGCTGGTGCAGAGAGAATAACCTTCACATCAATGTGAAGAAGACAAAGGAGATGATTGTGGACTTCAGAAGGAACAAAAACA
>NC_056501.1:31662423-31667881 GCF_014905685.2 Nematolebias whitei | reverse complement strand
ATATTTTAAATAAACAATCCATGCTGTATGGATTGTTTATTTAAAATGTTACAGTATTTAAATTGTAATTGTTTATTTAAGGATGGAGATTAGGAATAACAGGTGATAAATGAGTGTGATTACAGCCTGGCACATGTCATGACAAAGTTTACTGAACTTGAACTGAACTTGAACTTGGACTACTGTATTCCTACTACGCGGTTTTCCACTTATCGCGGGTGGGCGTGCTCCCTAACACTTGAGATAAAGGAGGATCTACTGTATATACATACTTTGATTTAAAACATTTAAAGTAATAGGACAAATTCAGTAGGCGAACAAAGTAACCATTGGCCGTGCGTACACAACAGATTGACCTTGGAGCCAATCCAGTTTAAGTTGTCTGCCACAGCAAACTACTCTAAAAAAGAGCTAAAATTCAGTCAATATTTAGAAGTGTTATAATTTGCTTTGGTATTAGCTGGCCATTACTGACAGAACATTTTATAAGTGCTACACTTTGTGCAAGAGTTTGCTCAAAATGTTAGTATTGCCTGCTTAAATCAACACTGTATGTCTGTTAGCAAAATAACTCATGTTTAATTACTCTTTCAGATTTAAATCATACTTATAAAATCAATCTAATAATGATGTCATTACCAATAAACTTTATCCAAATGACCACGATATACTCAGTTTAATAGATACTAAGCTAACATTTGATGTGGTAGAAGCTGAGCGTCATTGACAGCACCTAGTCTGAGTGTACCATCTCACAATATTGTATACAATTGTACAGAATTATATTTTCAAGATTTGACCAAAGTTGTTACAACTCCTTCATTTTTCAGTATAAAATTATTTTAATGTAAAACTCAACCAATAGGTATTTCTTAAAGGAATGCATCGTAGGACTTTAATTCAAATATTACCACTAAAATAACTGCTTAATGCAAAACTTATTGCTGTGTACAGATTTATAGAATATTAGCATAAACAACAATGCCATTATTGAGATGCATTATTGAGTTGTTTAAGATGGCAACAATCCACTTTGGCCTTGGTCCACTCAGAAAGGTATTGGCTTGTCGATTCATTCTTCCATTCATACATTTTCTTTACTTACTTCTCCTTTTGAGGTGGGATGGGAGTGGTGCGTGTCTCCAGCAGTCACCATGTGAGAAGCATGGTAGACCTGGACAAGTCACAAGGCCACATAGAGACAAACAAGACAGCCAACCTCTTGTTTAGAGTTACCAGTCGACCAAGCATGCACGTTAAGGGTCTGTTGGAGAAAACCGGAGTACCCAGAGAAAACCCACCCATTCACAGCTTGTCAATCGAGTCAAAGCCAGACTTTCCTACAGCCCTTCCATAGTCATTAATCAAAAGCATCTTTGGCATCCACTTGGGATTTTTTACAGTTTCTAAACTTTGTAAAGTGCAGCAATACATTTTAAAAAAAATCCTTAAAAATTACTCAGTTATGACAAATTGGATGGCATTTTGCAAACAACTGACCCTTGTTTTCTTACTGTTCACCAAAGGAAGAAGAAATGGTGACTGAGTGAACTGTGACAATTGTGCATGCATCAGCAGGCTCCCGTGGAACTCGTCTTTCCTGGGAAACAGAAGTAAGCCAGGATAAATGAAGATGCCACAGTCATTCCTTGGTTGCTGGCTCTAATAGCATAACACACACTGTAAATGCAGGCAACGCGAGACACCATATGGTATAATTGCCACTGACACACAGGGAACCTTTTGGGCTGAAACACCCAAGTGAAGCTGCAGTGCACATTTGCTCTCACGTGCATTTGTGGAAATGTGCATAGTTGTTAAAATCACATCAAGTTTCATGTTTTTTAACAGTATCTCCTCCAGTGCCCAAGCATGAGTGATATACAGATCCACCTACAAAGGCTCCTGCTCTATCCATCTCCCATGTCACTGCCATACTAAATCTCTCAGTCATGCCTGCATCTATAATGGCCCAATTACTGCCGATGGGGATCCCAGTCCCTATCTGACAATTACATCTGTTAGAGTTTGAGAGCATTAATGCCTAAAAAATATCAATTAAGGTGATTGATCAGGATGTTAATATCCTATTAAACAGCAGTCTGGGGCAGTGGAGCATTTCTGTTGATTAGGCTGAAATGAGTGAGACTCTCCAGGATGAAGTGACTGTAGTTTAGTGGGCCAGTTAGATTGCTGATCTAATGAACACGGAAATGGCCCAGAGATGCATTTTATTGCCAGGTAAACGTGGACAAGAATAACTTTAGGTAATTGGTACTCAAAGGCATTTCACAGAGCTATAAAAGCAGAATGGATGAACAACTTTCTTGAAACCCACCTGTGCTGTTTTATTAGGTAAAAAAAAACAGTGGAAGCTTTGAAAACTGCACTTTAAGCTGAATCACAATAGGCAATATTTATGGAACTATCCTTGATGTTAAATGACTAAAATCAACAGTGATTTGATATTTTCCTTGATATAAATGGAATTGATGTTTGATGAACAACTCTGAATTTAATGTATAAACTGCTAAATCTCTGACCATGTCTTTTTTTAATTCAAGTTGAGAATTTGGTTTTTATCTTGTGTTTTCTTTTTAAAAGCTTATGCTATTCAGCAGAACGTTTGAAAAGCTTCACTGCCACAATCTTGTTTAAGCACTAAGAAGTGAAGACTAAAATCCTCATTTCTCCACTCTGCCCAAGTCAGCATGTGAATAGGATATCTGCTATTAAGCATCCCCCAAAATGACATGCATATTTTAAATTACAACACAACTTCTTTTTCCAGAATGACTGTTTGGAAACATAAAGGTTCTTTTTTACTTTGTCAAGGCACACTGTGAAGTTCTGAATAGAGAGCAATTAAATTCTGAACCGTAATTTCATACATTTGCAGATTGTTTAAAAAAATGTTTCCCATTTTTATCATCTTGTCAATGATCACCAGAGTGGCGCACTCATCCCTCGCTCTTCCTTCAATCATTTCCCCCTCCTCTGCAACCTCCATTTTTTAAAAGGGATTCTAACCGCTCCATTCTTCCCCTGGCACAGCATTGCACACTCATTTCATTTCTCATTTACAGACTGATAATCAGAATGTCATTACAGTGTCCACACTGGGCCGCTGGAGGGGTAATTGAGCAGCATAAAAGGCATTTGAAAGAGGGATGAATAATAGAACTGAAGGGGGAGGTGGGGGTGCCTGGACCTAGGCCTGCTTTCTCAGGTGGCAGGCTGATATCAGGTGGCATCCGCCCTGGCACTACGGTTAGCCATGTCTACTTCAACCTCGATTTTCACCTCCATCACATTATAAGTTTAACAGGCATCGCTGCTCAACCTGGAGGAAAATCAATACGTGAGTTTTAGAAAGTCAAAATTGAGCATCAACAATCACTTTGCATCATGAAAACTGGCTTTCTCGATTTAGAAGCTAAAACGCGGCTTGATTTTGTCCTTGAAGGGGAGCAGCTTTTTATGGTTGGCATGAGCGCGTCCATCCAGGCTCAGGCTAGTTTTCACAAGCATTTATGAGGATTTCCTTCTGATATAAATTCAGTTTCAGTCTTCATAAAGCAACTTATTAATCATCAAATGCTTTGAGTTCTTGCTCTTCAAGCTGCATCATAAACAAGTTTACAACAGCATTTAAAATGACTAAACCAAACATCCCTCATCTCGTTAAAGCTATAAACAAGACTAGAGGTTACTTGCATCGGTTGTATATGTTTATCTGTTTTGTTGTTAGCCACTCCTTGATCCCATCCACGCTGAATATGGTGAGGCAGCTTGGCACCATGCCAGCTCCCCCGTTTGGCAGTGGTGGTACATTTCCATCTCATTCATCACATAAAGACAGATAATCAGAAAGTCATTACAGTAGCTTGACACCAGTGCTTGCCCCAGGAAGAAAGAGTAATTGAGCACCACAGAAGGGGAAAGAGCGGACAGAGCCAAGGCCACATGGTAATGAATGGAATATATAGAGATCCTGAAGAACACAGACCAAGATGAACGGAAAGAGACTAAGATTTGGGAATGTTGCTACACTTGGAACACGGCCAAAGCTAACAGCTTAAAAAGTGGAGGAAAAAGAGATCAATAAACACAGGTAAATAGGTAACATTTAAATAGACCTAAATTACATGTATATAGTTCTGAAGACCAGTCACACTAAAACTGGGACCAAATAGAATCCAAATTCACCATCAAGATTCTTACATATACACATCACCAATTAAAGGCTTAGCGTTACGGAAGGAAAGCTTGTCGCCTGCCAATTGCAAATAAGATGTGAGTCTTGACTGCTTGGTAAAACTGAAAAAAAAAAAAAAGTGTTATGTGTAATCCCATCCGATCCTGAGAAGTTGTGTGGGATATCACTCTCAGATTATGTGTTGTAAATGACTTTCAGTTATGACCAAAACAAATTTTAGTTTAATAACTGTGTATTTGACCGAGTTATTTGTATTTTTGTGTTTGAAAATATGAAATAGCTGTGGTGACCATAATGATTTTGATTGAATACAAAAATCCATTAGTATTAGATCAGATGTACAGTATATCCAATACTTACTTTCTTAAAACTTTAGTAAAACCCACCTAGTAGCTCATACACTATTTTAAGAACAGACAACTCCAACATTTATTGTTAAGAAATTACAGATATTTCACTTAATGATTAGAAAATATTAAATATTAATAGTTGTTTACTCAGAAGAACTACTCTCATGACAGGTAAAGAGTTCAGCATACTTCAGGGGGTGTCCTTGAATCTGCTGTCTTACATACAGCACTCTTCGTTTACCCAAGCATATGGTTCACGGGCAGATAAGATAATATTTTGGGCTCGATGTAGAGGGGAAGAATGTTCTCAGCCATAAAAATAAAAACATCCACAACCTTTGACCAAAGATTCCTGACAATTAGCATTTGGAGCATGAGCTATAAATGACTCCACTACAACCCCACTAAAATTAGAACTAAAATTGTATATTAAAAGATTGTTGTGTTTTCTAAAGGCATTTACCATACCATACCATACCACTTTATTTATAGAGCACTTAAAACAGCAACAAGGCCAGCCAAAGTGCTGTACAGACCAAACAAATGAAGTAAATCAGAATATAGACATAAAAACGATGCAGATAATGATGACTAACCAGTGTGAAGCATACATGATCAAAACACAGATCATCTGGTGTTGAAAGCTACTGAATAGTAGTGAGTTTTTAAACGGGACTTGAAAACCGAGAGGGAGGGGGCCGGTCTGACAAGCAGAGGTAACTCGTTTCAGAGTCTTGGTCCTGCTACAAAGAAGGCCCTGTCACCTCTGCGCTTAAGATGAGTTCCTTGAACTTTGAGGAGCAACTGGTCCGCTGACCTCAGGGAACGTGGTGGGACATACGGTTGTAGCAGATCAGAGAGATGGGGGGTTCGGGGGGGGGGGGGGGGG
>NC_056501.1:31652190-31662323 GCF_014905685.2 Nematolebias whitei | reverse complement strand
GGGGGGGGGGGGGGGGGGGGGGGGGGGGGGGGGGGGGGCAAAACTGTTCAGTGATTTGTCGACATACATCAGTATTTTGAACTGGATTCGAAAGTGAACCGGTAACCAGTGCAGGGAGGCCAAAACTGGTGTAATGTGCTCTCTTTTGCCTGTACTGGTTAAAAATCAGTCTGCTGCATTCTGGACCAGTTGTAGTCGTGCAATGGAGGTTTGACTGATACCAAACAGGAGTGAATTGCAGTAATCAAGCCTAGATGTAATGAATGCATGTATTACTGTCTCCAGGTTATTTTTGGACAATATGGGCTTCAGTTTAGACAGCCGCCTCAGTTGGAAGAAACATGATTTAACAATCATGTTTACATGATCGTTAAGTTTCAGGGAAGGGTCCATTATCACTCCCAGATTAGTGACTCTTTGTTTTTCTGACAGGGTTAGAGCGGAGAGGTCGATGCAGTGGTTTGTGATCGTGTCATTGGGAGGGAACAACATGATTTCAGACTTCTTTTCATTGAAACTTAAGAAGTTTAAAGCCATCCAGTCCCTGATGTCAGCCAGGCAGTCGAGCAGCGGTTGAATAGAGCATGTACCATTGTACCTTAGGGGGAAGTAAATTTGACAGTCATCGGCATAGAAGTGGAAGGGCATGTTGTGTTTCCGGAAAATAGCACCAAGCGGCAACAGGTATGAAGAGAATAGGAGGGGACCCAGCGGGGAACCCAGCGGAACCCCCCATTTAAGTTCTGCCTCTGCGGAACTAAAATCATTGATGGAGACACAAAAGGATATGTCAGTGAGGTAGGATCTGAACCAATTGAGGGCTGACCCTTTGATGCCCACCCACTGCTCCAACCTAGCAATGAGGATCTCATGGTCGATGGTGTCGAAGGCGGCCGTGAGGTCCAATAGGACAAGCAGCACAGAATCACCAGTATCTGTGGATCTGAAGATGTCGTCAAATACCTTTAGCAAGGCAGTTTCAGTGCTGTGGAGAGGTTTAAAGCCAGATTGGAATACCTCTAAGATGGTGTGACCTTCCAGGAAGCACTTCAACTGGGACTCGACTATTTTCTCCAGTACTTTAGAAACAAATGGGAGTTTGGAGACAGGCTGGAAGTTGGATACGACTGAGGTGGTCAAGGTGTGTTTTTTTCAGGAGAGGCTGGACAGCAGAATGTTTAAAGGATTTTGGCACCACGCCAGTGGATAAACTACTGTTTACTATATCAAGAATGGATGGACCTAGAGTGGGAAAAACCTCCTTTAGTAGTCGAGGGGGGACCACATCAAAGGGGGAGCCAGAAGGTTTCAAGCTGTACATGACCTGCTCTAGAGAAAATAGAGTGATGGGTTCAAAATGGTCAAATAGAGCTACAGCTTGAGGTGGCATGGATGGGTCATAAGTTGGAGGGGAAATGAGAGCCCTGGTGGTCGCAATTTTTTCCAAAAAGAAATGTAAGAAATTGTCGCACAGCTCAGTCGAGGCTTCCAGAGGAGATGGTTCAGTGAGGTGGAGAACAGTGTTTAGTGTGGAGAAGAGGACACGTGGGTTGCGAGAGTTTGAAGTAATTATAGCAGAGAAGTATTTGGATTTAGTAGCTTTCACTGCTTTCTGATAATGGCTCCAACTCTCTTTAAGTATTTGAAAAGAGACCTGCAGCCTATCTTTCCTCCACTTTCGTTCCGTCCTCCTACATTGCTGCCTAACGGCCTTGGTGACGTCACTCAGCCAAGGTTCTGCTCTGAGTTTTACTTTTCTAGTTTTAACAGGTGCAACATGATCCAGAGTCTTTAAGCAGACAGAGTTGATCTGGGATGTCAGCTCCTCAGTGGCGGAGAGAAACACTGGGGGCTGAATTATCATTTCAGAGTTATACACATCTGTGAAACGTGTGGCAGTGCACGTGCAGGAATGCACGACTTAGGAGTTAGACGGGGGAGGGTGAACTGAAACTGGACTGGCATGTGGTCTGAAAAAACATTATCACCAATAACAAGATTATTAATAGTCACATCATGAGTTAAAACAAGGTCCAGTGTATGTCCGCACTCTTGGGTGGGACCGTTTACATGCTGAGTTAGATTAAATGAGTCCAATAAATCTAAAAAGTCCTTAACCAAGGGCTTCTCAGGACAGCACATGTGCAAATTAAGGTCCCCAATAATGAAAACATGCTCATATTTTGGTGTGATTTCAGCTAAGAAGTCAGAAAACTAATTTATGAAATCCTTAGATCGAGGTGGGCGGTAGACGAGTGCAAATAAAGTCTGAGGTGAATGTCCGAGTTCAAAGACGCTCAGCTCAAAGCTGGCGCGGGAAACTGGGATGGGCAGTTTTTTTACAGTCAAAAGTTGATTTGAATATTGTTAGTAATCCACCACCGTGCCGGCCTGATGGCCGCGGTGCGTTAAAATACACACAGTTCGGTGGTAGTAATTCCGTCAAGGTGCTGGACTCACCCAGAGACATCCAAGTCTCTGTGATACACAGAAAGTCTAACTCGAGCTCTTGAAAGTAGTCCCTGAGGATAAAAGCTTTGTTGGTAACAGATCTTGCGTTGACCAAACACATCCGGATACTGTCCAAAGTGGAGCCAGCAGCGGTGGAGTTAGCGCGTGCTAATGGCCGCAGATTTTCAATAACAGCCCCTCCAGGTCGGTCCGAGCAGTGCACCGGCTGACAACTCCCGTTGGTTACTTGGTTTGTGCACACGGGAAGCTGGCGATGGAGACCATGACCGCCAGCTGAAGAGGAAGATGCAGCGCGCAGAGCTTTAAGCTTCACCAGCTGACCAGCACATTTTCCCTAGCGTCTGAAGCGATATCTGCGGGCACGGAGGTGAGGAGCCCAGCGGAGGTAAGCTGGCACGTCCGCCAGCAGGGGGGGAGGAGGGGGGTGTCCAGAGGTACACTGATAATGGTCCAAATAAGTGACATCAGTGACAGAAAAACGAAGATCCAGAAGCTGTTGTCTGTCATACATGAGGAGTGAATTCATGCCACAGATAAAAAATGAACAAAACAGAAATAATCCGAACACCATCAGCAGAGGTGAATTACAAGCCATGCACACTTGCGCCATCTTACCGGAAGTTGGCTGTGTGTGTGTTGTGTGTGTGTGTGTGTGTGTGTGTGTGTGTGTGTGTGTGGGGGGGGGGGGTTAAATTGGACATACACCAAAGGTTTTTTTAGTTGTTGCTGTACATCCCATGAATAGCTTTTGAAATTTTGATAAAACTCAATTTAGTGAGTTACAAAGTATTTTGTTAACAGACACTGTTGACTCCAAATAGTTGATGGCGGGTATTTACAATAAGAAGTTTGTGCAATTTGTAAGTGCTCATCACATGTGTTATGGATCAGTCTCAGCTACTGCCACAAAAAATTATATCAATGTCTCTAAAATTGATTGAGGATAGTTTTTTTATTTTTTTTTATTTTTCAGTTTAGTTAATTTGGGGAGTTTTCTTAAATCAGGATGACTATAAAAAGTTAAGCAGCTACAATTGAACAATATATCCTCTTTATGCAAGTTTATTTCAATTTGTACTGTAGTTCATGAGATACTTGGCCAACAGATAAACAGACATTCACAACCCCCACCCCCCCCCCCCACACACACACACACACACACCCACACACTTGAACAGAAACATTATCAATTGACATTTCTTTGCGGTGAATGATTATTAATGGGGATAATGTGAATATTTCCTTCCTTCAGTTCACAATTCATTTACAATTGCTCATTCACATTTTCACAATACAGATAATACAATAACATACAATAATATAATTAGTTACATATCAGTGATGAGATATTAGTGTTGATGATATAAATGTATATGTATTAGGCCAAATGCATTAATTATTGCACTGTCCTTTAACTTTTCGACCGTTCATGCACCTCAGGGGAAAAATCTATCACCTTATTTAAATGTCAAAAATAAATTAATTAATAAATAATCTGCAGAAGAAACTAGTTAAACTACTTTCTATATCAGCCTGAAATACAAATTTAAAAGATTGATTTTCTAAATCTTAACTCAAAGAGTTTTTAGTTAAAAAATATGCTGGTGAAGATTCTCAGTTTTTGTATTGGACGCTTTTTGAATAGTTAAAACAAAAAAAAAAACTGAAATATTCAGATTTTATTTTTAAACTGACAAGATGTTTTTTTTTAGCTTTAGAGGGGGTTAAAGTTTTTTTCCTCATTAGTATGTCCATAATGATTTTTTTTGACAATAAAAAAATAAAATAAATCCAGTCTAGAGTTTTATGAAGCTCCTCAGAGTCTTCAAATCTGGTGGCTGAGAATAAGGCTTTTTTTCAGTCAAAGTTTTGTACAGTAAAACACAGACATTTTTTTTTTCAATCATTTCCTGCTAAATTATTTTATTGTTTAACTCTACTGGTGCACAACACCAGTTTCTGTTTTGCTTTTTGCTTTTACTGACTCAGATATACTGGTGAGCTGCAGGAGGACAATGCACGTGTTAATGACATTGCAAACAAGAATAAGCTATTCTCAGCTGTAACACATTCGATTCTACAATCTGCATGCACATACAGCATATATATTTTTTCCAATAAACGTTTACTTGTGCAACATGCAAGTGCATTTTTACTCTTTACATCCAAAGTTAAACAATTTTGTCAGATGAGACAAGAGGTGGAACTCTACATTAACGCCCAGCCAGGAATGAGGCATCTTTTCTGCGGTGAGTGAAAAATCCTATGACAAACTTTACCAGAGTCTCTGAAATATAAATGTGCACCACAACTTAGAGTGCTAATATAAAAATGGCAAGTATTGTGATAGAAGTAAAAGGTTAGTAAGATGAATGCATTGCTTTATGATATAATAAATATGGGATAACAAGTTGTATTTCATTGTGTTTCAATAAGGGCTTGTTGTTTAACTAAGGAACACAAGAGTGTAGTAAAGTTACTGTGAGGTTATGGGAGCACTGGGACAAATTCTGACAAAAATAAATAAAAAATAAAAATCAGGATTTGACTAGGAAAAAAAATTGTGTTCACTGACTGTACCAAAAGCAGAAAATGAATAAAAACATGAACAAAAATAAATATGTGGCTGATTTTCCCCCAAATGAAAATACAAAGGTTAACTTATGTATTTAATGGAGCTGAAGATCCAGCTATAACTCCAAAAATGAAAGAAAAAATACAAATAATAAAAAAATAAAGTAAAATAAAAGTTAATCAAATTAAAAAAGTAAAAAAAAAAATTGTGGTGACCATGACAACATTACCCAAAAAGGGAGTGCTTTCTGTGAGTATAACTTTTTCTGATGCTGATGTAGTGGGCATTATTTTTTTAAATAATTTTCTTTACAGACATGTGAGCCTGCTGACATGCAGCACAACTGAATGATATGTACCTTTAAAGCAGTAAAGCATAGGAAAAGCAGAGTCAGATACATCATACTAAGAACAATATATTGAACTAGAGTTACGAGCACTCATACCCCTCACAAGAAACATTGTTATTGAAGATGATCATTCACTCTTACTGAAGAACTCCAGGGCACTGAGTCACACACCACACACACCTGCGCTCGTGCACACACACCACATACACACACACAAAGATGAACTTCTAAATATGAACTTTAAGTTCAGTATCTGGACCAAACACATTTTGACAAGTTATAATTGAATGATCAATGTGGTTTTCAGCTTTGACCTAAAGTGTTTTTTTCTTTTAGATCTTTAAATTACAGTAAATGAAACAAGCAAAAAAAAAACAACATAACTATGCTATTTAATTACAAATAATTAATAGCATGAATGGCATTTCATTGTAAAACATTGGCAGTCCTTATTCATTTACTCAAAGTAATACTAAAAGTATCCTACAATTCCCTGTTGGGCATTTTTAGTTACAGAAAATGCACTGTAAGTTTAGTTAAAACCCATTAGAGCAGTATAATAAATCATCGTATATTTTCAGTTTGCCTGTGTATTTAGAAATACTAAACCACAGAACACCTAATGGATAGAGATCTAAAAAAAATAAAAAAAATCCATTTTTTAAAACAGCGAGTCTGAAGTTACATTGGGTTTCAGTTACAGTTCTGCGGTTTCCTGCACCAAACCAGTAAGAAGACATTAGGACTGCGTGGTGGTGACAATGAATAAATAGGCTGAAAAAGGAGAGAACCAAAATTAACTATTATCCCAAAATACCAACTAATGTAGAAGATATGTTGGGCCCTTTTAGTTTTATTTTCTCTTTTTTTGTTACATCTGGTGGTGGCTTATTTCTGCCTCTATACTAGGAACAGCTTTTACATGAGAATGAGCTCATTTTCCAGTTTGATGACATTTTACAGTTTTTTTTTTTTTTTTTAAACCTACATGCATTTTGACAGCAAGCATCTTACAAGCGTTTACTTCATCCATGAATAAAGCTACAAGGACATACCTGTTGAACAAATCTCCTTTATATATATTTTGATAGAAGTAAAGAACAGTGTCCTTGCTGCAACCAAGTCACTTTTCTTTAGTTCATAGTAAATACAAAACAATGACTGAGGTGCTGTAAAACTTGAAATCCCTGGAGTTTATTCCAGAGAGCAGTTTCGAAAGAGCATTTTGGCTGCATTGCAGGTCTGCAGGGTTATCAACAAGATAAATGTTGTTGTCTAGGGTCTTCAACTCTTCCTTAAACGCTTAAGTTACAAAGTGTGTCTACACCAGTTACATCACATCCCTAGAAGAAAACATGGTCAAATCACACTGTGGAATATTGTTAGAAGTGCTTTAAAAAGTTTCTACAGACAACTGTTGTCTATTTAGAGGTATTGATGCAGTAAAAGTCATACGTTTACTCTCCATTTTATTTGAAGGTTGGCATGCGCTATGGAGTTTCGTTGAATTCATCTCAACTTATAGTTCATCAGTTACTATTCAGTGGGTGCACTCAAAAAAGCATCTTGAATTCATATGCGTTGCTGCTGCTTTAGACAAAATATGTTTATAATCAGTTTGAACTATTATTAATGTGGAAAATTACGAGTTGTTTAACAAGCTATTTAAAAAAAATGTAGCATTTATTTACATTTGTATAAAGTTTAGCTAAATTTGATGCTATGGACCTTCCTGCATTATCTTTTAGTGGAGAAAAAGAGATCATAGTTTAGCAACGATGGTTAAATTTCCGTTGATTTTTGTCCCTGTTTCAATGATGTAACTTCAAGCTAGGTGTTAGGCAGCAATAACTGAGACAAACTCAAGTCAAAGCTATACTTTATGCTATTTATTATCGAACAGCGTTCTCATCAACCATCAGATTTTTACAAAAAAAATATGCAGGTAATTAGATTCTTAATACGTGATCTAGCTCAGCCAATGCTGAACATGTAGCTCTATAATTTGACAAAAACTCACTCATTTTTCTTACCCATTTAAAGAAGTTCAGAGTCACCAGGAGTTTATCCCATGAAACAATGGACAAGAGGTGGTGTACACCCCGAGCAGGTCACTGTGCCATCCTAACGCCAACATTCAGACACTAGAGATGGGATATACATATGTCTCTTTGAAGGGAATCAGATCTTGATGATCTGTTTGCTTCACAGAGCCGTTCAATAGAACTGTTCAATTTTGAACTGGCCTCGTTTGGGCCTCACCGCTCCCAAGCTTCGCTCAGGCCCGCAACTTTGAGGTTTTAGAGCTAGATAAGATGACAGGTGTCTGTGTGTTTGATTGGTGAGCGGGCCCCTCACATAGAGTTGAAGATTTACAATAATAATAATGATAATAATAATCATTTTATTTAAAAGGTGCCTTTCATGACACCCAAGGACACTTTACAGTAAGAACAAAGATCAACAGGAATACATTACATAAAGAATATAAAATACATAAAGAATATAAAATACATCCAGAATATAAAATGCATAAATAATATAAAATACATACAGCAAAGTTAAGGATAAGCGAGTCTAAAGAGATGTGTAATGAACAATGAACATTTACCTTACGGTTTGGTTAGTTTTAGTTTAAAAGAGTGTGTGAGAGATGACCACGGTGTGTATTGAAAGGAAATTAGGAGATAATTGGGAGTGTTAAAGGGTAAGTTGGACTTCAAGTTCAGCAATTAAAAAAGTAGTTAACGTTTAGTCTTTAATGCAACATATGAGAATCTAGGAGGACTTAAATAGTACAGAGGGTAAAGGTGGGCTACAACAGCAGAAATAAAAGTCAGCAGAAAATAACACCTATTTGCCTTTTATTGAAAATAAATGTGCACAATGTTGGCAGAAGAAGAAAAAAAAAAATCCCCATAAAAATAGAAGTCTGAGGCCTCAGTGATATTTGATGCCGAAGCATGGTGATGTTTTCCAGAGTATTGAACAGAGATGGATTTTTATTGTCACATGTTGACTATTTATCTTCTGTAGAGTAGTTCAACAATGTTGCAACTGGCTATAAAAATCCAACCTAAATACTGAAAGAATGACAGAGCATTGGTCCGTGGGAAGCATTTCGATCTTTCATGTTCTTCCTAATGTCTTGTGTGTAAAGGAGCATTGATTTAAAGTCGACTTTGACGCACAGGCTTTGAAGTTAACTCCAAAACCAGGATATCACGACTGACTGGAGTTATGATAACCTTTTGAACAACGTCCTTATAGTTACTTATTTTACAATGACAAATATTATTTTTATATTGACATCATTATGGTTTTAACAATCAGAAGATTTATGCTTTTGTTTCGGCATTGTTAGAACATTATTTAAAAAAAAAACCCAAGAACTTTAAAACAAAAGAGTATTTGCCAAAAAAAAAAAAAGCTACGTTATCAACTTCAAATATCAAAAGACTGTAATTGTAATTCATTACTCCACTTATGCATCGTTTACATTTGTGTGGTCTTTTCTTGGTTTTTGGAGACGTTTTTCAAGGTTAAAATATTTAGTCATTTCCTCACCTTATTTCAATGTTTATTGAACTTTGTATGTTAATGTACTAACTTTTTATCTTGATGTACATATACAGTATAATCAAGAAATTAGATACACATTATTCAAAGCTCTGGAGCTCGGCAGATAATCAACTCAAAGCAAAACTATCTTACATCTAATCCATGTAATGACTCCACTGAGAATGATGTGCTGAGGCAGCTGTGACACACCACCTGTCAGGTTTTGACCCAGGCCCAGAGCTCAGCTGTATCCAACTGAGGCGTGCTGTTGTTGGCGATGGACCATTGGTCCCTTTAAGAGCACCAGCAGACAATATTCATAATTAATTAAAGTGAGTGGAAATTTTCAGATTTGACACTTTTACTTCATGACAGTTTGAAAGTCAGATATTGCCTGAATCAAAACATGCCTAAATTTTACATCAGTTAGACCAAAGTGTTCATTAGAAAAGCCTCAGTTCACAATTTGCTCACAACCCAATAGGGCTTATGTGATGTACATTTTGTCATTTGCGTCAGCCCATGTGGATCCAGCCAGGTCCTTAAGATGTCAATTATAAATAGGCCAGAAATGTGTGGCTGTGCAGACTATGAAAACAGACAACATATGCTTAATGCTAAAACTCTTCACAGGGTGGTGCCAGACACAAACAACCAAAGACAATCACAAAGGAAATGCAAGCAGAGGAAGAAAAACACCAAATTCCATCCACATTTAGACAATTTTGTCACTTAGTGACTATACCAAACCAAACCATACCATACCATTTTATTTATAGAGCACTTAAAGCAGCGACAAGGCCAACCAAAGTGCTGTACAGACAGAACAACAGGTAACACAAAGCAAAATACAAAATGAAGTAAATCATTAATATAGACATAAAAACGATGCAGATAATGACGACTAACCAGTGTGGAGCATACAGGTTCAAAACACAGATCATCTGGTGTTGAAAGCTACCGAATAGTAGTGGGTTTTTAAACGGGACTTGAAAACCGAGAGGGAGGGGGCCTGTCTGACAAGCAGAGGTAACTCGTTCCAAAGTCTTGGTCCTGCTACAGAGAAAGCCCTGTCCCCTCTGCGCTAAAGACGAGTTCCTGGAACTGTGAGGAGCAACTGGTCCGCTGACCTCAGGGAACGTGGTGGGACATACGGTTGTAGCAGATTAGAGAGAT
>NC_056501.1:31638252-31652090 GCF_014905685.2 Nematolebias whitei | reverse complement strand
GGGCAACACTGTTCAGTGATTTGTAGACATACAGGAGTATTTTGAAAACTGGTGTAATGTGCTCTCTTTAATGCGCTTTCTATAATGACGCCTACATTATGTCCTTATGTTCTTAGTGAGAATATTAATTTTTTTCTTGTCTATTTTTTTAATAGCTGAAAATACAGTTCATAAACGTCACCTATCAGGCTACGGCTTGACACTGCAGAAAACTGAGTTGAATGTTGTGGGGTAAGTGAATAAAGAATGAGTATGTGCAAAATCCCTACAGCTTACACAGGTGGACATGGAAATTCATGTTGATGCCATCCATCCATTGAACATCCATGTTCAGGCTGCTCTTTAATGTGCCATATTATTTACATTATTAGTGTTTTGTGTATATCTTAGATCGGTTATCTGATACTGTTTCTTGTTATACTTTATATTTTTGCTATTTTGGGGTTTAACTGGGACCTTGTGTACACAATTCCGTTCCACCTCATGTACCACATGTGATGCGAATGACAATAAAGAACCTTGAATTATCTTTACCCGCTTCTTCCTTTTTGGGATGTGGGGGTTCATTGGTGACCATATCCAGCAGTCACTGTGTGAGAGGTGGGGTACACCCTGGACAGGTTGCAAGTCCATCACAGGGACACATGGAGACAAATGAATCAAAATGCTATTCACTCTCTCACTTACACGCTGGGACCATTTAGAGTTACCCCCACATGACCCAAAAGGAAGAAGCGGGTAAAGATTATGAATGGACTAACAATGGTGTTCAAACCTTTGGATGCATCTGCTAATTATTATTAATGATTAAGTGTATTTAAAGTATTGACTGGCACTACTTGTATTTACATTACTTGCCTAAACATTGCCAGTACTCATGATGTTAATTCAATGTTACAACCTATGTAGCAAATAATTACTTTGTTCTAGCAAAGTATCAGTTCTTTTCAGCTGCGTGGGTGGTGCCACATTTTCATCCTTGGGCTTAAAGGAAAGCTTCTCCAATTTTTAACATCAAAGTCTGTTTATCGGTCTTATAGAATATTCCTGCATATGTTTTAAAGAAGTTGTCAAAGCCTTTTGTATCCCTCAGGGAGGTGCATGAATTCTACTACTTGCAAATTCCCTCAAGTGATGTTGGTTGTATCTAATTACTAAATTTAAGAAAAAAAAAACTTTATAAAAGCAAGAAGACATAGCCTTAAAATGTATACTGTGGTGTTCATATCTGCTTAAGGCACAGTGGCGTCAACTTACATTATCATGTGTGAGGTAACTCAAACGTATATAATTTTTTTTTAACCAAAACCCCAAAACAGTTTCATGCCATTAATGACAATCTGTCACTGCCCGCCCTTGCCAAAGGGCAATAATATTATGCTCCCATGTGGATGTGTGTTTACTTTGTGTTAGCAAAATATCTGATGAACCACTAACTCTCAAAATAATTGTTAGGTGTGCATTTACAATGACGAACATTTCAAATCATCCCATTTAAGATAGCCACTATAATTAATTAACCTTAGCAAACATATACATACATGTTTTTTTTAGTTAGCTTTTGGTATGGTAGTAGCCGAGACACATTCTAAACACATACTCTGAGCTATTACTCATGAGATTCTGCACAAGATTTTGACACAACATAAATCAAAAGGTTCAACACCCCATACAGTCTCCTTGTATTCCAATGAGGTTTGCTTCGACTATTATTTAATGTTACAATTAAAACATTTTTATGATAAAATGTGATTTTCATCCATGATAAAAGTGTTATATTTTATTTTCTTGGCATATTACTATATAGCCCTTAATAGACTAAACGTTGGTTACAGAATTTGTAAATTGCTTTCATCTAGTCCTGTTTTAGGAATACATATGAGCTTTACTGCTGGAACCTGAATACCACTTTCCTGGAAGGGGAGGTAAAGTTGTAGATATCCATATATTCCTGCATAATGTGCTCAGACTGAAACTGTCTATATTAAATGTCACTTGGCTTATGGTAAGATGAGGTGACACTAAAAGAGGCTGATACAGCTTTTGGCAGAGATTCTCTTTAAATTAGCTTCCTCAATTCTAATGAATATTTTGACTTTGTACCAAATATGTATCCTTGATTTAAAGAAAAATGCTATTTAGTGACAACTTAAAAATGACCTAAACTTAAGAGTTAAAGGGGTAGTTTGGCAAACTCTTTATCTCTAAGCAATTATCAAGTGTAGCATTTGTCCCAGTAATGAGTTATCCCTACTAATGTGAACAAGGCAGGTAATCCAGTTTACTCTAGAATAGTAAGGAACAGCAGACATTGAACCATGCAATTAGCTCTCTATCTGGAAATTGCATAATCTGAGCATCATTGGGCATAATATAAAACTCATTCAATTCAAAAATACTTTATTAATCCCAGAGGGAAATTATTTGTTGTTGTAACTCGTTATCCTCATTTCATAAAAAGATGTTATAGATGCTGATGGCTGTAGACAGGAAGGGTCTCTTGTAAAGGTCCATCCCACAGTGGATCCTAAGAAATTGGCTGCAGATGCTGTCCGATCCGTCCACCCAGACTTGGCTGGCCTCCTGGTTTCCCTGGGCTGTAGGACCACCCAAATGCCAGGCAGAACTCCTCCCAGAGCGATGGCCACTCCTCCCAGCAATCTGCTGAGCTCCTTGTTGCTATGGACAGACAACTGTAGGTGCCGAGGGACGATCCTGTCCTTCCGCTGTCATGAGCCGTGTTTCCTGCTAGTTCCAGGATCTCAGTGGTCAGGCACTCAAGCACAGCTGGCAGGTAGATGAGAATGTGTCCAAAGAACGTCCTTTCAACTCATTTGAGATTTGGGGCTGTAGTTAATATATTATTTGAGCTTTTGAGATGTTAATCAGCTGCTGTTGGTTGTAGAAAACTGCCTTGTTGCCGTCTTTACGCATCATAACAAATGTGCAAAACTAAAAAAGTTGCAGTAAAAATCCTTCCAGCTGCACAGAATCCAATACCAGAGGAAATAATCATCCAAAAAAAATGTGATTTACATCCAGAAAAAGAGGCATTAAAGTTTCCAAAAGCAAAATCTCAGAATGAAAGTAACAGAGCTGCTCCAAAATGTAGCCACCTTGAGCGGCGCACGTCTAGAACAAAACCAATCATACCAAATAGTTTTTATGTTGTTGCTGTTGCTTAGAATCCTTAGATGTTGCTTTGTTTTGCTGTCATGCAAAAAAAAAATGTTTTTTGTTTTTTTTTCTTGGTGAGTTTTTAAAATGTACAATTCTTTATATTTGCCATTTTACCCATATTTTTATAGGGTGGGATGCAACAGATTTTATGTGATGTGCATTTGGAAAGTATGGCCACATTTGTCACAGCAGTGGTAATGGCATTGTAAACACCTTTTTTCTTGAAGCTGAGTGTGTATCTCACTAAGTTTGTGTAATTATTCTAACTGATCTCTGGCTGTAAAATTTCAGACTTTATTTTTAATACTTTGTCTAAAGGTTTTTAGTTAAGTCTTGCCTTCATAACAAAAAAGTTTAATCATGTCTTCTGGTCCAGATGACATAATTAAACTTTTTTTTTGTTGTTTTCTACCTGGATGATTGCACTTACAAACTTTTTTCTCACCTTTATAGTTGGAATCTAGAAATCTTTATTTCCCTGTTTTCTAAACTGTTCATTATGTCAGATTATTAAGCTTTAATTGTTCTAACTCACCATCTCCATCTCAATTTTCTACCACTTATTTGTAGTCTGGTCAGTTCATGGAGGCAACAGGGTCAAGTGAGAAAACCCAGACATCCTTCTCCCCTGTGACACTTTCCAGAGTGTTCTGGTGGACCCTGAAGAGTTCCCATGCCAGAGAACACACACAATCCCTCCAGTTACTTCTGGGTCTTCCCCAGAGCCCCCTACCTGTGGGATGTGCCCAGAAAACCTCTAAAGGGAGGCATCCGGGAGGCATCCTAATCAGCTTTGTAGTAGCAGAATGACAACTATCCCCAGAAGACGTTGCTACCCTCACATGGTTTTGCATGCATGGGGGCATTTTAGGTGAAGTTGAGAAAGTACGTCTTGATACATGCTCAATCATCCAGGCAGAAAAATCTAACAATGTAAGTTTTAGAAGACTTGACTTTGTTAGATTGAGAAAAAATGGTTCCACAAATACAATGCACGGCATCCTATGTCTTCTTTATACATGGTGTGAGAAGCAGCAGATTGCAAGTCTCAACGGTGTTTATAGGTGCAGTGAAACTGTTAGCTGCACTAGATGCTTCAGATATTGCAACAGACATGGAGTTGTAATGGACTTGTCTTCCCCCCTAGTCTTTAGACTCTGCCTCCTCAAAGATGGACATAGTGGTGGATTAAGGAGATCCTCAAAGTGCTTCTTCCACCACTCAGTGTAAGGATTCAGTTTTTGTTTGATGTTTTCCCTTTATTTTTTCCCCTTTGCTTTTCACGTGAGTTGGGAAAGTGCAAGTCCCACACATGGGGGGTGGGGGCTTTTAGTGAGAGATGACTGTCATTAGGGTATTAAGGCACAGCTGATCAAACATTTGCCAGCGATCTGCTTGCTCACAGCTGGTCAATCCATGGTTTTGTTGGTCATCCTCTTGCCTCCTCTTCCAAGCCTGAAACAAGGACAAGAATCAGTATGACTCTCTCTCTGTCTGTAAGATCCCAGTCTGTCTAATTTAGCTTAATCTTATAATCTGTTCCCCTTTCTTCACAATAGATTTTGTTCCAGTTCTCTCTTCCCCTGTAAATAAACATATTCTAATTGTGTACCTTCTTGGTTCTTTGGCTGTCCAAGTACGGTGAAGTTCGTAAACTCATCATCATAACAACAGTATATTCAGTTTGGGTCAGTGGTTCCCCACCCAAACTAAGCATAGCCCAGGACTGCATTCTTTTTCTGAGATGCTGAATGATTTGCCAGAAATTCTACAAGGCCGACTGAAAGTCATTCTCCGTTGTTTCCCCAAATTCCTCCCATTCTTGAGTTTTGAATCTGCAACCACCAAAGCCACAGTTCTTCCAGCCACCTTCTACCTGTCATCTGCTTCAGGAGTCCTCCAGTACAACCAAATCCTAAAGGCCTCCTTCTTCAACTTGATGACCTCCATCTCCACTGGTGTCCACCAGTGGGTCCTTTGGTTGCTGCCCCAACATACACCTTCAGACCACAGCTTCTGGATGTCGCATCTGTAAAAGAGGCCCTGGACATTGTTTTTTTGTATTCCATGTTCACAACCCACACTGAGACTTGAAAAAGTCTCTGGGACTTGTGAGTTGAAAGGCACATGGACCAAGGGCTCCACCAGACTTTCCCAGTTCACCTTCACTGTGCGTTTGGGTTTACCAGGTCTGTTCAGCAACCTGCCCTGCCACCGGATCAAACTCAAAACCAGGTGGTCATCATTTGGCAGTGCTGCCTTTCTTTATACCCAAGTATCCAAGACATAGGACCACAGGTCCAAAGAAACAGTTGCAACATTGATCATCAGTCTTTGGCCTAAGGTAGCCTGGTACCAAGTTTACTTATGAACCAAAGCTCAAGCATGGCATTCATTATGAGCTGGGTAATCTTAACTGATATTTGGTGCATAAGCACAAACAACAGTCAAACTCTTTCCTCCTGCAGCTTGAAGCCACAGAGAGGCAACCATCTTGTTCACCAGGGAAAATCAACACCAAGGCATTCAGCTGGGGGCTTGTGAATATTCCCACACCTGCCCAATGCCTCTCTACCTTGGTAACTCTGGAGTAGGAGATAATCCATCCTCTCTCCTGGAGTTGGGTTCCATAGCTCAAGCTGTGTGTAGAGGTGAGCCCAACTATATATATAGTTAGTACTGCTCAACCTCAAGCTCTACACCACAAACTCCACACCCCAAGCTTCAGCTCCTTACTGGTCAGTGAGATAACGTTCCACATCCCTAGAGCTAATCCATTCCACCAGGAATCTGCATGATCAGAGACCCTTTCTCGATTGCTTCCCTGCATGTATAGCACTTGACCTTGACGGCACTTCTTGCAGGTGGTGGGACCATATGGAGGTAGCTTTGTGTTCTTTTTTTGGGCTTGGCCCCACTGAGTCCGAGGAGCCAAGGCTCAAACACCAGGCACTTGCCGGCAAGCTGTCCTGACACCAGGGAGGTTCCCCAATTTCACTTTTCCGTATGAAGTTTCCTGATGCATTTGTTGATTTTTCATCAAGGTTTTGAATTACTCTTTGACTCCTTTCTGAGACCTGTTTACAATGGGAGACCCTATCAGGGGCTGGTGCCCCCAACAACATATCCCCCTGGATCACAGGGGTACACAAACCCCATGATTTTATTAAAACCAATTTTGTCAATGTGAACGTTCCAAATAATTTTTTTAAATTTATTTTAGGACATACTGGATTTCAGCTGTTATAAAAACGGGTAATGTGGTTGTATGAAAAAAAAGATTGGAAGAAGGAAAATTTATTTTTTTAGTATATAGATTTCACTTACAAGTGAGAAGTAGGTTCATACTTTATTCAAAACTAATATTAAATTAGATAATTTTCTTTTAATTTGTCCTTCTAATATATATATATATATAATCTCGCCTATTTTTTCTTTCTCTCAGATCATTAACACTGATAATCTGTGTATTTTCTTTGGGATAGGTCAATGTCGTTGATTAAAAACAAACAAAACACTAAATTGCTCAACTGAAACTTGTGAGCATAAAAAGAGACCAGTGATTCATTACCAAAAGTTGTTTTATCCTTAATTAATCACACATATCAACCAGAAAAGCAAGAGATCTTAGTTTGTTTTTCTGCATTACCACCAACCTGGCAGGCACTTTACTTTCTGCTTCTCTGTGGCAGTGCGCCCATCTCTAATTTGTCATGTGGCTTAAATTTGGTCTTAAAATCCACTTAAGAAATCTAGAACAAATGGAGCACGAACAGTAATGACAGCAAAAATATAAATTAATTCAAAGATCTATTTCAGCTGCTGGCTAGGATATATGATCAACACCTACACAAAAGGACACAACTCCTCAGTTAAAGGAAGTGCAGAAAGAAAATAAGAAAGTAACACTGCAAGGATTCTTTTCACCCACCACCAAGAAAGTTGGGCAATAACGTAATTACGTGTGTGTGTGTGTGTGTGTGTGGTGGTGGTGGTGGTGGGGAGGGCTCTAATTTTAGCTTTTAGCAAGTGTTTTGGTCTTTTTCATTTTAGCTACATTTTTGCTATTTGAAGTTTGTCGCTAGTCATTTAAAACATCCAGAAAGTGTTCTCCTTCAAACTCAGTTTTAGCTTCTTCAGCAAATTTCAGCAAAGTCTTGCAGCACTCAACATTTAAACAGCATTTTCATCCATCCATCCATTATCTTTACCCGCTTATTCCATTTTTGGGTCATGCGGGTCACCGGTGCCCATGTCCAGCAATCACTGTGCGAGGAGCGGGGTACACCCTGGACGGGTCGCAAGTCCATCACAGGGCCACATAGAGACAAACAAGACAAACAACCATTCACACTCTCACTCACACCTATGGACAATTTAGAGTTACCAATCAGCCTAACATGCATGTTTTTGGTCTGTGGGAGGAAACTGGAGCACCTGGAGAAAACCCACGCATGCACAGAGAGAACATGCAAACTCCACCCAGAAAGGCCCCTGGACCGGGGTTTGCACCAAGGACCTACTCACTGAGAGGCAGCAGCTCTACCATTTGTTCCACCGTGCTGCCCACAACATTTTCAATAAAAAAAAATTAAAAAAAAATATTTTTTTAAGTCACACCTATTCAACATGTCTGCCATAACCAATTGACTTTGGCAAACAAACTGACAAAACTCTTGGCTTTGTCAGTAAAAAAGAAATGGAGCTAAAATGCCATGTGTAAGTTATCCCTATCACAGTGTAAGTGTTAACAGCTCCTTCAAAACACTTGTTTAAAATCTGGCATGTAGTGTAACTTGAGTCCATGAAATGCATTATTTCAAAGAGTTAGTTTTGTTATTTTTTTAATGCCAAATATTGCCATGACTGAGCCTCTTATGAGTTCTGCTTGGAGTAAGGTTTGCTTTATGTAACGGCTTTGTGTAGTTTGTTTTAGGTTTTGACTCTACTGCTGTTTAATATAATAGTTTGTCTTTTACATTGGTTTTGGTTATTCAGTTACGTTTTTATTATTTGTTCTTGTACCCTCCCTGTACATATTTAGCTTTTAGATTTTCTCTGACTCCATTGTTTTCCCTGTGTTGTCATCATTGTATGTTTCTATACAATGATGTCATTTTTCCTTTGCATTTAACACGTCACATGTGAGATACACCAAGGTGGAGCAGTGGGCAGCTATGTAAATGCCCAAGGAGCAGTTAGGGATTAGGTGTCTTGCTCAAGGACACCACAACATGTAGGCATGTCAGGGAGTTGAACCTGCAACTTTCTGGTCCCAAGTTGGCAGGCCTACATCTACACCCCCTCGGTCTGACCTTTCCACCAGTGTGACGATTCAGCTTTTTTTTGTAAATTTTCTTTTTAATTGTGTCCCCTTCTGTTTTACTGGAAAGTTGAGCGAGTGCAACTCCTTCACAGGTGGGACCTGTTTGAGCTAACTGCCACCAGGGTTTAAAGGTGGTGCTGATCCAACCCTTGGCAGTGATCCATTAACTCACTCTTGGTGATGACTCCCTTTGTGGATTACTAACCTTCTGAAAGTATTGAAAAATATTCAATGAAACAACAATATTTATTTCTGCTGATTTCTCAAGTGAGTCGGTGATCCTTCTGGTCCCCCTGTTTTCAACGTGTCATTCGTTGGCCTAGTGGTTCCATGTTCTGATGAATGCCATCTTTGTCAGTTACCACTGAAGATTCATGGTTGGAAAATCAGCTCCACTCAATGTTGAGGTTTGCCCACTCTGCTCTCTCCAGTCTCTCCTGCTCATCTGTACGCTCCTTGGTTCAAGGAATCCCCTGCCTCCTCCAAGCCCGAAACTAAGGGAGGACTCTATAAGTTTGATTATAAAATCCCAGTTTCCATATCCTGGCTCAACATATCTGTTCAAAGTTCACATGAACTCTTGTTGGGCTTAGGTTTAGGTTTTTTTGGCAACAACATTCAATTAAAATAGTGAACACCATCCATCTAGATGACCAGAACATTCAAATTTACAAATATAGAGTGGAACATTGTCTGTTTTTTTTAAACCTTTATCATTTATTGTTACCATTTCATGAGATGATTACTGTTTGATTTGCAACAAGAATAAAGTAGGATTGATGGAGAAAAAAATGTCTCTCTTTTTTTTTTTTTTGGGGGGGGGGGGGGGGGGGGTCCTAATGTCTAATGTACAAATTAATAGCTGGCATGTGTGAAACAAGCCGCTTGTAATTTATAGGAAGTTTTGTATCTTGAGTCTAAACAAATAGTGTACACCAAACTCTGAGTTTTTAGAAAGCTGCACTTTGGATCTTGGGTGGAAATCTCAAGAGTTTGGGTCGGTCTTGACCCCTCCAATTTTAGAAAAACAAAGGTGCCCCCCCCCCCCCCCATAAATATTGTTAAAACTAAACAAAGGAAAAAAAACAATCTTCAAGCATATAAAGTAAAGAAAGGATTTCCACCATTAATGTACTTTGTAGGCAGCATGAGGAATGTATTTATTTCATAAGATATGCACACATTTGATGTACATTGATGGTTTCTCATCATGATTCACCTGCAAAGTGAGCACAATAAAAAAAGATTTAATGACCGTGGCAGAGTTTTCGTTTGCATGTTTCCATGGCAATACTAAAGTGCTGTATGTGTCTCTCGGCGGTTATGGTTAACTTTTAATTTCATTATTATGTATGGATGCATGCCAGATGTTAAGCAATCTATTTTCATGGTTTATATGATTTCATGTTTCTGAAAAAAACAATAAAATAAGCTTTTGTTCTAAGTCACTGCTTGATCAGAAAGCTGAATCAAGTGCAATAAAGAAATATAAAGTTAGTGTGGAGCGAGTGGAGAAAGATGTTTAGTGCTCCTTTTAGTTTCTGCAACTTTTCTACCTGCAATCATGGCAATGAACATTTAAATTTAATTTCATTTTACAACAAAGAAAAGCTTAGAAACTCCCTGTTTACTGGACTCCCACCCTCCATCCCCCAGTATTGAAGTGTAATTTCTGCCCTTGCTTTGGGTAGCATTGTTTTATCCCCGTTTTTCTCATCATAATTGTCGTTTGAATTTGTAGAAGAGGTATAAACTGGAGAAAATATCTCAATTTGTCTTTATTTATTATTCAGAGTAGTGTAGATGGGGGACAAAAGTCTTTGTCAAATATTTTGTAAACCTCCATCTTAAAGGTTGATTTTCAGTTCTTTGACTCCACATATCATGATCTTGTTGAGTTGAACCCACATGCAGACAGACATGAGGCGCTCTGGGATAAAATAAAGAAAGTCATTAATTAAACTAGAAAAAACAAAAGGCTGACGCGGCAGCAAACTTAAAAAGTGGAATAACACGAGAAGACACTGAGGAACAAAACATGAACTGCTGTGGGAAGCACAATCCACGGACAACTAGAAAACACAAAAACACTGAACTTAAAGGGACACTAACGAGACATAATGACGAACATCTGGGGTGATTGGGATTGGGAGCAGGTGAAAAAAAGAGCTGGCACATGAAGAAATAATAAAAAAAAAAACAATGGGAAAGGCAGGACACACAGGAACATAAACACAAGAATCTAAAGAAAGAACACAAGAAAGACACATATTCTCATGGTACCCCCTCTCCAGAGATGTCCCCTGATGTCCCAAAACAAACTATACATAACTCGGGTGGGAGGAGGGGGCACAACAGGATGGAGGGCACAAAGAAAAACACAAGGATGAAAAACCAAAAAACTGACAGGAACTAAATACACAGAAGAACACAAAGAGTTCAGGCAGACAGCCAGGAGACCGTCCAGCTCAGGACAAGCATTCGGGCGGATGACCAGGAGGCGTCCACCTGGACCCTCTCAAGATCAGAAGAACGAGAGGCAATGAGACCACAGGGGAGGCTGCAGCAGCAGGCAATGATGAGACCATAGAAGAAGCAGAGGCAAGCAATGGACCAGAGGTGTAGGCAGCAGCAGACAGCAAGAAACCAGAGATGGAGGTTGCAGCGGGTGGTGATGGACCAGAAATGGAAGCTGCAGCAGATGGCAATTAACCAGAGATGCAGGCTGCATGCATCTCTTCTGCTATTTTTCTTTTACATTTTAATACTTTAGTTGGGTGTAAATGTGACCCTGTATATAGCATTATGTTCAACCACATGTACTACAGGTGGTGGAATGACAAATAAAGAACCTTGAATCTTTTTGTATCTTGTGCTTGTTGATTTGACTTTAACTTTTAGTGTCACTGCAGCCTCTGTTATGCACTAACTTGTTGCACTGAACAATGACTCAAGAAGACCTCTCGGTGTCTGTCCCATAAACACATTGAATGTCTTAACCATGATGACTGTGAATTGCACACTGAAATCACAGAGAAGATGAAGAGTCACAGACACTACTGACTTCCCCAGACGACTAATTGTATGCTTGATGTATAAGAACCTTAAGAGCTACAGTAAACAGACATGCATGCAAATCATATGCAAGCTAAGAGGTTGGCAAGTTGGGGGGTGGGGTGAATTACAAGAAAAACCTTAAACAATGTTTCCAGGAAATTGAAAGTAGCTGTTTGTTTTGTCACCAAATATGAACTGAATAAAGAGAAGGGTCCAGACAAAGACAATAGTTTATAACTGAAACGTTTCTACTTTTAATTAACATAATTTCCCAGTTTCACACACACACATACAATAAAAATAGTGCACCTAATAGACAACTAGCCCGACATGTCAAATGGTTGTTTCGCTGAAGAATGTAAAGTTCTCTTAAATATTTTGGTAGTTTGTATTCTGGGTTGGAAAGAATGCTGTTTAAAGTTAAAACATGTTCAATAAAATACATGGAATAGAACAGTTGTTTTTCATTTTACTGTTCACTTCTTGTGGGGGTTGCCTCAACGATCAAACTCACACAAACAGTTTACAATCTGTTTTACACTGGTTGCCCATTTTGATGCAACCTGGGCTTGAACCTGGAACCTCAGGATTACGAGACACAGCACTGACCACCAAGCTATCACAGCTCTGCAGACCACAAAATCACAAGCTACTTTCAACTAATCAGAAAAAACACAAAACAAGTAATTTGCTTTAGAAATCTTGGCGACCAAGAATATGGATTTTCTGAAGAACACGGCTGTTACACATTGTAAAGAAAAAAAAAAAGTCTAAAACTTCACTTAAGCTGTTTCCCAATTCCAGGCCTTCATTAGTAGATGTACTTCCCCATTCAGCCATGGTTTCTGGTCGGCACACATCTTGATGGGTTTTACCACTGTCACATCATCTGTACACTTGTTGATGTAGTCTACAAGTCAGTGTATTCGTGAAGTTTATTAGTGCTGTTTTATGTTGCTGCCTCCCTGAAAATGTCCCACGGTGTTGGGTCAAAACAGTCTGGCAGAGCTGTAGTGGCTATTAACCTATATTTTAAACATTAACTGTGGAGATGTCACAGTTTTTTGTGTGATGTAGGGAAAGGGGTAAAGGCTATCTGTATTTTCAAGTGGAAATCTCTCAGATGCATACTTGAAAATAAGGGTTATGAACTGCGCCGTAGATAAAACAATTCAGCTAATTTATTATTGTACACACAGCACATAAAATATAACATGTAAATGTGTATTTAAACTAGATAAATGATAAGATGCTATGTTTGGGCATATTGACTTCGCCATTGCTTAAATAGAACACATCTACAGAAATTGATGGTATATCTGCATTTTGAAAAAGTGTCCCATTATAGAGTTGAGTTTTTTGAACCATTAATTGTCAATTTAAATAAGGACCAAGGGGTAGATGTAGGGGTGGGGCAAGAACTAGAAAAATAGATTGAACTTTTAAAGTTGCTTTTGGTGTTTTCAAGTTTATTGTTTGAAGGATTTGAAAAGCTGCTTTTGTGGTATTAGTATTTTTAAATAACTTTCATCATTTGTATATTACATTTTTTTTATTATTCTTTGAAGAACATTGTGTGACATTCAGTATTAATAAAATCATTCACCTTATATGAAAGTCTGGTGAGAGTTACAGGGTTAAAATGTATTTTGATCAACACAAAGATCCTTAAGGTATGAATCACAGCTAAGATCCAGGGTTCAAGGTTGGTGCACCAGAATAACAGCATGTATATAAAATGATTCCATTTATTTTGTGCACCAAGCATGTGGAACGAGACTCGCAGAGAACGTACGTTTGAAGCTGAAAGTTCCAGTGGGAATCTGCACAAACACTTGGTTGAAATTAGGATGATGGCATTTAATGTATTTTTCCCCACTACCCCATGTTGTTTGCATGGAAAAATAAATAAATAAAAAAAATACTTACAGCCAGACCCCCTCCTGCTTTAGTTACAGCACATTCACTCTGAGCCCACACTTCTAGCGTTTCCCAGAGAACTAGCAGAAAGCAGGCATTTACTTGTGTTGCACTCATATATGTGTTGATTTTTTATATTTTTTGCATCCTGGTACATGAGACAAGTGTGAAGTATTTTGTGACAGTGTTTGATGCTGTTACTTGCTGGAGTTTGTGCTTCAGATCAGCATGGTACAAACAAAGATCTGTGAAGCTCAGCGCAACAAAGGCCCACTGCAAACCCCTTTGACTCAACTTTCATGTTCTATTGCTTTGCAATGCTTCTGCTACTTAAATATATATATATATATATATA
>NC_056501.1:31605104-31637852 GCF_014905685.2 Nematolebias whitei | reverse complement strand
TATGTATATATATATATATATATATATATATATATATATATGTATGTATATGCGTCGCAACCATTACATGTGAAGGGGTCATATATATATGTATGTATGTATGTATTATTTATTTATTTTTTTAGTGTGTTGGGTAATTTTTCTTAAATTTTAGATTTACAAAATGCACTGTATTTTGTTGTTGTTGTTTTTGGCATTACAAAATTGTATTTGCATGAACTGCTAATACAGTGACAAGCCTCATCTTTATTTAAACTTGACCAGTCCTGAATAATGTTAAAATTTGCAACCCTTTGCTTCCTTTACATTTCCCATATGGAAACTGCATGTTGAGATTGCTTGAATGTTTTTTGTAATGTATATTCATAGAAGATTCAGTTGTTTGTTTGATTTGTATGTTTTGGCTGACAGTTTACCTATGCGAAAGCTTCATGCACTTCAATCAACCTTTATTTATACAGGTAAATCCCATTGAGACTTGAGCCTCGAGGACTTGTGCACTTGTGTGGTTAAAGACAAGGCCTTAGCCTCCTCAATCCTTGTGGTTTCCATTTGTCCAAGGTTTTGTCCCTATGACGTTTCAACGTCCTTAGCCTGAATAACCAGCCACCATCTCACTAATCCTCTCTCCAACACTACTCACCTGTTATTTTTATTTTTTTACTCACCTGTTCTTAAATTAAGGAACCTCCTGGAAATGGATCCTCTCAACCTCCTCCTTGTATTCCATCTATAAGAAAAGACTCAAGACATTCTTCTGATCTTATACATGAAAGCTTACTGTAAACTCAACTCCATACTCACTGTCTCTTCCTTTTCAGCCAACCGACCTATCACCTGTAAATAAAGAAAACACTTGTTCATGTAAGTTCTGTTGGTCTCTTTTTCAATCTGACAATATGGGTAAAACACTAACCAAAATCATGTTACTGCAGGTATAAGCACCAATCAGCATTTCCCCATACTATTTTTCAAGAAGAACATCCTGCTCAGCCTGTCTCACGAAGATTATAGCAAAGGCGTGTGTCTCCAGTTAACTTTATTTTTTCCCCTAAACTTTTGAGTTCTCTGTGAGTCAGGGGACTGATGGTTGATGACCGTCAGGTAACAAAAATAAAAAAATCAGTCAGAAGATTTTTAATTCCTAAAATTTGATCCCAGAAAGAAAATAACAGTTATCTGGATACCATGTAAAGATACACATAAAAGCCACCATTCAAATTTAGGACTTTCTTGCTGCAAGATAAAAGTTCAAGTCAACCTCAGCATCATTTTAGTGCTTTTCACTGTTTTGCATTATATATATTTTTTTCTAAACTGAAGATAATAAAGGTCCTACAGAAACGCCATGTGATGGAGTCATAGTGATGATGATACTTGTGGCATGAAAAAGTATCCCCATAATTATGACCTCTGATCCTTGGGTTGTCTACCAGACAGTCCTGAATTGTTTTTTGACTTGAATAATGTCTGATGTTTTCACACATTGACTGTCGGTCTCAGAGACAGCTACAGTCTGACTAATGTTTATGCTTTTCTTTTATGCTTTTAAGAAAGAAAAAAACAAACAATTAAGTTTGTTTTATTTGATTTTGACAGGTGTGAATAAATAACATATAAATAATGTTTATTTATTGTTTGCCATCATTATAAAGAAATTGTGAAATATTTCAATATGTTTTAACATACATTTTCTTAACTTTAAACTCTAAACTACTTTCTCTTTCATGGAAGCAAAAATATATGGATGGAAGGAATTTGGAGAGGCTATGGAGAAACTTTTGGTCGGCCTTGAGGAAGTTCTGGCAAACAGTTTGGTGACTGAGGAAAGGAAAGCAGACCCAGGCTGTGCTTGGTCTGGGTGGAGAACTGCTGACCCAAACTGAGGTTATTGATGAGCAGTGGAAGGAGCACTTTGTGGATCTCCTTAATCCACCCACCATGTTCACCTTTGAGGAAACAGAGTCTGAGGACTTGGGGGAAGACGAGTCCATTACCATAGCAGAAGTAACCAAAAAGCTCTTCAGTGGTAAGGCGCAAAGGGTTGACGGGATTTGCCGCATGTACACGAGTCCCCAAGGCTCAATGGGAATACCTGTCTAAATAAAGTTTGAATGAAAACATTCTGAAGGCACTAGAATTTGTAGGGCTGTCATGGTTGACCTATCTCTTCAATGTCACAAGGAGGACTGGTGCAAAGCCTGTGGAGTGGCGGTTCCCATTTTTAAGACAGGTGACCTGAGAGTTTTCCATTTTGTTATCACAATTCTCACCCTCCCCAGGAAAATGTACTCCAGTGTGTTGAAAGGGAAGCTCTGACTGATTGTCAAATTGCTGCTGCTTTGCATTGAAAAGAGTCTGTTAAGGTGGTTCAGGTGCTTGATTAGGATGCCTCCTGAAGGCCTCCTTTAGAGGTTTTACAGGCACATACCTCTGGAAGGAGGCACCGGGGAAAACCCAGAATCCCTGGAGGGCTGGTGTGTCTTCACTGGTCTGAGAACACCTCGAGGTCCCCCAGAATGAGCTGGAAAGTGTTGCTGGGGACAGAGGTGTTTGGGTTTCTCTCCTGGATCTGTTGCTTCCATGACCAAACTACAGATAAGTAGTGGGAGATGGATGATTGGATAGATTGGATGGATGCTTTTTCTGTTCTGTTATTCAGAAAATAACTTATTCTTGAGAGACATCTGTGTAAGTTTATTTACACTTACACTTACTTTCTGTTCACATCCTGTCATAATATTTCAGAGATCCTCAAAACACTTCTGAGAGTTGATAGTTCAAAGTTTCTTTGTCTGTTTTCCCTAATGTGTTTGTCTGATGTCCTTCTAATTTATTCCTGAGTAAAGAAACCAAGTTTGCTCAGTAACAGTTTTTGTTAGAAGCAAAATAGAGTTCCCGTGATTACAGAAGACACAGCATTGTTTTTCTCACTGCAAGACTCATGCTTTTACCTTAAAGTGTAAGTGTCAGCTGTCTGCTCCTCACCACCGCTTGACGCAGTCACAGTGACTTTCAGCTACCTTGGGCAGTGCCTGGTCTGGTTAGTCCTGTCCTCTGTATTCTGGTCTGATCAGCCAGCAAACCCCCAGAAAAACAAATTACCTTGAGCTCTCAACACTGACCTGGTAAGGAGCTGAGATCTGCTGACATAAATCCAACTTTGGGTCTAGTTATTTTAGCTGTTGCAACTTGATTAATCCTTTCCTGGCTTGCAGTGATAACAAATTGCTTGATCTGGTCACATTAATTACTATCTCTGAAACCAAGTTCCAAAGTAATCTATTTATCAAATGTGTTTTCAAATTATTTATTCTTCTAATCGTTGTCCTTTTATAATTTATGTTGTTCAATTTGTTTGTTGTTGATATTTTTTTTCTGGATTAATTATTTTATAATAAAACTTCAAAGACAAATTTGGTGTCCTCATTTGGATCAATATTCATTTGGTATGATATAGAATTTCATGTAATTAATGGATTATGTGTCAGTGACTGAGTTCTGATTATTAAAGTGTGAATAAATTAATTAAGCTGTTGCTGGTCACTAAACTGACATGTTGGTGCCCTAATTTAACAAGTACAAAACAAGTAACAAAGTGTAGTAAAGTGAGGAGGAAGTGTCACCATTCTCCCACCAATCCCTATGCTATATACTCAAATAATTCAAATATTTTCAGTACCTACAATGACAAAATCCATGCACAGACATCCCCATGATAGCACTATGCCTTCAGTGCCAGGTTTTCAAGTTAATTCAGGCAATTATTTTATGCCTTAAGTGGCTTCTTTTGATTACTGCAGATAAACAATTTATTTGATATTTTAGCTAAAGCTTAAACTGATACAGTCATTCATTTTTGCTGGTGTTGTTATTCTGTGCTGCATGGGGGAGTGGTGATGCAGATATTAGAGAAGGTGGGCCTGTGATCTGAAGGTCGCCAGTTCAACTTCCCAATCCAACATCATCAAAATGTGGGTGTGAAAGATGAAACACTCACACCTGCCTCCACCCTCATTTGCCTTACTCTGAGCCCTTGAGCAAGGCCCTTAAACCCCACCATTTGCTACCCTGGGTGCCCTACATAGCAGCTCTCTGCTCCACACAGAAGGCTGTGGTAGCTCAATGGTCTGCGGTTGGGTTTGGAAGGGCATCCTGTCAAGGGTTCAGGGTTTTGGATTCAGAATAAAGCCAGACAACAAGAGTGTAAAAAAAAAAGGAAACAATGTTTATAGATATGCAGCTTCTGGAGAGAGTCAGGATCCATCTGCTGTGACAGGTCCTCACAGGCAGAAGGGAAAAAGTCACTTGTCAGAGCTTCTTAAGCAAACAAGGTGGGGGCCACCTGTTGGAGCTGGGCAGGGTGATGTCACCGTTACTGGGTGAAGTGCAATTGTAGATCAGAGCTGCAGCAAATGTGGTCCATGGGACAATTTAGTAGCAAGGTCTGAGAAACGAAGCGGGGGTCATGCTCAGAAAACAAGTCCAAATGGCAATCTGTAAATCCAAACTCTGTAAAGCAGAAAACTTATTTGTACCAGGGTCAGATGAGCAGAGTAGAATCAGACAAGTGGAAGACAGATTGATAAATCCAAGAGGCAGGTGTGAGGTTGAAATATGAATAACAAGGCACGATTGTCATGCATGATGGTGAAAACAAGATAGCGGGATATCAGAGACCATGACAGGTATGGTAATCTGGTGGAGAATGAGAGTGAGCGTGGGTCTTAAATAGGACAGGTAACAGGTGTTGGTCATGAGCGCTGATTAGGCTGAACGTAGAGTGTGGGCGTGGTTGGATGACAGAAGCCGAAAACATGACATGAAGGTCTGTGAGCGAGGTGGGGGACAGACGACATGATCATGACACATCCGACATTAAAAAAACTATTGCCACATCTTTGTGTGAGTTAGTTCGCTGTGGCTAACACTGAATAAAGGAGCAGCCAAAAGAAGAAGAAGAAAAAGCTGCTATCACAATGCTGTCAAAATTGTACTCTATGGGCGTAGGCTTGTTGACTTCTTCAAGGGGTGATTCAGCCATGACTGGTAGATTCAACATGATTGCAGATCACTACAGCATTTAAGTAAAAGTAAATATTTTGAGTAGGGATGCACCGATCCACTTTTTTTTACTTCCGATTCGATCCCGATACCTAAATCTGAATATCGGCCGATACCGATCCAGTTTAGATATCATCATCATCATTGATTTTATTTGAGGCTGTAATAATCTCCTCTCAAGTAAAATGTGTACAAATATATGCATGTATGTCCAAAAAGGAAACTTGAGGTAAGTTGTATCAATGTTGGATAAGTTTTAAAGTTAGCATTAAATTCTGCTAAGACAAAACATGTTTCTTTTTATTCCTAGCTTTAAAGTGGATATTAAAGTGATTAATTTAAGTGATTGTTTAAAGTTATTTTATATTTTATAAGGGGCAGATATAAGAATTGTTTTTCTTCTTTCTGCACTCTTTTCATTCAATGTTTTCTTTTTGATGATTTTTTTTTTTTAATTTTGTTTCATTTAAATGAATGAATAAATTAATTAAATTAAATAAAATGTTAAATGGCTTCAAACATCTGCTAAGTTCATGGCACAAACCTAGAGACATGTTCCTATTTTTAATATTTTACACCACTATAATGTAGCTGTTTATGTTTTTAATAAATATAATTTTCAAATCAGAGTCAGAGTCAGAGGCAGAGTTTCTTTATTGTCATTCGCACCTCATGTGGTACATGTGGTGGAGCGAAATTATGTACACAGGGTCCCAGTTACATCCAACAATAAAATGTATAAGAAAAACAGTAATAACATCTAAGATATGAACTAAGAAAAACATCAACTAAATATACACTAAGCACTCATAACATAAAACATTGAACATCAGCACAAACGTGAACATGAGTCTGTGAGCAGATGTGCACGCATGAACACATCAACGTTGAAACAGATCAGCAGCAACATGAAACAGATCAGCAGCAACATGATATGGTTTTTCACAGTGATTATTCTAGTTAGAGATTCATGAGTCTAACAGCCTCAGGGTAGAAGCTGTTCCTCAGTCTAGTGGTTCTACACTTAATGCTCCTTAACCTCCTTCCTGAGGGGAGTGGGGCAAAAAGTGTGTGTGCTGGGTGGGTGGGGTCCTTCATGATGCAGGTGGCCCTCTTCCTGCATCTGGAGGTGTAGATGTCTGTGATGGTGGGGAGACTGATTCCAACAGATTTCTGTGCATCCTTCACCACTCTCTGCAAAGCTTTTCTTTCTGCAGCTGTGCAGCCTCCATGCCACACATTGATGCTCGAGCACAGGATGCTCTCCACTGCACACCTGTAGAAGGAGGTGAGGACTGAGCTTCCCAGACCAGCTCGCCTCAGCCGTCTGAGGAAGTAGAGTCTCTGATGAGCTTTCTTGATCAGGCTGGTGGTGTTGTTGCTCCAGCTGAGGTTGTCATTCATGTGTACACCCAAGTACTTGTAGCTGGAGACCACTTCCACCGCAGATCCTCTTATGTTCAGGGGGGTGTAGGTGTTTTTGTTCCTTCTGAAGTCCACAATCATCTCCTTTGTCTTCTTCACATTGATGTGAAGGTTATTCTCTCTGCACCAGCTCTCCAGGTGTTCCACCTCCTGCCTGTAGCTGGACTCATCATTGTTTGTGATGCATCCCACCACCGCTGTATCATCTGCAAACTTTACAATGTGACAGCCTGGATGGGTAGCTGCACAATCATATGTGAGCAGAGTAAACAGGAGGGGGCTCAACACACATCCCTGAGGAGAGCCAGTGCTGAGGGTTATGGTGGAGGAGGAGAGGTTGTGGATCCTCACTAACTGTGGTCTGTTTGTTAAAAAGTCTAGTACCCAGTTGCAGATGGAGGGGCTTAGTCCTAGTGTGGATAGTTTGTCCATCAGGGTTTGGGGGATCATGGTGTTGAAGGCGGATGTGAAGTCCACAAAGAGCATACGGACGTAAGAGTTTTTCTGCTCCAGGTGGTTGAGTGCAGTGTGGACCACAGAGGAGATTGCATCCTCTGTTGATCGGTTCTCACGGTATGCGTACTGATGAGGGTCCTCGTTGATGTTGATGGTTGTTTTGATGTGAGTCATGACCAGTTTTTCGAAGCATTTAGCGACTATCGGGGTGAGGGCCACTGGCGATAGTCATTCAGACCAGTCACTGTACAGCTTTTTGGGACTGGGATGATGGTGGCAGTCTTCAGGCAGGTGGGAACTGTCTCCAGGGTAAGTGAGGTGTTAAAGATGTCTGCCAGCACCTCACAGAGCTGATCAGCACATTCCTTCAACACTTTTCCGGGGATGTTGTCTGGGCCAGTTGCTTTGTGCGGATTAATCCTCCTGAAGGTACTCCTTACTTCTGCTGAGGTCACGCTGAGATGCTCTTCATCCGGTGGTGAGGTGAGTCTGGTGCTGGGTGGTCTGTTCGGGTCTTCAAAGCGTGCATAGAACTTGTTGAGGGCATCAGGCAGAGATGGGTCTTTGGGACATTGTTCACTCCTTCCTTTATAATCTGTTATGCACTTAATGCCCCTCCACATGCTCCGAGGGTCTTGTGAGATGAATTGACCCTCGATCCTCTTTGCATATGTGGCCTTGGCCCTCTTAATACCAGCAACCAGCTCTTTTCTTGTCCTACTCAGCTCCTCTGAGTTTCCAGACCTGAAGGCAGTGTTCCTGGCTTCCAGCAGGGTACGCACCTCTGCATTCAGCCAAGGTTTTCTGTTTGGGTAGCTTTTAACATTTCTGATAGTGGAGACTGTGTCAGTACATGTACTAATGTAACCCAGTACTGAGGATGTGTATTGGTCAAGATCAAGCGAACCTCCATTTTCAGCAGCTTCTCTGAAAACCTGCCAGTCTGTTCGATCAAAACAATCTCTCAGTATGGGGCCACTGTCCTGGATCCAACATTTAACTTTCTTTTGAACCGGTCTGGAGCGTCTCAGCGGGGGCATGTAAGCAGGAGCCAGGAAGATTGAGATGTGGTCTGACAGTCCTAGGTGGGGGCGGGGTTCGGCTTTGTATGCATCTTTTACGTTCGTGTAAACACGGTCCAGCGTGCGGTCTCCACGTGTCGGAATCGTCACATGCTGATTAAACCTTGGGAGACAGTCCTTTAGATTCACGTGGTTAAAGTCTCCGGCTACCACGTAAAGAGCCTCGGGGTGTTTGCTCTGCAGCGAGCTGATGATATCATGAAGCTCCTGTAGTGTTTCATTAGCATTAGCGTCCGGAGGAATGTAAACAACTGTGATAAAAGTCACTGTGAACTCTCGGGGTAGATAATGTGGCCGACATTTCACTGTTATTTGCTCCAAAGCCTTCGAGCATGAGCTATTTACAACAGTACAGTTCGTGGACCAACTTTTACTCACGTAAATGCACACTCCGCCCCCCCGTGATTTCCCCGTTAGCTCGCTGCAGCGGTCCGCTCGAAAAAAAAAGTCTGTCATCCAGCTGGAAGACTGAGTCCGGCGTTTCACTTGTAATCCACGTTTCCGTGAGGCAAAGCACTGCACACTTCTTCATCTCTTCTGAGGCGCCCGCTCTCAGACGAAGTAAATCCATCTTGTTGTCCAAAGAGCGGACATTCGACAGAAAGAGAGACGGCATGGGGAGTTTACCGGCTTTAGCGTTAGCTCGTAGCCTCACCATAACCCCCGCCCGGCATCCTCTCCTCTTAAGCCGGGAGCAGCGCTTCCTCTTCTGCCCGCTGGAACGCCTCTGCTGCAGCTTCCAGGTAGATGACTTTAAGATCTGCATTCTGCCGAGCGTAGTTTTGAGTTTGTTGCTGATTTCTGCTATATTTCGTGGCAAATCCGCTCCTATTCTCATCAGTTCGGTTTGGCTATAGCTTACACGCATAGATCGCGCAGAGTCAGGCACAGAGTCAATATCAAAACTTCTAAAAACTGGGATGGTACCGGGAGCCTGTGAAGCTGCAACTGCTCTGAGCGCGGCCATCTTGTCGACTAGAATCATATGTTTTTTATGATTGTCTACTGTTGTTCTGATAAATATCTCTGGATGGTAAACTATATCTTGACTGCAAGTATCAAGCTGAGAAATCCTTCGTTTTCTACAACTGATAGTGGTTGGTCATTAATTATGATGAAGTTTAGCAGCTTCTCTGTAAACATTTGAGCTCAGTGGTTTCAGCGATGTCTACTTCTTGTTCAATACGAAGCAGGCAGCCTGATTTGGGGCAGCCGCGCTCAGTCTGTCCCTCCTCAGAGACGGGCAGACTGAGCGGGGAAGATTGGACGCGGCTGACCGGGGTCGAGTCGCCTCTTTCAGTTTGACCAAAGAGTAGTGCCCCACTGAAGCCACGGAGCTCGAATGTCCATCGTAAAACTGACTTTAACGTGGTTTAATGTGGCGCTATGGCTCTGCAGACATTGTACGATGCTGTCTTGTTTTGTGGTGTTTAGTGTAAAATACTTCCACACAGTGGACATGCTTCGATGAAAAGTTTGTTAGCTGTTAGCAACAGTGCTGCTAACTCAGCCCTCACGTTGTAGCTGGCTGCAAACTATGAACTGGATTTGCTGAATGTGAGGCGAGTCTTATTACTCTGGGTTCATGAGACACACCTCAGTTCAGGAAATCCATTCCATAGTTTGAAGCCAACATGCATCATGGATCGGAAATATCGGCAGGTGGATCTGAAAAATCTGATAAGTAAATTATGCTGGTATCGGAGGCCGATACCGATACTGGATCGGATCGGCCCCATCCATAATTTTGAGTTGAGTTTCTGTGGAAATATTATGCACTGTCAATAGCTGCTTTAGTTTGCTTAGCTTCAGTTAAAAAAAATACGTAGTTCTGACACAACAGATAATCTCACAGCTAATCAAAGTGGGGCCACGACCAAAGTGAAATACTACCAGCTTTTTCTGAAATGTTCCAAAGCAGGTAATAGAAATGCTCTTTATAAACATTTATACTACCACCTTCTTTGGATAATTACTAGGAAGTCTTTGGTTGTGTGTATTGAAGACTGTGTATCAGTCTGCAGTCCTTGATTAGTAATGATACATGTGTTGCAAAATGAAACGTGTTAAGTGTAACATGAAAGAGAAACCATCTGATACAAATATGATGGTGTAAAACCCAGAAATTTATAAGGCAAAGAAACAAGATTTTAACAAGATTGACATAGTCTTACTTTTGAATCAGACAAAGTTACTTTAGTTGAGTACATCTAACACGTTCGTCTTAATACTATACTTTTCATCCTTAAATTATTTATCATCTGTCATGTTTGTCTGGGGATTGTTAGGGAGTGTCGAAACCACAAACTTTTAAACAAGTATCGATTTTAATTATTTTAATTTGCAATGTATCTAAATGTATTCATGTCTACAAAAACACAGTAAGTTAAAGTGATTAAATTAAAGATTATATTAATTGTTATTTGTGACAACTGATTTTTAATCAGTTTATGTAAACTATAAGGTTATATTTTAATTGAATACTGTATTCAATAATTTAAAAAAAAGTAGAAAAATAAATTTGGATTACACTGCATTTCTTTTTTCTTTTTTTTTGTGATGGCCTCCCTTCTCCCCTTACAGCCATCCTCTCCACACCATTATTATGAAATATTTATTCTGGTGACTATTGTTGGATTTCATATTTTTATACCTTTTTATATTTCCTATCAAGCATTCAAATGTCATGTTATACAAAGTGTGTGTGTGTCTTTATTCCAGGGTTGGACTATATTTATAGAAAATGTTTACGAATTCTAACTATTTTACCTTTACATATAATCTTATATTAGCTAATGATAATTTTACAAGTTCACATTTGATATATTCAAGCAATCAAACCATGCCAGATAGTAGACTGATTAACATAAATAAAGCTAGAAAACATTTTTTTAATTTAGACTTAATATAGTTTGACTAAATAAAATCCCTCAGGTTCTCTCTTAATAATAACAATTAGCTTTTTATCGTTTAATCATTGTTGAATACAGGGTCGGTTTAGCTGAGAGGACACAGGGTTAATCGTCACAGTAAGCTACAACAGCAACTAAACTAAAACAAAAGTATAAAAAGGGATCAAGTAAGAACACGCAAACATGAGTTAGATAATAATTAATAGTTATTAATTATTCCTAGAAATAAACAACTTTAACTCAAATCATTTGGTATCACTAAGGTATAATCACGTTAAACAAACAGAGCTAAAACAAAGAACCGATTTCAGTGTGCCATAAACTTTTTATCTGTAGAATTTAGAAACTAACGTCCTTCAGGGGGCTGGCTAGACCAGTAACCATGGCAACCGAAGGGCTAAACCAATCAGAAGAGCTAGCTTTCTCAAGCTTTTATAAAAGCCGGAAATGACACATGCCCAGCGAGCATTTTCCGGGGAAGACCAGACCGAGACGGTTCGTTCTTTAATGCTCCAAATATATGCATATATTTTACAAATGTAATTGTTTGTCTCTGAATACATGTAACCCTGTTTGTCAAATAAATCTTTTATACCGAGGGCGATGTCTCAGCTGTCTTGAACACGACGTGGTAACCAGCCACGACACTATCTAGTGTAGGTTTTTTTTTTGTTTTTTTTTTTTTTTTTAATAGGATAGAAAGAAAGAAAAGACAAAGTAAGACTCCAAAATATAAGAAATATACACAAAGAGAGCACACGGCAAAACACCCGGCCACTGTCTGTTCACCTGCAAAGAACATGACAAAACACAGCAACAAAATACATATGTATAAAGAACTTAAAATATTCATTGCTTTGCAGTAAGTTTCCATAAATATATATGCCCATACCTACGCCTATATACATACATACATACACATGAATATACATTCATATACATATCTATATATCTACATATAAAGCCTACATAAGCATCCCTGCTTCTATTTGTGTGTGGTTGTGAGCATGCATAAGTGTATAAGGCTTCTCTAATAGAACATTTAATAGTAACTGTGAAGCAGCAGAGACCCGACCCCCAAGACCAGAGGCAGACGAAAAAAGGGGGGATCAGAGCCCAAGACCCCAGGAGGGACCCCGACCGCGGAGCCCCCAGGGTCACCCACACAGGACGAACCACTCGCCCACCCCACAGATCGGACCACAGGGGAGAGCTGAAAGAACCCCACCAGCGACCACATACAGTGACCCCCCGGGGCCAACAGCGACAAACTCATAGGCCCCCGCCGGAACCCGCCGCACCGATGCAGGTCCAGGCCCGGGCACCGAGGACCCACACCACCCAGGCCAAGGCCCGACAGGGCCAGAGGACCCGAGCCCCACCAGGCAAACACCAGGCCGAGCCGACACACGCCCAAGCGCCCAGCCCCCGACTCCAAGGGCCCCAAGCGCGCCGGCAGGCAAGGGCACACCCCACCAGGGGGCCGCGCGATAGGGGCGCGATGGCAAGCACCCGCAGTTGTATCAAAGAGGGGGCAGTCCGAGTCTCGGCCTAACAAATACCCATTCATACACAGACACAATCACACAGTCTACACTGCATTTCTACATAACAAAGAATGAAAGTAGAAAAACAAGAATGAAAAACTTAGCTTCATTGTACATATGGCAAAAAAAAAAAAGAACAAACCCAATACTGGAAGATCACCATACACCATCTATTATATACACCTGTGGATCATATGCATGGTCACAGAAAGCCAATGCCTATCATTAGAGGTTAACGGGCAAGAAGCATGGTATAAGCAGGGTAGCAGTAAATGGACTGTACTTATATAGCACCTTTCAATCTTATCAAGACACTTAAAGTGCTTTACACTACAATCTGTGCCCTCATTTACCCATTCATACATCACTCTACTAGATCTCTAGAAAGACTAATCAGTGCTTTATCACATGCATAAACCGATGGGACACACATTTGAGACCATGAGGGGTTCAGTGTCTTGCCCATGGACACTTCAGCATGTGACCGCTGGTGGAATTAAAACCCCAACTCTCCCACTGAAGGATGGCTGCTCTATCACTAAGCCAAAGCTGCCCCACACGGAAGGTCACCAGTACATGCAAGGGGCTACAAAGAACAACAATCATGTGCACACTCCTTAATTTAAAGTTGGAAGTTAAACTAGCATACCTAGCATGCATATATTTGGGCTGTGGGGGAAAAATGGAGTACTCGGAAAAAATCCACGTCTGGAAAAATCTTCAAATATACTGTATGCAGTAAGTGAGTCATTAAGTTTTTCACAACTGTGAATTAATAATATAGAATATGCTTGGTTTGTATTCTTTGTTTTTCTTTTTTGTTTTATTTTTGTCAAATGCTATGCCCTCTAAAAAGAATTGCCCTAGTTTGCCAAAAGTTGTTTTTTTTCTTCTGGACAAAAATTATTTTCATTATATAAAATGTTTCTTATTATTATTTTGGCTGCTCCCTGCGTTAGGGGCCGCCACATTAATTAAACAAAATGTTTATGCCATACTTAAATTTCTTGTTTAAATTGATGTAATTCTAATTAGTCAGTTTTAGGGCTTATGCTCCGCTGTTGATGTGGATTCAGGTGGTATTAGACAGGGAGAGTTAGAGAAATAAAACACAAACACAGACAGTGAAAGTATGTGTAACACGTAGGGAATGAGATCGAGAAATGGGAAGAGGTGTAATGCTAAAGTTGCCTCTTTCAGCTCTGAGGGTCATGTCAGTCTGATCTCATTATCCAGCACTTAGTCCTAGAACAAACAGCCACTGGCCTCCTTCCTTCCCTCATCGCCCCATCCCTCTTTCCCTCCATCCCTTCCTAACGACCAGTACTGCTCATGTCCTAACAACTCGCTTGGCTCACTTACTGTCTAATGACTGCCACTCCTTATTGCCTGTGCTTCAAATCCCATTTATCTCCACTATTGTAGGCTCACATTCAGACCATTCTGCTTCTAATGCCCTGGGAGTGGGCATTAGAAGCAGAACTGGAGAGGCAAGAACGCCAAAGAGGAAGGTTTTGGGAGTGAATGTGTGTGTGTGTGTGTGTTGGGGGGGTGGGGGGGGGATCCCAATATGGACGAGCTTCCTTCCTATAAGGGTGCATTTTATGATGAAGCTTTCAGGTGTTTCCATCAGTCAACCTTAAAATAGTCATGTGCTCGTTTCCTCTCTTTCCTCTCCCAATTTATTTCATGCTAGTCTCAAGTGGCAGGGGTGCTTGCTGATGACCCCCATCCCCAACACACGCACACATTTTTTTGCTACCCCCCATACTCCACCCCACGCTGCTCCTCTACTTGCATCCTCTTCCTCCTCTTGGTCCCTCTTTCCTTTCCTCTTAGTCTTTGTCCTGAGTGTTAATGTGTTAGATGGAGGTCTTTCACCCGGCAAGCACCATTACAGTCATTTCCTCTGTAAAGTGAATGACGGTGATCCATTATTTATCTCAGACTTACTCATTATTCCCTAGCCCATTGCATACCCTCCCAGACAACGCTCTCACAGCTACTCCAGACATTACTTTATTAAGAGGGCGAGGCTGCAGTGGGCTTTCATCAACAACACCATTTTAAAGCAGGTGTGGGCCATGCATGCAAGGGCTGAGTTCATCATCAGAAAGCAGCAGGAGGGCATGGGGTTTCCAGTTTGTGTGTGCGTTTATTAAGTACAGCTTTGTTAACTTTATTGTGCAGAGAGTTGAGTATGAAATGTATTCTGACCAGTTATTAGTCGTGCAAACAATGCTGAAAATTATGTGTCATTCAAGCATGCGGATACAAAAGTTTACAAAACACAGAAACTTTAAATTATGAATCAATACATCTGCTGCCAGTGAGCATTGATTTTGATTTGTTTTGTTCTTATTTTGTACATGAAGAAAAACTTTTTTTTTTTTTTGTCTAATATATTTGCTTTATCATCTACCAAAGCCTCTGAACTGGAGCTCCACCAAGTGGTTTTGTTCTGATCCTCTGACATTAAGTTGCCAAGTTAAAACATCCTAAGCACCTAAATAACAAATCAGTTTCTGGATCTAGAAATATTGTTGAAGTTTGTCTGTAATTTCTTGACAAGTGAACAATACAAAAGTGGTGTCTCATAGGTTTGTAGGTAACTGCTTTATTTGTTTGAGTTTAGCAACTGCGTTCTTTCATTTCTTAAACCTTTAACTCGAAAAGACGGTTGTGGAAGAACTAAAAGATAGAGCTGAAAAGCAGAATTCTGACTGTAAAAAAAGGACATTTTTCTTTACAGTCAACAGTTTTTTTTTAAGAAACCTTATCAGGAGTGAACCTGTTTTCTCAAATCTTAATTAATTTTGATTGGTAGAGGCAAAGCCTGGGAGTCCTCAGTCGTATCATGCATTAGGGTACTACTGTAATGTTGAAATAATGCTAAACCAATATCACTTGTGGCAAGTAGTAATTGTAATGTTACAGTGGCATTGTTGGGATCCTATAAATAAATCACTGTGTTTCAGGGATTTAATGTGTTTGCAGGGTAAGCATCCTAATTGCCTGCCCTTGCAGGTGAAAGGGCGATCGTGGTTTTGCCCATTACGTTGCGTGTATTTGTTGTTTTAACTAAATTAATCAAGAATCTCTAGACAGATTTGAATGAAACTAAAACATTAAACATTGCGTCCAGATATCCAACTAATATTTTTAAAGTTATCATCATTAAGATGGCTGCTACAGCTAAGCGACAATAACAAACACAAAAATGTCTATAAGACAGTCAGTTTTACAGGTATTTAGTTAATATGTTGCCAAATATTTACTCAGATCACTAACTGCTTGCATGGGAGCTTGTTTTTTAAAACTTAGCCATTAACTACTGAGGTCAAGTTTGTCTGTCTTGTAGAGGCTTATAATCATATCCAACTCAACTTTAAGTACTACTCTTTGCACAGTCTTTAAAACTATGATGTTGAATCTTGGTGTCAACCATTTTTGCCTGTCAGCAAAATATTTAATGTACGACTGAACAGATTTTAATGAAACTCTCAGAACGTAATCAGTGGATGACATCTACAACTGACTGACTTCTGGATTCACTCTATGTCAACTAGACCTCAATAGATAAGCAATATTAGCAAACACAAAAATGTCTGTACTTTTGTCATTTACACAGACATTGAGTTTAAAAGTGGATGTTGTAGTAGATATGAGACTTTCCCAATACGTACTCTGAGCATTACAAATGGCAAGTCAGCTTTTATTAAAATTTGCAGTTAACTACAACAGTTAACGCTGTCCATCATTTACCTTGTTTTCATTACCAACTGCACAAACTTAATGAAATTCTTAAAAAAATAACCATTGGATATTTTTCTAGAATATCTTTTAGTGTCGGGGGGCATGGTGGCACAGTTGGTAGAGCTGCCACTTCTCAGTGAGAAGGTCGCCGGATGGAATCCCATCCGGGGGGCCATATTGGGTGAAGTTTGTATGTTCTCAGCATGCATGGGTTTTCTATGGGTACTCCGGTTTCCTCCCACAGACCAAAAGCATGCATGTTAGGCTGATTGGTAACTCTAAATTGCCCCTAGGTGTGAATGAGAGAGTGAATGGTTGTTTGTCTCGTTTGTCTCTATGTGTCCTAATGATGGACTTAAGACCTGTCCAGGTGTCCCCCGCCTCTCGCACAGTGATAACTGAATATGGGCACCAGTGACTCTTGTGACCAGAAAATTAAGAAGTGAGTGAAAATAGGATGGATGGATGATCTTTTAGAGTCAACCTAAAGTGATTTGCCCCCCCCCCCCCCTTCTTCAGCAATTCTTTGAATGCTAACACACCTCGCAAGACATTGCAAATCAAACCAGATCGTCATCATTACAAGGTTTGACAAAAATCACCTCTAACTCTGTTCCTTATCATGAGATTATATTTGTTTAAAACTTTGGCATAAATTGTGGCAAGTTCTCTGTATTCCTTTGCTAGAAGTTTAATCTTGCTGGAGGCCCAGTCTGACCTACTCTGAATTATAATCTAGTTTGGACCAGATCAGATCAGTCTCAGCTTCTCACAACGAGCAAACCCAGGGTCAACACCTGATATGAAGTCATTTTTGTTTGCTTGCTTCCAACATTTAGATAGATTTGCACGACCCCATTATCCACCTTCAGAAACAGATAAGACCAATGACATCACACAGTCACCCCACTGATACACTCTGATAGGCTGTGCCTGCCCTGGAAGTGGAGGCGGAGCTAAGGGCCAACATAAACTGGGGCGTCCAGTTGCACCGGGCCTCCGCTTCCGGGTAAAGACAGGCTGGACGGATGCCTCATCGCTGAGCATGTAACTTTTCCTGCCTTATTGACATTAAACGGTAAATTGAATTTACTTATCTTGACTTTATTGAGTTTGTGTGATTTTTCTCTCCACCTGGGAAGAAAAGAACTGGAAGGGTGCCATGGTCGTATGGCTGACACCTTAGTCATTCATTCAACCTTTATTTATACAGGTTAGTCTCATTGAGCCTCAAGGACTCATTTACAAGAAACAAAAAACTTATAATGAAGAACTTTTAATCTTAAAAACATATTTTTTTAGGGTATTTGTAATTTTACCATGTAAGCAAGGCTGGATTAACCATATGGGCAACTGGGCAAGTGCCCAGAAGCCCACGATCTCTAAGGGGCCCAGAGCAGTGAGGGCACAAGCAAAATATCTGGTTATCATCTGCTTTACTTGGAGCCCTGCGCTGCACAGAGAGACTGCTGCGCTTCCGCTGCATTTAGGCCGCCACGCCTCCTCCCAGCGCCGGCTGCTGTGGCTCTCGGGTTTTATTTATTTCTATTTTTTTAACTGAGTGCAACCTGTCAATCAATCCAGTAGGCGTGTCAGCAACTGACCAATCAACAACCTCAATTTGTCCCGATGGCAAACGCCCCTTACCTGCAGATAAGCCCATCAGTTTTTGTTTTTTTTCTAGAACTTTATTAATACACAAAATATAACAATGCAACAACATACAAATACAAACTCATGAAGGGTGTCATAATTACATTTCACAAAATAATGAAAGAGAAAAAATAAACATAAAAAATTTAATAAATAATAAACAAAGGAGTGCAACTATATAAAAAAAACATTGTTTTAATTAAAACAATAAGGTTTTATCTGTTGTGAGATGGTTCTAGCAGTTTTGCAGTTTTTTAATCTACTTAATGAAGAATAGTATGACCTAAAATTGTTCACAAAACAGGAAGGACTTATTATCCCTCCTCTTACTACAGTGAATATGGTACTTTGCTATAAGTATGACAATATTTATGGCATCAGAAAAAAGCTGAGATTAAGTTATCCACATAAAGTAAAATGGCATCAGCATCAAAATAATGAATGTTAAGTTTGAGATCAATCCAGTTTCTTATGTTTGACCAAAGACTTTGTACTGACATGAAAAAATAAATAAAAATGCTCGAGGGATTCATCTTCTGACTTACAAAAGGCACACAAATCAACATCAAATTTAAATCTTCTTTCAAGAAACATTGGTATAGGTTATATCTTATTTATTATTTTTAAATGATCTGCATTCACTTTAGGAGATTTAGGCCATTTGACAAATTTAGAATGAGCAGAAGTCATTCTGGTTTTATGATTTATAATGGGAGGTTTCTTGAAGGAATCTTTGTTATAATCAGTAAATCCTTTGTCACAAACATTCATTGATAATCTTATTGCATTCCAAGTCAACTAAGTTACAGTCATTTAATTTTAATGTGGGCATTAAATCGTCACCTTTGAATATATATAACATTTTTAATTAATTGAATCAGCTGTTGGTCAGGCTACTTCTTGTTATGCCATTAACTATGAAATAATTATTGAATCAAGTGTTTACTTGTGTAGGTAAAACTAGATGTTAAACAAATGTTAAAATACAACAGAATGCAGGAAATGGCATCTACTTTATTGAAAATTTTCTGGGGGGACCACCCCGCACCACCGCCAGCTGTGATGCGCATTAAGTTTAGTTTTAGAGATTAATATGTTTATAGTTTTTTTAAATAGGTTTAGAGAATAATATTTTTTGCTTTTTGTTTGTGAAACAAGATCAGAAGAAGCTGGTTCTGGTTCAGTCGATTGGACCCGGTGTTACAACATATTCTGTGACCTGCAACAGTGCAACACCGCCCTCTACGGTCACAATATACGGTGGTCACAGAATATGGTGTAACACTGGTTCGCAACGCGCTCCAAACGGTCAGGAAGTTGATTCATTTTCTGTTTCCTTACGGTAGTTGAACCAGAAGATTCATCTTTAGTGAAATATTAGTATTTCTACCTGTTTGCCAAAACTGGGTCTGCTCTGCTCTGTCTGTCTGCTTGGAGGAATCCATTTTGTAACCCGCGCCCGGTGCTGATCACGTGACATGTGACGCGATGTAACAGTGGTGTAATGACGTCACCACGAATACTCGACGTGAAATTAAAAACCTCAATAGGTGTCCTAGGAATCGATGTGTAGATTAATCGAGTAGTCTGTTAAAGCCCAATGTCTTATGGTGTTCAAAGTGCATTCAACTTAACTCAGTCTTGATTTGTGTCAACAAGAGGACATAGTAGCATTTATAGTTCTTTATGAGCATTTGGATATTTATACATAAAAATACACTTGGTAGTTAGATTTTTAAGTATATTTACTGTATACTATGGTAATTTATTCTGTATTTTGCCAGATTATGGTGAATCTGGGGTCGTGATGATGGGGCCCTTGAAGATTGTTGCCCAGGGTACAGCAAATTGTTAATCTGGCCCTGCATGTAAGCGCATCAAGTAAAAGTACATTTGGTAAATGTTGATTTTTTTTGGGACTTTGATTCAATTTTACATTGTAGAACTGGTGTCATATAATCGCTATACAGCAAAGGCATAACTGATGTGAAGTACTAAAAAAGTACTATTACACAGTTGTATTTATTTCAAGCAAACAAGGCCAGCTGATTCATCTACAGAAAGAAAATATGAAAATGTTTCCTTGAGTGCTGTGTGGGGTGAGAATGTGGGAAGAAAAATGGATGTAATGAGAGAATTCAAAGAGAAAATGAGAAAACCTCAACGAGGTCACATCTGATGAAAGCTCTGCTCTTCTCTGAACATTGACAAATGTTCTGCAAATCAGTGCAGTGTAGAGACATTTCATTAATCTTACACTTTATCCAAGCTTTATGGAGTTGTGCTTAATAAAGCTGCACACATACAAAATGTTCTCTGCTCTAACTAGTAATGATTAGAGGATATTAATGTCTTCTGAAACTAATGAATCTGCAGCACACCCATGACCTCTTTTGGCTCTGAGTTGCATTACAGAGGTAGCTCCCCACAAAATGGTCTTCTTTTGTCTTTGTGCAAATGTTTCATCACTTATTTTCAATCTTATACCAAGCATTGTTGCTATCGCCTCTCTCCATCCTGTCGCTCGTCCTCACAAAGCTGAATCTGCACCTCCTCCTCCATCACAAACCTCCCCTTTTTACCCCCACACTGCCTGTGACATCAAGTGCAATTGGAGACTTGAAGGATCGGGTAAAAAAAAAAAGAAAAGTCTTCGACGGTGCTGTCAGTGGGGCCTCAGTCACAGTTTCTACCCATGTCTGGTGCAGAGGTATACACACATGGCAAATTAATCCCTGTGCCCTGTCTGCCACACATAGCGCTCATGTCAAAAGTAGTGTGCTGTGTAGAGTGCGGGGTGACATTTTCGAAAGACGTACACACTGTGGGGAAGTTGTTACTTTCAGAAATAACACAGGAGGCCATAGAGAGTGGGGGAAACCTAATGAATGGAGAGATTTAGAAAACAGGAGAAAGAGAGGATAAAACAGGCAAGCTAATGAAGGGTAAACGAAAGGACACAAATAAAGCAGCTAATGAGACAGATGCATCAACCTGCTGTGACCTTTTCCTCTTTATCTAATCATGCATGCCTTATTATGGTCTTTTTATTCACTGTTTACCATTAATAATAGCTGTTGCTGTCTCTTCGGCCCCCATGCAGCACTCATACAGATTACAGACCCAAATCAAAGCCATTTGTTTTACTAACTCTCATTTGTTTCAGTTAGTCTTTCATCCATTGATTGCTCAAACATTCCTGCTGTGCAGTGTCAAAACTAAGTTTTGTTGAAGTTGAAAGTACACATGGAAACACTTTGTTTTTAAGCTCATAAAATGTATTTTAAAAGAAGAGAAATGTCCAGTAAACCAACAAGTCCACGAGTGCACCTGACCTGAGGATCATCTCAGGTCCTTCATCAAATCTCACAACAGCTCGGCAGTCAATCTTGGCCTGGCAGCAAGTCAGTGCCAGCATCTCTTGCTCTTGTCATGCTGGTGAGATCAGAGGAAGCAAATGCCCTTTTCATTTGCCAGGTGTCAAAAAAGACTTTCATACAGCTGATGCATGTGCATGTGTGCCACACTTATCAGCATCAAGCTCTAAATGTGTCTTGAAATGTACGTTTAGCATTACATCCCGAGTACAGCATGCCGATATGATAAATCATTAAGCGTCTGCCCTTTTCCATGGGAATTAGTTAAGACTGCACTGAATCCACAGCTTTTTGCCTTACTTATCGGTGGAGCCTACTCCAGATGTTGCATCACAGCTGGGCTTGTGCCATCAGGTGCTTCAAATTGACCATACTCGATTTAATTGCTTGGTTACTTTGTTATCTTTATCCAAATGCAGTTTGTGAAATCACTTTACAAGCTAACTAAATCAAGCTACCATATGCCTCGGTACGTTTGCACCAGCCCTGAATGATTGAAGCTTATAAACAACAACTGGTGCTGCTCCTCCCTCTTGAGAACGCAGGGAAGTTGGAAACACACTGCAGCAAAGTGTTTTCCCATCTGAGATAAAGAAGACAAACTAAATGACTAACAGACATCTCTACACAAAGGCACACTTAGCCTATATATGTCAGGGAACACCCCCCCCCCCCCAAAAAAAAAAAAAAAAAAAAAAAAAACTTTGTGTGATTTAAAAACCTTGATGTCTCTGTATCATGTTTTACACAGCTTACACAAACTAACTTTACAGACAGGCTGTCTGATCTGGAAAACACTTTGCTGTTGATGTGAAATTCCTCATAAATCAGTGTTATTTGCACTACTTAGATTTTTGGACAAGCTATACCTTAAGTATATGATCAGGGTCAGCAGAACACTCTGATGCCAACCTGTGTTGTTGACCTGCTGTTCATGGTATTTAATTTATTTAATTTATTTATTTATTTACTTACTGAACTCTATTAATCCCCAGTAGGGAAATTAATTCTCTACATCTGTCCCATTGCAAATGTGAGCACAAATGTGAAGCAGTGTGCTGCCATCTAGGGTGCCCGGGGAGCAGATGGTGGGGGTTAAGGGTGTTGTTCATGGGCCCATTGTGGGGCAAAATGAGGGTGGAGGCGGGTGTGGGCGTTTCACCTTTTCCAGCAACATTTTGAGGTTTTCTGTCTGGGGAGTTGAACTGGGGTTGACCAGTGACCCTCCAATCACAGGCCCAGCCTCTCTAACCTCTGCCCCACTACTCCCCAACTGGGAGTTTATCAACTGGACCATAAGGTGACTGGTGTAAACTGTGATTGACAGTGTCAATGTGTTGGCTGCATGTATTTATTTTAAAATAGTAAATGAGAGGAGTTCAGTAGCCACTTGCAATATTTGAAATTTGAGTATTTCTTGAGAAGGTCACAAAAAATGCTATATTTATTACCACCAACTTATAAATTTAACTTAGCTAATAAACAGTCTTTAGCCCTCCTTGCAAGGTTTAGGAGTCTGGATGGCAAATTCATCAGTGATGGAGAAAATTGTTTTTGTTGCCTTTTGTTGTTGCTAGGGCAACGGTACATCCTACCTTTCTGATTCTACGTTACCAACACAACAACTGTAATGTATATTAAAAGCTTTTTTCCTAAAAAAAAAATAAAAAAAATAAGTAAATATATAAAAAAGCATCCTTGTCGAACAACATTAACAGATTTATTTTTACTGCAATACAGAACCACGAAGGTGTCAAGCACTTTATGGCACTGATTAAAAAAATACTTTAACTCAATTATATTATGTTACTTATTTTTATTTATTATATATTTATTTATTATATTATTTTATACAAGTAATTATTTTAGTTACTTGTATCCTGCAAGGCTGTGTTGTAAATAAAGCTAAGCAGGTATCAAAATGAGATTTTTTAGGGCAGATTATCACCATGACCCAAAATTGATAACTGGGACCAACATTTTCGAATGGCACGTTTAATAAATGCACTTGTTATCTAAAAAGGTTCAACAAAAATATGTTAACATTTTTAGCCAGTCCACTTTACAACTTCAAATAAAATATGTTGGGGTATTTTTAGGCAATGGGATCAAGCTTCAGAGGTAGTTTTTCAAACTGAATTGAATCATTCAGCAGCAACCAGTTTAGACTTTAGTGGTCGAACTTGTTGAAAAGGTCTTTCTTGTTTTGACTACAATAAAAAAAAAGTCACTAAGACAGGGGCAAATAAAAGAGAGGAGTGTGTGACTACTCACCACACTAGCCTTCAACTATATTCCCTAAAACGAGCTGCTGTCTGTAACGCTTTTTGTAAAAGAATAAAACAGCCGCTGGATATAATCTAACTGATGTGTTGACAAAAGTAAGTGACAGATAAATTTAAGTCCACTAAAATGTCAGGAAAGTGTGTCTCCTTATTGAAAAAGGCATACATCATCTTTCATACAATGTGTTTGTGTTCAGGAAGAATCACACCAGGCTACTTCAAATATGGCTTGACCTAGACGGATTCTCTCACTGAAAAGGGACGGGGAAGTCTGAGATTGTCATCGATGTATGTTCCCATACAATTATGAAATTAGTTCTCTGCATTTAATCCATTACACCTGGGATACACCCAGGTGGAGCAGTGGGCAGCTATGTAAGCATCCGGGGAACAAATGGGGATTGGGTGTCTTGCTCAGAGACACCACGACATGTGGGAATGGCTAGGGCGTCGAACTGTGATTTTCTGGCCCCCAGTCGGCTGCCCTACCTCTACCCCATCTCAGCCCCCTTTAGAAACATTCATATATTTAAAAAAAGTCATTCTACATAACCTCCACTACAGCTTTACAGACAGCCAAGTAACAAACATAACAGAACTAGGTCATTTGTGGACTAAAAGACAAAATTGTTTTGATCAAAAGGAAAAGTCTCTGCAAGGAAGTATAAGGAAAGAGAAACTTTAGAACAGTTTTGAGTTATTTATTTTCATTTTCTTTTCTTTTCCAGGGGTGCTTTAAGCTTTATGTTTTGAGGATCGGTTTGACTCTGGTGTTAGTGAAGGCGGGCCCTAAAAACACAAAAACACAGCAAGTTGTAAAAACACCTGTAAGTCTGGCGTTACACCTAGAGGCATTTGAGTTTGAAAGTCTCAGTAGGAACATGGATAAGCAAGTTTTACTTCACACTGAAATGTATTATTTTTAATGGTACAAAATAATCTAAAACTGTTGATTCTTCCATTAAATATGTGAATTCTGCATGGGGCTATAGATGGTTGTGAAGCCAGCGTAACAAAACCTATTTATGTCACAGACGCTGCTTTGTTTGGTCTTATGCTAAACGTGAACATCCACGTAGTGCTGAGAAAACAACAGTGCGGAGTTTAGCGAATGGTAGGAAATGTGGCAAGACTACAGGGATCACAGATCAAACCAATTGCCTGCAGAGAAAGAAGAAAGTAGAGAAGCAGGGAAAGGAGGATGAGAGGAGAGTTTGACAGAGAGATTTAAAGAGAAGTGCCTTTCTATACAGCCTTTGGGACTCTCAGGTGCGAGGGAGAAAAGGACGACTGTCTATTTCCCAATCTCATTTCCGTTGAGACCCGTCTCTCCATCCTCGCTATTTAGGCTTTGTATGTGCATGTGTGTGTGTGTTTGAGCAAAAGAAAGAAAGAGAGAGGGAGATGGTATCTTCCAGCTTGCCTGGAGACATGGCACTGTGTTTCACAGATAGATCAGCAGTAACAACCACTTCCACTAGCGGAGCTGTCACATGCCGCTGCTAACAAAGCTACAGCTCCCATTGCTAACACAGGTCACATGTAACAAGCAGAACAGCATGACTTGTACCCATACTGCGCTTAATGCTTTTTTTTGCCACATCAAAACTATAATTTCTCACAGACAGTACACTAAAGTCTCTCCCTCTCACTTCTGTTGTCAATACATGATGATGCACATGCTGTACATTTGTTTTTCAGTTAAAGTTACAGTCATGGGGTGAGTTTTATCTGATGTCCTAAGCAGATACAAAATTAAAAGCAGTTTATAAAACAAGTGCACTAAACAAACACTATATGCATTAAAACAATTCATAAAACGAACCACACAAACTTCATGTTTTCATCAAAGTTCATGGTCAATAATCCAGGTAAATCCAGGTTTTTACCTGGATCACTGAGCATGAACATTGATGTTTTGATTTAGTCAAAAAACGTCCAATACAAAAACAACTGGACTTATTTGTAACAGAAGACTTTCCGCTCCTCATCCCAGGAGCTTTCTCAATTCTGAATTGAATTGAATTGAATTGAATTGAATTGAGAAAGCTCCTCGGATGAGGAGTGGAACTTCTTCTGTTACAAATAAGTCCAGTTGTTTTTGTATTGAACATTTTTTGAATTGATCATGTCCTGGATGACTGAGAATCTTCACCAGCATATTGATGTTTTGAACCACTTTTGCCATGGCTGCCTCAGAGGAGTCGACAGGGGAGGGGGTGGACTCCAGAACCCAGCTTATAACCATCAAGCTTGTTGGCCCACTTTGTGAGTGCTCTACTTTTGGGACTGAGTTTGTTGTAGCTCCTCGGATTGATGAAGTCCTTTGGATGAAAGATAAAACATTTCACCACAAAGAAACCGTCCAGAGGACCTGACTTATCTTAGCTAAACATCATGTTCTGAAAGATATACAGTTAAAATATAAATAATAAAGATAATAAATAAATAAATAATAAATAAATACATAATAATAATAATAAATAAATAATAAATATAAATAATAAAGATATACAGTTTGCGGGGAGTGGTGGCGCAGAGGTTAGAGAGGTGGGCTTGTGATCCGAAGATCACCGGTTCACGCCCCGGCCCCGACAACATCAAAAATTGTGGGTGGGGTAGGTGAAACACCCACACTTGCCCCCACCCTCATTCGCCCCACTCTGGGCCCATGAGCAAGGCCCTTAACCCCCACCATGTGCTCCCTAAAAAAACAGGTCTCTCTGAAAATGAGTTCTCGTGGCTCAATGAGACTAGCCTGGATAAATAAAGGCTAAATGAAAAAAAAAAAAAAAAAAAAAGACCATTGCACAAATGAGTACATGACTGATGTTCTTTAAGCCAAATTTGACTTTATTATTTACTAAACAATAATCAATCATTTGAAAAAACAGTGTCCACAGACTATGTATACCCCACAATGACCTTGAACTGCAATACCTTAAAGTTATTGTTTATTGTATGACTCGACCAGTCTCTCACATGGTTGTGGATGAACTTTACATGTGTTCATTGAGGTTTGTAGATGTTCATTTAAGGTCCTGCCACTGCATTTCAGTCAAGTTGGGGCTCAGGCCATTGCAACACCTTGATTTTGTGTCTTTCTGAGCCATTTGGTAGTAGATCTGCTGCTGCGATTGGACCATTGCCCTGTTACATGATGCCATATTGGTCCAAGTTCAGCTGCCATGTGACTCCAGAATACTTTGGTTTACAGAGGAATGTATGGTCAGCTCAATGACTTCAAGGTGTGCAGCTCTTGTGGCTGTAAAATAAGCCCAGTTTATTACAAAACCTCCACCATGCTTCACAGATGTTATGAGGTGGCTGTGCTGATATAGTGTTTGGTTGTTGTTTTTTGATGTCTTTCATTTTTGCCACTGTTAACATAGACCTGCATGCTTCAAATAATCAAAGTGCCAATACGGCTTATATAGATTCAGTCACACTGAAATGATCAGTTAGTGAAGAGTATTTGATCAGCAGCACCAGCCTCCTACTTCCCTTTTACAATCCCGAAGAGGCAACAAAAATAAGTTTAGTTTTCCACATAGTGTTTTTGAATTCTGGCTGTTTCTCTTTAATTAGTCAGGACGTGATGGAATCTGTTATGTGTTTTTGCTCACTTGAGGTTAGATTTGAACAATTTCAGAAGCTGGTAAAGTCCAGATAAAAAAAAAAAAAAGGAAATTCCAATAAGTATACCCATCATATGAAAGAGGATGGACTTTGCATTTCTTATAACCGTGTTTTGTACAGTGTTTAAACCATTCCCATATTATTGTAAATTAACAGAGCATAAAACTCAAACATACACACATGGGATAAATTAAATACGTTGCACTAATTCTTCTGCTTTGGAGTAATCCTTAACTGGCTCAAAATTAAATGGGGACTTGACATCCAGCTTGTGGATAAAAAAGTCTGCTTAAGGTTTAAAATAATAAAAAACAATAATTATGGTGTAAAAACAAATACTTATTATGTGGCTATTTTAAAAGTGAAATATTAGTAGCTCTTAATATTTTATTAAATTTCAAACTCAAGCACAAATACTGTTGCTCACTTAATAGACCCATCACCTTCCTTTTCGTTATATTTCTTAACTCAATTCCTCCTACCCCTGTTATTTGCGATGCATGCAGCAAAGAGGATGAAATATTTTCCTCTGCCACCAGTGGAGACACCATATAATGTAATGGAAGATAAAAACAAGGAGAAGGGAGATAGAAAGGACACAGGTAGATAGTGTATATATGGAGAGATATACACAGAGATAGAGAGAAAGACAAGGACGTGTAGGCTTGTCCCGAGGGAGGTGCTGGCCTTAATTATGCGAGTGTGGCTCATCAGTCTCCAGGCTGCCCTCTGGCCCATGTGTCCTTTCTCCTTGTGGACTGGGAATTGAACATTGTCGTACTGTTTGTCCATGGAATTAGTCTGACAGATTAACAGCTAAACACCCACAGATAACACCAGAAGCTCCACAGGGACCTTGCTGCTTGGGGAGAAGTAACCGAGACAAAAGAGATGTAAAAAGGAAAAAAAAAAAGAGGAGATAGAAACCGTTTTGGTTCAAAGCAAAGAGAGAACTTTAGTTCTTGGACTTTTTTTAAATCTGAAAATCTTGGTGCAATAAAGAAGTTAGCTTAATTACAAGGTGAGAAAAGGAAAATGAAAAAGAGAGCAGAGATGAAGAAAGTGTGTGTAATAGGGATAGATGAGGTAATGTACAGGGTGAAGAGGAGGAGAGAATCAAGGAAGTCATGTAGGGACTTGCTAATTGGAACAACAGCAGCAGCACGCTTCTCCAGAGTGACTAATTCTACTCCAGGATGTAATGTCAGTGACAGCTTCCTCTGTCCTATGCTACTTTAGCAAATTACATTCAATAGAAATTGTAAATGCATATTTTGGAATTGTATAAAATCATATAAAGAAAAGATAAAAGTAAAATTACTTGTGCATATTGTTTAAAAAATAAGTTTGAATTCAGATTTTGAAAAACTAACTCCAATCTCTAAAGTACCAGCAGTTCATAGAAAGAACTGTATTGGATAAACCTTCCATTGTCTTCAGCATTACATGATTGTTTACATAGACCATGGTTATTTGCAGGTTGAAATAGCAGCAGCAGCAGCTATAGCTGTAGTATTTACAGTGCAGCCTGGGACACTTCCAGTAGATATATCATATTCCTGCTAGAATAAACATGAAATGCAGTGTTCCCTCATTGAAGACTGAACTTGGCAAAAGGGCCTTCTCCTGCTCCGCTCCTGTTTCCTGGAATATCTTACAAAAAGATCTGAAGCTCTCGACCTTGACATCTCTAAGTGGCTTTAAGAATCTGTTGGACTCCTGGCAGGGACCAATGCAGACATGTTCCTGTTTTTAGTTTTCTACATTCACCTTAGAACCTAGCTGTTTTTGTTAACTTTTTTAGCCATCCTATTTGTTTAAAAAAAAAAAAAATACTGGAGTATGACATTTTATAACTGTTTATTGTTGTCGCTGTTGTCCATTGTTGTCATCATTCTTTGTTGAAATCAGGTATCTCTTGTAAATGAGTCCCCGAGGCTCAATGGGATTTACCTGTCTAAATAAAGGTTGAATGAAAATTTTATGCATGCAAAATCATGCATAAAATACCATAATTTCAGATCAGATCAGATCCACAGATACTGGTGATTCTGTGCTGCTTGTCCTGTTGGACCTCACGGCCGCCTTTGACACCATCGACCATGAGATCCTCATTGCTAGGTTGGAGCAGTGGGTGGGCATCACAGGATCAGCCCTCAATTGGTTTAGATCCTACCTCACTGACAGATCCTTAGGGGTTGAATGAGTATATAATTTTTAAACTCGACATTAACATAATAAAACCCGAGTAGAACTCGAGTATTTGATGACGTCATAGATCTCAAGATAAAAAATTAATAAATAAATAAAACAGCAAAAAAAGCTAATTATTTACAAAAAAAAAGGACCAACAAAACATTAGGAGCATATATTATGCTCCTACCATTTATCATACTGCAAATAAGTCACAGGAAAAACTAAACTATTAGTTATTATTATTAAACTGCAAACGTGAAGAAACGTGGGCGTCAAAAACGAAACTTAACCGAAACTGGTTCGGTGGATTGGACCAGGTGCTACACCATATTCCGTGACCTGCAAACAGTGCAACACCGCCCCCTACGGTCATACGGTGGTCACATAATATGACGTCACTACGGATACTCGATGTTAAAATTTAACCTCGATAGATGTCCTAGCAATCGATGTGTAGATTACTCGAGTACTCTGTTAATGCCCTAGTCTCCATCAAGGAGTTTAGTTCTGCAGAGGCAGAGCTTAAATGGGGGGTTCCGCAGGGGTCCATCCTGGGTCCCCTCCTATTCTCTTTATACCTGCTGCCGCTTGGTGCTATTTTCCGGAAACACAACATGCCCTTCCACTTCTATGTCGATGACTGTCAAATTTACTTCCCCCTAAGACACAGTGGTACATGTTCTATTCAACTGCTGCTCGACTGCTTGGCTGACATCAGGGACTGGATGGCTTTAAACTTCTTAAGTTTCACTGAAAATAAGTCTGAAGTCATGTTGTTCCCTCCCAACGACATGATCACAAACCACTGCATCGACATCTCCGCTCTAACCCTGTCAGAAAAACAAAGAGTCACTGATCTGGGAGTGATCATGGACCCTTCCCTGAAACTTAACAATCACGTAAACATGATTGTTAAATCATGTTTCTTCCAACTGAGGCGGCTGTCTAAACTGAAACCCATATTGTCCAAAAAGAACCTGGAGACAGTAATACATGCATTCATTATATCTAGGCTTGATTATTGCAATTCACTCCTGTTTGGTATCAGTCAGACCTCCATTGCACGACTACAACTGGTCCAGAATGCAGCAGCCCGATTTTTAACCAGTACAGGCAAAAGAGAGCACATTACACCAGTGTTGTCCTCACTGCACTGGTTACCGGTTCACCTTCGAATCCAGTTCAAAATACTGATGTATTTCTACAAATCACTGAACAGTCCCCCCCCCGATCTCTCTGATCTGCTACAACCGTATGTCCCACCATGTTCCCTGAGGTCAGCGGACCAGTTGCTCCTCACAGTTCCAGGATCTCGTCTTAAGCGCAGAGGGGACAGGGCCTTCTCTGTAGCAGGACCAAGACTTTGGAACGAGTTACCTCTGCTTGTCAGACCGGCCCCCTCCCTCTCGGTTTTCAAGTCCCATTTAAAAACTCACTACTATTCAGTAGCTTTCAACACCAGATGATCTGTGTTTTGAACTTGTATGCTCCACACTGGTTTGTTGTCGTTGTCTGCATCGTTTTTATGTCTATATTCTGATTTACTTCATTTTGTATTTTGCTTTGTGTGTTGCCTGTTGTTTTGTCTGTACAGCACTTTGGTTAGCCTCGTCGCTGTTTTAGGTGCTCTATAAATAAAGTGGTATGGTATGGTATGATTTCTTTCTTTTTTTTTTTTTTTTTCCAGATTGGAGTTGTTTTAAGAATACATTAGCCAATAGTTCATCACATTTGTCAAAAATAAACTTTTTTTTAATTATTATTAAACTGAGGTTGCTCTAAGAGCAATCTACAACAAGTAACACATTCATTGTTTATAATCATTTAAAAAAACCTCAAATTGAAAATTAAGCATTATTCTCCTTCCTCTGCTAAATCAGTTGTACAGTATGATATATATATATATATATACACACAAGTATATACACACAATGAGATAACTCACCCTTTTCAAAGTAATCATGTTGTTTTTAAATCCAACATGTGGCACAGTGCAATTCAACTTAAAGCAGGCATAGAGAAGTGTGTAAAATAGAAAAATAAAAACAATAAACAGAAAAAAAAAAACCCACACTGAATAACTTTTCTATTCCACAAAGACATGAGAGCTAAAATACACTGCCACTTGATCAAAAGACCCTTCCTCGGGTGTCGACTTTTATATTGCTGGCAGGAAACCAGAGCTTTAAAAGAACTATTAAAAGCATTGAACATCCCTTTACCTTGAAATGTGTTGTTCAGCTGTTGCAAAGCTCCTGTGGAGTTAATTAAAAGCTGTTTATGTTTATTATCTTTCTAACATATAGTGACTCCAGGCTGTGCTCCACTCATTGCATGCCCGTTTTGATTACGATGGTATGACCGACAAATGCAAAATGACTGTAGTGAGTTGCAATGTAAGTCTGAGGAGGTGAAAATAGATATTGTATGGTTTTATCTGTTTGTACAGTTTACAGAGAACACACTTTAACCCACTGTTATCTCACATAAAAACTGCCTCATGCAGCCTAAAAGACTGCAGTAATTGTGTATTAATGAAGATGTCGAGATGGAGAACGCTTGATGTCTGACCTGATCTAGCGATTGCAGGACCTCCTTGGTGCAGGCAGCTTGTGTCTCTGTGTTTTAGAAGGTTTAGTTATCTATTATGTATGAAGGATTAGTCTCCTTCAGCTCCATGCTCTGTTGGGATATCAGCTCCTTGATAGCTCTGACTGTCAGATTCTTCACTTGTTTGCAGGTTAAGAGCCGCCACCAGCACACACCGACTCCCAGAGTCCTGTTTAACCTTGAAGACAGAGTGACACAAGTCTGCTAACAATCAAATCCTGGAGGGGAAAAAAAATAAAACAATACCGGCCTCTGGTATGGAGTGCCCGGGCTCAGGTGGTATGGGACAGAGTGGGGTTAAGCAGTTGGTGACAGAGTGAAACAAAGACACACATACATAGGTACTGTACAACCCCCCCACCCCCCACCCACACACACACACACACACACACACATATATATGTATGTGTATGTATATATATATATATATATATATATATATATATATATATACATACACTCAATAGCCACACATGCTGATTCCCACACGCACGCACGTGCACACACACAGATATATGTATATAAACACAATGAAGCTGCAGGGTTCAGCTGCACATAGACAGCTTAGAATTGGCTTGTTTCATATGCATATAAATATTAATAAAATATCCTCGACGGGCCACAGTCCAGCTATGCTCCTGTAATCTCTTACAATTGAAAGCCAAGGCTCATGAGATGAGAAGGAGAGGAGGCAGCGGAAGAGAGAGAGAGAGAGAGAGAGAGAGAGAGAGAGAGAGAGAGAGAGA
>NC_056501.1:31594932-31605094 GCF_014905685.2 Nematolebias whitei | reverse complement strand
AGAGAGAGAGAGAGAGAGAGAGAGAGAGAGAGAGAGAGAGAGAGAGAGAGAGAAGAAAATGGAAAGAAAGAGAGAGTATAAAAGGCCTTTGTGATTCATCATTCTGAAAATGTCTCAGATGTGGAGAAGGTCTGTAATCCATCAAAATCTCTTTTCTTATTAAATTCTTTAGGATACACTTTCCACTCCCTAAATGTGGTTCACTGTCCCTTTTGATTTGATGCACAAATAGGTAAAAAAGCAAGAACTAAGTGTAGCCCCCATACATACCTCCAGAAACAAAGATTATGAAATGACGTTAGGTTTTATTCACACTGAAAGCATCAAAATTTGCAGGAGAACAAATTAGTGCAAAGTCATATTTTTATGTAGTTATCCACCCATACCCTCTCATTTCAGTGAAAATTCAGAAACATTCATGAGAAAAAAATAAATAAATTTCCTTGTCACTTTTGTTATGTGAAATTAAATCAAGGTTCAGGGTTCAAGGTGACTCTATTGTCATTTGCATCACATGCGGTACAAGAGGTGGAACAAAATTGTTAACTCAAGGTCCCAGTTACACCCAGAAATAGCAAAAATATAAAGTAAAAAAAAAAACAGTATATAAGGATTTAAGATATATGCTAAACAAAAAAAGGAATATAATATAGTGTATTAAATAGCAGCCTGAACATGAGTCTTGTGAGCAGATGGGTATGAATTTAGCAGCTTATGAGTAAGAAATAGGCTGAATTATAAATCAGCAAAACTTGGCCATAATTTCGGTGTAAAATAGTTCAAGGGCTTGCAACCTAAACCAAAGAGCAACTGAGTGTTACAAAGGAAACAAAAATGAGTACCATCATTTCTGAGTTGAACAAAAAGGTTTAGCAGATTTGTTTAGCTTCAGTTTATGGGATGTTAATTATAACATCTAATCTCCTAGCTGCCATGTGGGCTTAGATGTTTCTAAATAATTCTGAGTTTGTGCATTTAGAGCCAACTAATCAAGTAATTGGACATTTTGTATATTATTGTTATTATTATTATTATTATTATTATTATTATTATTATTAACAATAATAATAATAATACAGGAAAGTTTTTTTGTGAATATAATTGCAGTTTTTTGAAGTGCATTATTTGGGAAAGTTATGAATCAGTCCTACTTGTTATGTGACAGATGGCACTTTTAGATGACAAGGAAATGGCTATAAAAACAAAACAAACAATAGCATAGTATGGATAGCATAAACTCATGTTTCAGTTCGTTCTACTCGGACTAGCTGCTAACTAGTCAGTCTAGTCAAACTTAAACTACAAATTCTCCAAATTAAGGTCATTCGAAGAATTATTGATATTCACAAAAAAAAAAGTTAAAGCATTTCATCAGGACGGTTTCTTTTTGGGAGAAATGTTTCATCTTTCATCCAAAATACTTCATCAGTTTGAGGTCTGCCAACAAGATCTGTCGAATAAATAGCACCTTATTGACGTGTTTCAAACTACCGTATTTTCCTCTGTAAGTGTCGCACCGCCCTATAAGTCACATCAGTCCATATTTGTCTAATAAAGTGGAAAAATCCATAAATATGTCACTTTGCCGTATATGTTGCATCTTTTATGTGTCACTGCTGACAACCTGGAAATGTGGACCGGTGTTGTGCCAAAAACCAATGGGCTGCCAAATGGTGGCTGCAGGAATGTGCACGGGAGGACTTTAGCAAGAATTTAACAAGATTAACACTTAAAAACAATTATTTGTTTGCTCAAATTATATTAAGGTGTGCATCAATCGAATGTTCGCCTAATAAATGTACTTTAATTGTCAAATCAGCTGTATTAAAAAAAAAAAACTTTGTGCCTCGGTGCTCCATGAACGCGCAGAGGAAGAGAAAAAGGAGGAACGTGGATCGTTTCTCTGAAAATTAACAATAACTGCACCTAAACAATTATTTTTTTGCTCGAAATTATAGCAAAGGTGTGCGTCAGTCTAACATTTGCTTAATAAATGCTCTTTAATGGTCAAATCAGCTGCATTTCGCCGGGGCAGTGCAGCTGGATTGATGGTCGGTCCAAACAGCAAGCAGAACCAAGGTGGAGAGTTTATGGCAGGCCGATTGCGTCATTAAAAGCTGGTGAAGATTCTCAGTCATCCAGGACATGGTAAATTCAAAAACAGTTCAAGAAAAAAAAAGAAAAAAGTATAAAGTAAAATATTTTAAATAAAGTTCTGTTGTTTTGGTCTTGAACTTTTTTGAATGTCATTATAGGCACATTATCCTATTACGTGATACAATAGCCAACAGCAAGCCATACACTATTACTACTCTGTTGCCATCAAGTGGCTGAAAGTGGTACTGCAAAAAAAAAAAATCTGTCAGAATGAAAACGGTCAAATCTCAGCCAAAATATGGTTTATAAATATGGGAAAAAAATCCATGAGTATGTTGCTTTGCCCTATAAGTCGCAGGGCATGCAAATTATGCAAAAAACTGCGACTTATACAATGAAAAATATGGTAGTCTGCTGTGGAATTCCCAGAAACTAGCTTTACACGTGCAAAATGGAGGACCATAAGTCCAAAACAACTGATCATCAGTGCATAACAATCAAAAGTTATGGGTAAAATGGCCGCTTGGACAAACTGATCAAAATGGTTCAAAAAAAGTTTTGTAAGCTCAATCATTCGACAGATATAACAGATCTTGATGGCAGGCCTCAGACTGATGAAGTCGTTTGGGTGAAAGATGAAAAGTTTCTTCCAAAAAAAAAAAAAAAAAAAAAAAAACTGTCCAGATGTCATGATTTAACTTTTTTTAATGAATAATTTACCTGGATGATTGAGCTAAAAAATGTTAACTATTGATATAAAATTTTGATATTAAACATTTATAATCTTTCCTTAAAACTTCACCTCAAAACAAGCACTTTGGAACCAATATGTGCAATATTTGTAAATATCCAACTTTGGTGACCATTCATCTAACCAACCATCATACTTTGCTTATTCTCGAGTTGGGTCACATGAGCAGCAGGTTAAGCAGACCAGCACAGACAGCTCTATCCCCAGGCACCTCTTGTAGCACTTATGGGAGGACTACAGGCACTCCCAGGCCAGCCAAGATACAGTCTTTCCAGAGTGTCCTGCATCTTCCCCCAGATCTCCATCCAGTTTGACATGCCAAACCTCCCTAGGGGAGGTATCAAGGGGGTATCCTTACCAAAAGTCTGAACCATCTCAACTGACTCCTCTCAATGTGAAGGAGCATCAACTGTATTCTGAGCTCTTGCCAGATTACTGAACTTCTCACCCTCTCTCTAAAGGCCATCCTGTGCAGAAAACTCATTTTTACTGCTTGTATCTGCAATCTCATTCTACTGGTCACTACCAAAAGTTCATGAGCATAGGTGAGGGTAACAATGTAGACCAACCATTAAACAGAGTCTCCCTCTTTGACACCATTGACCTAATCATGATGATCCTGTGTTAGAAGACAGATAAGATGGCCTGACTTCATTTAAAGTGCAAACTGTTTTTGCTGGAGCATGTGGGCGTGGCGAATCAAGAAGTGACGCTGTTGCAATACGTTTGGCTCTAAATTGCACAGATTTGAGTAGAGGTGTACCAAAATCACTATGATCGATGTTTATCCACACCTTGAACAGGTATCCATGAAAAGTGGCCAATAGCCTCAACAGCGCCACCTACATTCTTCCTACAGTTATATCTCAGTGATACAACATCCGATCTGAACCAGATTTTTGGTGCGTCATTAGTGAGCACTTGTGGACACAGTGGTATTGCTGTTTAATATTTGACTCAAGTGTGCCCCCTACATTATTCAAACTGTTATATCTCAGTGATATATTGTCTGATTTGGACCAGATTTTTGGTGCGTGATTAGTGAGCACTTATACACACAATGTTGTTGTTGTTTTACTTTTGACTCAAGTGCGCCCCCTACATTATTCACACTGTTATATCTCAGTGATATATCATCCGATCTACACCAGATTTTTGGTGCATCATTAGTAAACACTTATGGACACATTTGTATTGTTTTTTTAACTTTTGACTCTAGAGCGCCCCCTACATTATTCAATCTGTTATATTTCAGTAATACATCATCTGATCTGGACCAGATTTTTGGTGCGTCATTATTGAGCACTGATGGACACATTGGTATTGTTGTTTAATATTTGACTCAAGTGCGCCCACTAGATTATTGAAACTGTTATATCTCAGTGATATATTATCCGATCTGCACCAGATTTTTGGTGCGTCATTATTGAGCACGTATGGACACAATGATATGGTTTTTTAAATTTGACTCTAGAATGCCCCAACATCATTCTAACAGTTATATCTCAATGATACATCATCCGATCTGCACCAGTTATTTGTTGTGTCATCTGTGAGCATTTCCTGACACATTAATATTTTTGTTAATTATTTGACTCAAGTACGCCCCCTAGATTATTCAAACTGTTATATCTCAGTGATCCAACATCCGAGCTGAACCAGATTTTTGGTGCATCATTAGTCAGCACTTATGGCACTTACATATGTTTTTTTTTTTAAGTTTTTGACTCAAGTGTGCCCCCTACATTATTCAAACTGTTATATCTCAGTGATACATCATCTGATCTGGACCAGATTTATTGTGCATGATCAGTGAGCACTTACAGATGAGGCGCGAATGTTTGACGTGGATGTAATCCACCAGAAAACCCCTGAGATGAGAGGCCAGGCGGAACAGGTGAGGTAGGTTGGACAGGCGTGTGGCTGGAAGGCGAGGCACGGAGGACAAGAGCCAGAGTCACGGGGGGACCAGGATCAAACAGGAGCCAAGGAGACAGGATGACTATGAATATGCATTCATGATCAAACTCAGCAACCATAACATCAACTTTTAGGTAAGTTGTAGACCTTGAAATGTTAATGAAGAGTACATTTTGATACACTAAAGATATGATCTTTTGTGGGCTTCCTACTGTCAAATTCAATTATAGTTTTAGGACACACAGTTACAGGTGGGACATGAAAATTAGGCATGTAAACATCACCAGAAGAAACATCTGACCTTTTCTATCGTGTGAACATGTGTCTTTGTAACCCCAATCATTTCAAATCACACATTTTCAGCCTAAAATAAAAACCTGACATGCGACATCAGTTTGAAATTACAGAGTGCAGACAATTAGCTTTTGTCTGCTCATTATAGCTTCAGATTCATAATAAAATGATAGGTTTGGTGAAGTGAAATGCTCTTTGATTTAAACAAAGGATAGAAGCATGCTCCTTTTTTTTTCCTTTCTCATTGTCAAATTAATAGTCTCGACAGTTCTTATTTATTACAACTTGTAAGAATTATTTTTAGAGAACAATGTATTTAAACTGCAATTATGGAAAAGGACTATACAAAAGTCAAAAGCAGAATAAAAGACACAAAGAAGGTGCATGAGCTCTGGCCACCACCAGTGACTTTCTAATGAGGGAGTTGCCATGGAGACAAGCCTTTATGAGACTAATAAAGAAGAGGCCTTGCACTGTACCATGGTGAGTTTCTGTGTCTGTATTTGTACCCTTAGTGCCACCATATTGAGCTTTCCCTCACTGTATCCACAGGCAGGCTGAAATTTCTCTGAAGCCTGCCCTTTCTCTGAGAATCGAACACAGCCCTGTGGTGTATCCAAACTCTGTTACTGTCATTATCCTGAAGATGACACTCCATTGGGGTTTCACAGGCCTAATTGCAGTCTCCAGCCTGACCTTGGCTTCCTGACTACCTTGATTTGGCCAAATAACTACGACCACAAGCTGTAGCCTCTATCTCTGCATGTGCTGTCCGAATGCCGTCATACTAAGAGGAAAATCAGGCAGTGAATCTCAGCCTAATGCTTACTGATCATTGTTAATTCAATAAGTGAAAACACTTGCCTTGATATATATATACTCAGAGGAAGTGGACAAAACAAAAATGAAACAAACAAAAAGGTGGCATGAATAAAATTTTGAGTAGAAAGAATGAAGTAAAATAGATAATAGAAGCAAAAGGACAAACACAAAATCCTGTTTTGTATACCAGTCACTTTACATCTACAGCTAGACAGGCACGTGGAAAAACTTCAAAGCAAGGCACTTAAATACACAAAATCTTATTTTTATGAATATTTCTCGTCCAATAAAATCAGATTTCTTTTTATATTTGTGTTTTTGTGCGTACATTTTGGAAAGGGTCAAAGCACAGAGAAAACGGTTTAAATTAAGCCTGCTTTATTGTAAATATCCTTACTATATCCCACAAAAAACACAACAATAGGTAGACGAGGACCTATTCAGCTGAATAGAGAACTGTCTTTAGCTTTAGGGGCACATGACAGAATGATGAGTTCAAACCTAGCATCTTAGAGAGTTTAAAGTGGTAAGAAAAGCATTATTAACCACAAATCTGGTATGTCTGTGTGCACAACAAAATCACTAATCCAGAAATAAAACAATGAAATAAGGGATGACATTTAACTGGTATAAACTAAAAACTAAAATAAAGGCCCAACATTCCCAGAAGGATCATAGCCTGCCACCTTTCATTTACATTAGAATAATCAAAAGCTATTGAGGGATGGAATCGTTGTGGTTTTGATCAGACCTATGACAATATGAATGATTGTACTTTGTATGTGTGGGTTAAGCTCACTTAGTTGTGGTGGCCATCTCGAATTAGGTTTAAATAAATCTTAATGATTTTAGGATGTACATCCAATGATTATTTTCTGAGAACTTAAAAAAAAAAATCTACCCAATAAGTTCACTGTTATTGAACAGTCATGATTGATGTCAGAAGATAATGTCAACATTTTAAGCAATAATACTGTGCAATGTGTAGCACTTGGAATATTTTAGATGATGCTCAGTTACAAACACATGGGACATGCACAGTATACAATATTTTAAACTGGCTGAGTTGTAGTCATTTTTACATTTCCTAATTTGAATTGGCTAAGGTGGCCATTTTCCATTGGACTGAATTCAAAAGTTAATCAATTTGATTTCTGAGTTTCATTAAAATTAGTTTGGTAGTTCATGAGAAAAAATGCCAACAGACAAACACAGTTGATTCCAGTAGTTCAATTCAGTTCAGTTCAGTTTGTTTATATAGCACCAAGTTACAACAGAAGTCATCTCAGGGCACTGAACAGAAGAATTCATATATAAGAATAATAATTTAGCATTATTTACCTGAAGAGCAGACTGCAGAATTTAACTCCACCACAGAAATCTCATATTGAGCAAGAACAAAGGCGACAGTGGAAAGGAAAAACTCCCTCATGAGGAAGAAACCTTTAGCAGAACCAGGCTCAGGACACGTGGACATCTGCTTCGACCAACTGGGTTCGAGAGGAACAGGAAGTAGGAACAGACACACAATGGCAGGTCAAGAATCACATGTTAAGATAGAAATAGTATAAAATGAAAAACTATTCCATTAAAAAAATTCATTTAAATAAATTACATCAATTTGTCATCCAGTAGTCTAAGCCCAAGGCAGCATAAGAAGCCAAAATTCTTGTTGCCAAAGTTTTTTGGTTTTTTTTCAAGTGCTCCTCAAAAACTGAACAGTTGGAACTCTGGGAAAGCTTCTATGTTACTACCACACAATTTTACTTCAGTTGGTTTGGTTGGTTGTGTTATAGCTACACACACACACACACACACGCGCGCGCGCACACACACACATGCATACCATATACATATATATGTATATATATGTATATATATGTTCGTATTTTTTATTTTTTTATACAAAGTATATACATACACATGGGCAGCACGGTGGCGCAACTGGTAGAGCTGCTGCCTCTCAGCGAGCAGGTCCTTGGTTCAAACCCCGGTCCAGGGGCCTTTCTGGGTGGAGTTTGCATGTTCTCTCCGTGCATGCGTGGGTTTTCTCCGGGTACTCCGGTTTCCTCCCACAGACCAAAAACATGCATGTTAGGCTGATTGGTAACTCTAAACTGTCCCTAGGTGTGAGTGAGAGAGTGAATGTTTGTTTGTCTCGTTTGTCTCTATGTGGCCCTGTGATGGACTTGCGACCCATCCAGGGTGTACCCCGCCCCTCGCACAGTGATTGCTGGACATGGGCACCAGCGACCCCCGTGACCCAAAATGGAATAAACGGGTAAAGATAATGGATGGATGGATATACATACATACAGTAGTTCCTCAGTTATCGCGGGGATTACGTTCCAGACATCACTGCGATAGGTGAAAAACTGTGAAGTAGGAATGTTATATTTATTTTTGTATTTAAATATATTTTAAAGCTTTATAAACCCTTTCCACACTCTTAAAATGTTTTAAACTCTCAAGCCGACATCATTTTAACATCTGTTTATGTACTGTACACTTCTGCAAATGTTTACTCACCAGCTCTGCAGAACCGCAACTCGCTTCCTATTATGCAGACTTACCCTACATCAACGAAGCCCACCATCCTGTCCAGATTTATGTGCATGTGGATAATTGAGCTTCAGGTAGTTTCAGGATTATTAGTGACTTTCCTGCGAGTTCTGTGAGCTTCATAGATAGAGCATTAATTCTGAGTTTGCACTGCAAATCTGAACCTCCATTTCGGCAGAAAGCAGCAGCCAAGAGCACCGTTGGCTTCTGGGTAGTGTAGTTCTTTTGACTGGCGTTACAATGTAGGTTTATTGAAAGAAAACTGCAGAATGGTGGTGCCTGTCTGAAGTCTTTTTTTTTAACTTTCTATCCCGTACCGTCCCAATCACGTGAGCAATATTAAAGTTGACAATCATTAAAAACCCGTGAAAGAGCAAGTCTGCGGAAGTCAAACTGCAAAGTAGTGAGGGACTACTGTATATATACTGTGTAAATATATATATGTATATACATACATACAACCAGGAAGTTGCAGGCTCAACTCCCCATCATGCCCACATGGTGTGGTGTCCTTGAGCAAGACGGCCAATCCCTTATTCCTCCGCAGTTGCTTACATAGCTGTCCACTGCTCCACTCGGTGTATCTCATGTGTATGGGAAGATACAATGATGACAACACTTAGCACTTCTTTTTTTAATCTTTGCCAAAGCTGCCTCGCTGGGATGGCCATTGAAAAAGAGCTGACTCCAAATGTCCCCCCCCCCCCCCCCCCCCTCAGCAATAGTCAAATAAAAAATAAAAACTGTTACAATGAAATTTTGGTAACTGGATTGTTTAAAGCATCTACGAAAATGTTTTCCACTCAAGAGAAATTTGAATTATAAATTTTAACCTAATACCGACAACTAAAGTCCATACTCCCTTGATTAAATAATTAATTTGCTGATATGTCCTCAAATTCTAAACTGAATATAATATTATATATATATATATATATATATAAAGAAAATGTGTTGTCCGGGTGGTTTCTTCTAAACCTCCCACTTCCACTCTGGGGTTTTACTGAATTGTTGCATCATGTCATTATTTATCTGACAATCTACAGAATCTAATGTCTGCCACAATGTCGACAACAAGGGCAATATCTAGTAAGTCTCTGGTGGAATGTGTTTTTCCATTCATCCATTATCTATAAAGCACAGGGTTGCAAGGTTCAAGAGAATGTCCCAGCTGACAGTCAGCATAAGGCAAAGAGTGCCTCTTGGAAAATGGGAGTAGTCAAGGAAATCATGAAAAAGAGAACAACTTTTGATATTTATTCTTAGCCAATGTACGCTAGCATTATTACTTAACCGAAAATGATTATTAGAAGGAACAAAAATACTCAAATATGATTTATAAATAAACAGACTCAGCCAACAAATTTCCCTTTATAGGACCAATTCAATCATAAAGGCCAAACTGAAGCACATTTTAACAAAAGGCAGCAGAGTTAACTATTACACCATACAAGCACATTAAAAACATATTGTGAAAATTTTCAATTCTTTTTGTCAGTCATTTCAAAAAGTGAATCTCACATATTACATAGATTCATCACACACAGTGTGAAATATTTCAAGACTTTATTTATTATTTCTTGCAATTTTGATGATTATGGCTTATAAATAGTGAAAAAGCAAAATCCAGTGTCTAACTAGTGAAATAACGTGTAAATCTTTTTTTAATGCAACAAGTAAAACCATTGTTACATAATATGTGATATTCACTGTTTG
>NC_056501.1:31592248-31594532 GCF_014905685.2 Nematolebias whitei | reverse complement strand
AATAAGGATTAAAATAACACTAATTTAAATATCAGAAATAACTCAGAAGTAAGCCATAGAAATAAATGCTATATCAATTTTATGCACAGTGGAAATTTCCTGTCCTTTCAAGACTTTCATGACACAGTGGCTTGAAGCAGAAAAACATTACACACCTCACAGCTGTGGAGGGGTTTCTCTGACTGTTAGCCCACCTCTTACCTCTTATGCCATCTTGTATGAGACTTCAGGTTCTGAGATCAATTTTTTTCAAGCAGCGTAAGCTTGTAAAGGGTATACTTAGATGGGCTCTTAGACATCTCTTTCTCTCCAACAATGGACTGTAGGTCCTTTTCTTCATACAAGCAGATCCATGTGACATTAACCCCTAAGAGCCCACTTAACTCTTAGCCATATTAACTGAATCTATAACTCTTGTGAAAACACAAGAGAAAAACCCCAATGTCATGGAATCTAGAAGAGTATGGGGAACGGATGATTTGGAGCAAAAGAAATTGCATGTCAGGAGTAAAAATGTTCAGTGTTTTGAAGCCACTGAAATGGAAAGGCTGTGATGTGTGTTAATCTGATCGTTAGTCTGAATCAGCTGAGACTCGTCTGAAAACACAGCTTTATGGAACAGTTCTCACAGCGATCTTGTTACACCTCATTATCTATTTCCGCTGTCTATCTCCTCTGTCTTACCACTGCAGGTAATGGAGAGGTATTCTCAATGTATCTCTTGTATCAGTACTCCTTCCAGGCATCTCCATGGAGATAAAGTTGACCTCCCAGTATGTAATCATCCTCCTCCACGTAGCAGGTGAGGGAGGTAAGGCCAAGGATCTCAGAGAAACATGGTAAGAGCATGTTAGCCAGTGCACATGTGCGCATGGAGAGATGGAAAAACACACAACGCAAACACGTCTCTGCAAACACACTCCTTTTCTTCACCTCAATATAACCCCTGTGTTTACTCCCAAGAATAAAAAAAAAAAGTCACTCTGTCGCTCTCTGTCTGAGGATTAATTCACTGGATAGAGGCTGATAATACAGACCTACAGAAATCTGGGGCTCCTCCTTTTACAAATGTCAGATAAAGTCATCATCATCATTTTATTACACAAAGCCGATTACTTCTCGAGCCGGGCGCGTATGGGGGATAAAAGTGGGGATCTGGTGGAGAGCCTTGACATAAATTGGATTCCATCTTCCCTATATCCTTAAACATAGATTTAGTATCCATTAACACACCAGTTCCCTTTGCTTGTTGCAAAATGGGATTTATTTTAATGAAAAGGAATAATGCGTAATATAAAAATATACTATTTACTTTCCAATAATTGAATGCAGTTGAGCAGAAATACTATGTGAACAAGAAAAGAAATGCAATGCTTTTTGAACTCGGTTATTTATTTTAAAAAATGAGGCTTTTTAAAGTGGGGAAAAATATATACTTAGCTGTGTATGTGTGTTTGTTAAACACTTTGAGTGTATTTCCAGGTCTCAGGAAGAACTTGCATGCTTTTAGGGTCAGAGCTGGCCTTCACTCCATGCCTGGTTGCTGTTGGCAGGATTAGAGTCAGGACAAGATGTTTAGTAAAAGCCTTTAGTTAGCAACGCCAAAACATTGCATAATGCTCCATTTAGCACAGCACAAATTTGAGAATTTATTCTCAGACCTCTAACCTATCTGTAGGCATTTTCTGGATGGATCAACCTTCAGTGCATTTTAGCAGATGGATAATGTTTGTGGTGATTTCCCTTGGCTTAGTGGCTAAAATATGTTTGTTTTTATTTTTATTTTTATTTTTTGCCCTGACTGTGAGTGTCTGCTTGCAAAACAGATGACAAACCAGTGGCTGCTTGTTATACCTGAAAAACATCAACCACAGCTGCAGTAAGTGGGGTGAACACGTAGCATTACAACTTCATCCTGTCTCCACGGGCTGCTCAGAGCCACTTTATAACAATGTCATGTGGGAACTACTGCATTTTTACTATGTTCAAGTTAACACTCCAACCAAATTGTTCAAGTTCAAGTTTCTTTATTGTCATTCGCATCACATATGGCACATGAGGTGTCATGAAACTGTGTACAGTAGTCCCTCGTTTATCGTGGGGAATCTGTACCCTGAAGCTCCGTGATGAATGAAAAACTGCAATTTAGTAATAAAAGTACAAGTAGGATACACACACACACGCATGCACGCATGCACGCATGCACGCACGCACAGACAGACAGACAGACAGACAGGGAGATAGATAGATAGATAGATAGATAGATAGATAGATAGATAGATAG
>NC_056501.1:31589261-31592238 GCF_014905685.2 Nematolebias whitei | reverse complement strand
ATAGATAGATAGATAGATAGATAGATAGATAGATAGATAGATAGATATGTGTGTGTGTGTTTTAAACCTTTCCCACACTCTTTCAATATTCTAATCTATGTTTCTAAACTCTAAATGCTCTATAAGAGCACAGAATGTCATGATGTCCGCTCTCTGCCTCGGCTGCACTCTGCCACCTGCCAGCCGCTCTCGGTCATGCTCACTTCTCCACAGCGGAGCAGAGATCAGGTGATCAGCTGCAAGAGGAAGATTTTTCTGTGTCTCTGGGCTGCAAAAAGATGCAGCAGTTGCTAAATAATGTAAAATAATTTATTTTAAATTTTAAAAAAATCCATGTCGATAAGGTGGCTCATCCATCGATCAGCTAATTGTGTGTCATGGCCAATCTTACTTTGAAAAACCGTGATAGATCGAGTCTGCGAAAATTGAACCGTGAAGTAGCAAGTGACTACTGTACTCAAGGTCCCAGTTACACCCAAAAATAACAAAAATATAAAGTATAAAAAGGAACAGTATATAAGGATCTAAGATATACACTAAGATATCAATTCAATTCAAAAATCCAGAGGGAACTTATATGCTTTAGTAACACATCATCCTGGATTCATTAAAGAGTTGTTCTAGATGCTTATGGCTGTGGACAGGAAGGATCTCTTGTAGCGGTCTGTCCTACAGTGGACCCGAAGAAGCCTCTGACTGAAGACACTCTGTTGTTGTATGACAGTCTGATGAAGAGGATGCTGATGTCTATAATGTTCTTTATTTTATGAAGAATCCTTCTTTGTACAATCATATCCAAAGTTTCTAGAGGAGTCACCAGAACTGAGCCAGACTTCTTTATCACTTGCTCTGGTGCTGCTACTCCAGCAGATGATGGCTGAAGAAATGGCACTCTCTATAACAGACTTATAGAAGATATGCAGCATCTTGTTGCAAACATTGAAGGACTTCAGCTTCCTCAAGAAGTACAGTCTGCTCTGTCCCTTCTTGCATTTCCATTCCAGTCTGTTGTCCAGGTGAACCCCAAGGTATTTATACTTCTTCACCACCTCCACTTCTTCTCCCATGATGGAAATAGGGTTGGATCTGTTCCTGTTTCTCCTGAAATCTACAATCATCTCCTTTGTTTTGTTCACATTCAAGATGGGATGATTGTTTCCACACCATGCCACAAAGCGGTCCACCAGTTCCCTGTCCTCAGCTTCTTGTCCATCTCTGATACACCCGACCACTGCAGAGTCATCTGAATATTTCTGCAGATGACATGAGTCTGTTTTGTACTGAACATCTGAGGTGTACAGAGTGAAAAGGAATGGTGAGAGTACAGTCCCCTGTGGTGCTCCTGAGCTACTGACCACCTGGTTAGACGCACAACCCTTCAGTCTCACAAACTGTGGTCTGTTTGTCAGGTAGTCTTTGATCCAGGTGATTGTTGAGGCCTCCAGCTGAGTCTTCTGGAGTTTCTGACAAAGCAAATCAGGCTGGATTGTGTTAAATGCACTGGAGAAATCAAAGAGCATGACTCTCACAGTGCTGTCTGCCTTTCTAGACGACAGTGAGTTTGCTGAAGCAGGTGTATGATGGCATCTTCAACTCCAAGTCCACACTAATAAGCAAACTGCAGTGAGATTTTTGACTAACTGTGCCTATAAAAAGTTTTCACCTTCTTGGATGTTTTATGGTTTTTATTGTTGTCCTAAATCAATCATGGTCAACATAAATTTGCCTTCTTAGCAAAGCAAAAACCTTCTTACGTGTAAAAGTAAGATTTAATTTCTACAGCAAAATACTAATTATATAAAAAAGCATGTATGGTAAGAAATGATGTTGCATAAATTTTTATCCTCTAAAGTGACTGCCCTGACCCAACTTAGAGAAAATATTATTTAAAATTACAAGTCGGGGGTCAATTCAAAAGGCCTTAAACATCCCCAGGAATTCTGTTAACCCCATCATTAAGGATTGGAATTTGAAATGTGTAAATCTACCAAGAGTAGGCCATCTTTACAAATTCAGTGACCATGTAAGAAGGGGATTAATGAGAGGGCACTTTTACACTTGTGACCACGCCAAAGGTGTTACAAACGTCAGCTGGTGAGATGGGGAGACTGTGCATACAGCAACTGTGCCCTAGGTCCTACACCAGGCCAAGCTTATGAGAGTGGCAAATAGAACGCCAATGTTGAAGAAAAGTCATTCAATTTGACTACACTGTTTTGCAAATATTTGATAAGTAAAATATGTATGTGATGTTTTTCATATCCATTGTGGATGAAGTTAAGGTGATGAGTCAACCTTTATATAACATTAACATGTACAATCACCTACAGTCAGCAGGAAAAATGATAATTGCCTATTTGTACATATTTGTTTATGTACAATCAGCAAACCACTTTCCAATTCAACCAAAAATAAAAATCAGGCCTTTAAAACATTTCTGAATTTACTTTACACACTTTAACAGGCTAGAAAGAGGTACATGAAAATTTCAAAACCAAGGGTTTTGCTCAGAATTTGATTCCTGTAATATGCCTTGGCAGTATTCAGAGGTTTTTCAATGTTTATTGTGGTTAATACACACAAAGAGCCTGTTTAATTCAAGGATTCAAGGTTTTTTATGTCATTCACATCACATGTGGTACACGAGGTGGAACGAAACTATGTATACAGGGTCCTGGTTACACCCAACAAAAATCCAAATTGTAAAGAAAAACAGTAGGAAGATCCAAGACATGAACTAAGGAATACGCTAAACTAAGAATATACGAAGCACTAATAGTACAAAACAATGCACCAAACAACAGCAGCACGAACATGAGTCTGTATGAGCAAATGAAGACGAATGAACGAGTTGATGAATTAACATGGATCAACTGTAGTTTCCATGACAGGCAGGGTTGCCAGAAAAGAAATGATGATGCACTATTATACTGCTGCTTTAAAATTATTGTATTTTGACACAAACTGGCATATGTGA
>NC_056501.1:31579529-31589251 GCF_014905685.2 Nematolebias whitei | reverse complement strand
ATGATTACAACTAATAACAGTCATTTAATGGGCTGATAACATTCAAAGCGGGTATTGTAAGATGAGGCATGTTGTGTTTGGTGAACATGTGCACAGAAAAGGAGGGGGTAAAAAAATATATTTATATTTATTTGGCAACTTCCATTCATCACACATGCAGTGTGATGAATGTAACTCAACAGTTACATGCAATATGGTGAATGCAGGAATGTTCCTTCAGATTGAGGATGTTTTTAGTTTTGCTCCTATGCTGAAAAAGGGTGAGAAGCTCGTAAAACACTCTGATCCCTGCCATTTATTTTAACCATTGTTAGTGGAGAAAAACCTTTGACTGCAGTCACCTGTAGCGCATATGTGCAATTTCAAACCTGCAGATTATTTCACATGTCAGAGAAGGAGTTCCTCAAAAAACCGCCACTCCAAGATCAGGATTCAGAAACCTTCAGTTTGAGAGAATGAGCTTTTGTCATGTACATGAACGGCTGACCAGTAGCAGAAAAGCACTGGTTTCAACACAACTCCATCCCCACTTCAGGCCTCACACACAAACACAGACACACACCCACCCACACACATAAGAAAAAGTTGACCACAAGATAAAGAATAACACATATTTAACATTTTCACACCTCTACAATGCCTCAGAGACACTGTAGACAGAATGTAGAGTAATTACATGCTTGTGCGTGTACAGCCACAGTGGAGCTGACCCAAAATATGTTGTGAACAAAGTGTGTCAGCAAGGTCCTGATTGGTTTCCAGACCCAGGATTTAGCATCATAGCCAAGATGTCACTGTTTTGTTCCTGGGTAGAAAGCTTTTTCAGTGCCATTGCTGTGTTTGTCTACAGATCCCTTTTTTGGCCTTCCTGAGATGACTTAGTCTCCCTCACATGAAACTACTCTCATCTCCTCTCCCTCCATTCCAGCCATCTCTTTATTGACTTCTACTTGTCCTACCATCCATCCTTTCCATTTCTCCAGGCTTTTAGAGTGAATGATAGGGATAGATGCTCTCTGCACCCTTTCTCAAAGCTCTCACACACAATCAACAACTCCTGCATTCAGCAGTCTATCTCTCATTCTCTCCCTCTGTGTTTCTGGGGCAGAAACACACACATGCACACATACATATACAAACACATGCACACGCACATCGTGCAGGTCTTTTTACATCTGGTCCATCGCAGATCTGAGAAGTGCTGGCTGATTCAATGAGGGCAGCAAAACACCACTTGTTTTCATGAGTTTTCATGAGTGCTGACAGTAGAAAAAAAAAGAGTTTTACCTTCATTCTGTTGACAACATTCATAAAAATAGGGGCAAAAACAAGTATTTAGTTAAAAGTTAGAAAACTCAATATGGCTGTTATATAAATACATACATGGACAAACACAGAGCTGCCCCAATTCAGATGAATTATTTGAAAAGGAAAATGTGCTTTCATGTCAAAATATTCTGCATGTCATATCAAGTCCTAACATCGTTTTGTTGAGCTTTAACTAGAATAAGCCTGCCTGTGGTTTTGAAATTCTTCTAGTAAAAAAAAAAAAAAGTGTGTAATTTGATCTAGGGTATTTTAAATGCTTGGAACATGCATGTATTATTCTCCAGATCTGAACCCTAACACAGTCATGTGTTTAGGTCCATGTTACTTGACTTGATTTTCACTTTTGCATAATTTAATATCTGAATCTTATGTCCAGAGAGACAAGGACCCTTAAAAAAAAAAAAAATCCTGGATTCAGATGGTGATCCAGAGCATCACCAAAATTTAAACATTTATTCTTTGTGACAACTTCAACATTTCCTGAAAATTTTATAAAAATCCATTAATACGTTTTTGAGTAATCTTGTGCAAAGAGAGACAGACAGATAAACCAATGCTACTGATAACATAACCACCTTGGCATATGTAATAATACTAATAATGTAAATGGTCTGTACCTTTGTAGCGCCTTTCTAACTTATCTTTTTTTTTTTTTTTCATTTAGCCTTTATTTATCCAGGTAGTCTCATTGAGCCACGAGAACTCATTTTCAAGAGAGACCTGTTTAGGGAGCACATGGTGGGGGTTAAGGGCCTTGCTCATGGGCCCAGGGTGGGGCAAATGAGGGTGGGGGCAAGTGTGGGTGTTTCACCTACCCCACCCACAATTTTGATGTTGTCGGGGCCGGGGCGTGAACCGGTGATCTTCGGATCTCAAGCCCACCTCTCTAACCTCTGCGCCACCACTCCCCCAAAATATCAAAATACTCAAAGTGTTTTACAACACAATATGTGCCCTCATTTACCCATTCACACAACACTCTATTACTACTACTAATAGTAGTACAGTAGTCCCTCACTACTTCGCGGTTCGTTTATTGTGGACTTGCTGTATTGCGGTTTTTCAAAATAAGATTGGACGTGACACACAACTGGCTGATTGATGGATGAGCCGCACGATTGGCATGGATTTTTTATTTAAAATAAATTATTTTAAATTATTCAGCACCCCCTGCACCTTCGTGCAGCCCACACTGCAGGAGAAACTTCCTGCTGCAGCTGAACAGCTGTTCATCGTGCAGATCAGAGAAGTAGGCGTGGCGCTCGCAGGTAGCAAAGAGCATAGGAGGCAGAGAGATGAAATCATGACATTCTGTGCTCTTTAAGAATGTTTAGAGTTTAGAAACATTGTTTAGAATATTGCAAGAGTGTGTAAGGTTGTAAAATGCCTTTATATATATATTTATAAATAATAAAATAAACTCCTACTTACTATGTGTACTACTATTCTTTCTTCACGGTTTTCACCTATCGGGGGTCTTCAGGGTATGGATCCCCTCCGATAAACGAGGGACTATTGTAATAATGTAATAATAACAATAATAATAAACTGGAAATATATTCTGTGGTTGAAGATCTTTCAACACGCAGGATGACTCCTTGACAACTAAGAAGTTACACCAGCTCATAATGGCATGGTTTGGGTTTCTGTATGTTATTAATTTTTGTGATTTTCTTTGTTTATTCTTTATTTTTCTGTACAGAAATATGGCGATCTGATGCCTAACCTGCTGTCATCAGACGAGAGTTTGGTTTACCCAGATGAGTCATGTTTTTCTAATGTTGGTTGTAATTTCTTGATGTCTTTTATTCACTTTGTAAAAGTCATTTTCTCACTAACTGCTTTCAATCTCTAATCAGCGCACCAGGAGTAACTTTCTATTTTCCTTTGATAATTGCCTCAGTTCCTCTAGTTTACTTTGTCAGACCATCTATTTACTTCTGTGCTTTTGTCCGATTGCCTGTTTTATTTTGTTTACTGCCTTTGGATTCCTGCTTTGGCTCTATTTTTTGCTGTTATTTATTTATTTTTTTTTGAAAACCTGAAGCTGCCTTCTATATGTTAGGTTTTTGGTCCATCATCAACTCATTATCTATTAAATGTGGCACATTGAGTAAAAGGTGTTAACTTCATTTCTATAGAAAACAGTGTCAAATGACATCAGTTTTTAAAATATTCTAAATTTAAGTAAATGTAATTAGCATTATAACATATGCCACATTTATATTACAAAAAAGACAATTAAGACTGGAAGCATAAGTTAAAACTGTTTTCTATACATGGCCTGGAGTTTCTGTTTTTTTATTTCATTTAATTAACTGGGGGAGTGGTGGCACAGAGGTTAGAGAAGGTGGGCCTGGGAGAAGAAATTCGCCGGTTTGACTCCAACAACAACAAAATGTGGGTGGAAAAGGTGAAATACCCACACCTGTCTCCACCCTGATTTCCCCCACTCTGGGCCCTTGAGCAAGGCCCTTAATCCCCACCATCTGCTCCCCCGGACACCCTAGATAACAGCTCTCTGCTCCACACAGAGGGCTGTGGTAGCTTGGTGGTCTGTGGTTGCGTCAGGAAGGGCACCTGACATAAAAACAATTGCAAAGTCATCATGCAAGTTAGTTCACTGTGGCGACCCCTGAGGAAGGGGGCAGCTGAAAGAAACAAAATTATGCAGTTTGCTTTTAACTTACTGCCTTAATTTTGCAGTTTCTTTTATTTATGGTTTTGTTACATTTTGACAGCACGGCATCTTAGTGTTTAGCACTGTTGCCTCACAATGAGATGGTCCTGCATTCGATCCCCAGTTTGTACCTGGGGCCTTTCTGTGTGGAGTTTGCATGTTCTCTTTGTGTTTGTATGGATTTTCGTTGGATTTTCTGGTTCCTTCCGCAGTCCCTCATTCCAAAAACCTGCATGTTCAACTGCCTTCAGGCCTCCTTTCAAAAGATCTGTAAAATCAATGGGATTTCCCTGGTTAAATAAAGGTTAATATGAATGTAGTATCTGTTTATGCCATTGAATTGCATCACAAAGATTTAGCATACAAACATTTTTTATGAATAAGATGGACTAAAAATTGACATATTAGCCAGTAATATAACTGTAGAAATACTTTGTAGTATTATGTGGTTCTAACTAGGTAAACTGTCATTCAGCTTCAGTAGCGTGTTTGCACTGAGTGTGATATTTGTTAGTCATTGTGCCATGTTCACTGCTGATCTCTGCACTATTTTTTTTACCTTGAAATGTGTTTGTTAATGGTATTATACCAAATGATTACAGTGTGATTGCTTTTGCATTGATTGCCACTGGTATTCTGAAGAAAGAGGTAAAATGACATTATCCTGATTAAGAGAAGTCTGCCTTGGATCTCTGTTTCTCAGACAGCAGAGCCTGTAGGAGGTTAAATTAACATGTCACTCTGCTAAAACACTAGATTAGAACATGAAATGTAGAAAAGCCTTTCTTCATTTTCTCTCTCTCATCCTCTCACAAATCCATATGCACATATCCACACATACACAGCACTTCCTGTTTTACAACACAAGTTCATGTGGTACATTTTACTCTGTAATGATGAATGAGCCCTGTCTTTTACAGTGTAATAAAAACCCCTGTCTGAGCTTAGATAGGAAAGTTATTGTTGGAGCTCTATAGCTTTTATTCATCTGCTATAAAAAAGAAATCAATTAGAAGCCAGGAGGGATTGTGCTTTGCTTTAGTGCAACTAATCACATTTATCTCACCCACACTTGAGATTTTGTGTTTTCTGGCATATTTTCTTTCTTTTTCTTTTTTTTTTATCTTACTACACATTTTCCAATTTCATTTTTCTACATCTTTGCAACTCTTACATGTTCTTTCTGTCCTTTACTGCTTAAAATGTGACAGCAGGAGTAGTCAGTGCTCCCATTTAACCCTGCGCCTGCAGCTTTAATAGCTTTAATAACTGTCTTCACCATGGCAACCCATGCGAACAACCAGTGAAGGGGTATTTTCTCCGTACCAATGCAGACCTTCATTAGCTTCTACTGCAATTGAAAAACCCACTTAAAGTGAATTTCAGTAAAAGTAAGGAAGCAACAACTGATGTCAACAATAAATTATTGAGTTATGCAACATCTTCCTTTTTACCTTCATTCCATCCTCTCCTCATTGTGCTTGCACAATCTTATAATAGTGTTTTAGTAAATAACCATGAGACTCTACCTCCACCATTTCTGACTCTACAATCCTCATCCCAAGCCTCCCTGAGGGTAAAAGGAGAAGGAACTTTTAATTAGGTGTACATGTCTTAGCTTCTGGGAACTAGAGATGGCATGTTGACACAAGGCAGCCATTTAGGCAGCCTGACCATGCCTAGAAATGTAGTTATGAGAGAACGAACCTCAACCCATATATTCCCTGAAGACCATGGCATCGCTTGGTTTTCAGATCTCTTCACCATGTTTGCATCAATGTTTCAGTACCCACTAATAGTTTGCTTTAGCATGACTGTCCCTTTTCCATCCTACTCTCAGACATAGTGCTAAACTAATTCCATTAGTCTCCCCAAAAACTGTGTAACATAAACAGAGTTGAAAACCTCATAAGTTTGTCCTTGAGGTAAGTTTGTTTGCTCTACCTCAGGTAGCCAGTAGTGATGGCTGAGAGGAGGATAAGTACATTCTAACCTGCTACGCTGTTGAAGAGTACTTATATTTCCTCTCTCATATTTTTTTATTTCTTTGGCTTTGTTTCCATCCATCTTCATTAGCGTCCCTCTATTATTGTTATTGGAAAGGATTTGTGGCCTGCCTAGAGGCTGGTGATATGAAGTTAGGTGCTCACAGACATACTCACATGAACTCACTCATCTACACATCCTGACAGGTCGTGTACATGACACGGCTCTATATATTTACACAAAAGACCCTAAGGGCATTGACTTTAATGAAGACAATGGTCTGGATAAGGGTTACCATCACAATCTTGGCTCAGTGTGTGGATTAAGCTATACACGTACACACAGTACTCCATACTGTCTTTTTCAAGTGAGGAGAACCTTTAAAGCAGTAAAAATACAATTAGTTGGTTTGCAATACGTTAGTGAGTAAAACATAAGAATCAAAGGACAATGTTGGAGAGAGAAGGGTGATGTGAAAGAAGGATAAATAAGGTGTAAAGTATGAGCAATATTTATCTCATAGTTTCTAGTTGTTTTCAACTTTCTGTTCATACTAGGGTGGACAAAAGCCTTTAACCTAAATGAAAGAATGAACAACGTCCAAACATCACACAGCCTACTGAAATGAAACAAACGATCAAGGGCTCCCAATTGGAGGAGTACTTGCGTAAAATCTACATTAGGTGGGAAAAGTGGGACCGTGATGGACTGGTAACTTATCAATGATGTACCCTGCCTCTCACCCATTACCTCCCCCTCCATATTTTCAGCAAGTTCCAACAATATGTAATTTCTCTTTAGACATACTAACTACCAATAAAAAAAAAAATTCAATAGCTAATTTACTTTTTCTACAGACACTGGCAACTGAAGAGCCTAAACCAAAGTCTTTGGTCATTTCACACTTTGTGAACTCTGCTCTGCTTCATCTTTTTTTAATTGGGGTTGTTAATTGAGTCTTTAATGACTTCATCTGGACCAAGAAGTAGCTTTGTGGGGGACAGAGGCCAAGGATAGCTCATGTCAACCCACTTGGAAGACACAGAGCTGGACAGGATAAATGAACCCAAATGACCTGGCATCTGGAGGCTGAACAACATCATCACACTTAAGGGTCAGCTCACTCGGGCAGGAAGCAGAATGTATGCATTAAGTACAGCAAATTGTAATTTCCGTCATAGTCTGCTCAGTACTTAGCAGCCATTAGTCCATAGATGAACTTAAGTGTCCTTCTTGAATGTGATTATTGTGACTAGTAGTTTTCCCCTCTGTGTATAATTAAAATGCTGGGCATGATACTCGACCAGAAATATCAAAGTGCCTTTTGTGTTTCTCAGTGTCATAGCTGACCTTTTCCCTCCATCACTGTCACCAAGTGAAACAACCTTTTGAGTGAGACTGGCATTTTCTGCTTCTGGTGCTGATTAGTCAAGACTTTACTAGAAACAGACAAGAGCAAGACATGCAATTACCTGCAAAGTGTTGTGGTTGATTTGGGATACAAACAAAGAGAGTCTCTAATAAAAAAAAATAATAATAAAATGAAAAAAAAACAACTGTTGTAAAATATGTTTATGGTCATGTACAGTATATGTTATAAAAAGTGGCATTGCAAATAAAGGGTAAAGCTTTAGAACAGAGTTTCTTGTAATGAACTCTAAATAAAGGTGAGCAAAGCAAAAACAGGTGACAAAACGCAGTTGAATAAATTCACATAAAGAAAATGTGCAGATAATATTACAATGATGTCATTGTCATTACTGTTGTTGTAAAACTGAAGTTGAATTTAATGTCGATTATCTGCTTTCATTGTCACTTTTAATGAATGTCAATAGTGGAGGATTGAGGGTAAGGTGGACTTCTTTCTGACCACCGTATGTAGAATTTACAGAGATATTTTAAGCACCACTGAATTGCAAACCCACCTTCATAATGAATGACGTTCCTATTTCAGAATTAATTTAAAAAAAAAATAGGAAGAGTGAACAATCTTTCAAAAGGTTAGGCAATGCCTTCATTTCTGTATTAAGAATGCAGTAGCTGATAATGAAGGATTTGTGCATTCACAGTACTTTAACAGCAAGGTTATGGTAGTTTCTTATCATGGTAGTAACACATCAGGGTCATGGGCAGAGTTGAGAACAGGGTGCATGATGGCAGCAGTGGCAGTATGTCCATGACGTGAGGTCCATACTCACCAGAATGGCTTATTCACTGAGATCGTGAAGCAGATTTGTTTACACTGTTTTCATGCCTAAGCTATGACCCCATAATGCAATTAGCATTGTGCAAGGTTGTCATGATTTGGGGGGATTTACAAGGTGCTATCATGAGCAGACATGGTAGAATCCTTGTGGGAACATGCTGCTGACTGTGTAGTGTGGTGACAACATAGTAGACCATCGTGAGGGCATGGACAATAACTCTAAATGTTATGCTGAGCAAAAAAACAGCAACAAACATACCTTCATACAAAAGGAGGTTAGTCAAAATTTGATTAATCTATCCATGTTTTAGGTCCATGTTAAGTAGATAGAGTAGTAGGTTTTTAATTCATTGTAATGGGTGGCTACTGATAAAGCATTTCTCAAATAACATGGCAAATGCTACATAACAATTTAGGGCATTGTTTTTCCATGTAAATATATATTTTTTTGAATCCGTGAGAATAATAAAGACTTGTGAGATCTATAAAACTATATAAATATAAATATAAAACTAAGGCAGAGTGAGAACCTGAATTGGAAGTGACTGAAAAGAAACCCCTGATATTAGTGGATTAGAGGAGAGGAAAATATAATCAATGTGTCCAACTATGATTGCTGCATGAATCATTATTGACATCATTTGATTATAAAAAGCAATCAGTCACTTTTCACAATATTACCCCTATTAATCTCAGATTTAAAATCAATTCAGTTTGTATTCCTATACAAACTCAGGTAACATGATTGTCCACACAATAGCAAGCACACACTAAATTACACACTCTGCAGCGGGCACTCACTCACAAATATAAACGAGCTGCCAGAAACCCACAAGATTTCTAATTGGATTGAGGAAAAAATGAACAAGCATTTTGTCGTCTGGTCAATACTAACAGCATGGATTTGGAGTTTTACATAAAATCTACTTAGACTTTGACAATAGCCAATTTATATGGCTTTTGGGGGTAAATACAATGTTTGTTGCTTTGCTCTCTCCTGTGGCTCCGATTTCAGTAAACAAATTTCCAAGAGTACGTCTTAAAAAAAGAATCTAATGTGACTCTATTCCCAGAAGGCTACTTGATTGAAATGGGTAGACTGCAGAAGTGATTGTTAAAATCTGAACCAATGCATTACACACGTGCATGGCCACTCATCGTTCTCCAGGACAACAACAAGCTGCTCTCAACTTGTCAGGGCATTTTAAATTAAACAAAAAAATGATCAAAGCTAAAGTAAGGTAATAAAAGTAAAAGCGACCTGATAACCATCTCAAGTCACCTCATGCATAGAGTTTGTACCCTGCATCTTTATTGTTGTAAGATTTGTTTTTGTCCCTTTATCCCTGAAATCCTATTTATCAAACAATTGCAAGTTTTAACCCAAACTTTTTACGAAACATTCCCCCATCCCCCCATACACGTGTGTTTTAAATACTAAATTTTCTATGAAAAAAAGAAAACACACATATGTGTGATTGTGGGAAGGATTTTAAACACATACAAACACACACATATATA
>NC_056501.1:31561964-31574529 GCF_014905685.2 Nematolebias whitei | reverse complement strand
CCCCCCTGAACGATGGTCCCGTGTCGGACGGCCTCCCGGCCGCCCCCCTGATCGATGGTCCCGTGTCGGACGGCCTCCCGGCCGCCCCCCTGAGCGATGGTCCCGTGTCGGACGGCCTCCCGGCCGCCCCCCTGAGCGATGGTCCCTTCGGACCTCCAACCTGCCTTTTTTGCCCACCTCCGGTGCCCCCTCCACCCGCCCGGTCCTTGTTAATTTTTTTTCTCTTTGGTGGTCCGTCAGGATGCCGGACCTTAAAGGGGGGGCTATGTCACGGTCAGCGGCCCCCGCTGCCCCCCCATCTGCCTAAGCCTCTGCTCTTTGTGTGGTTTCTGTTTCTGTGTCCTAAGCCTCTGCTCTTTGTGTGGTTTCTGTTTCTGTGTATCTGGTCCTGTTTCCCACTCACTCCTCAGTCTGCCTCTCCACTCCTCAGTTTTTATCATTCACTCCTCAGTCTGCCTCTCCACTCCTGTCACGGTCAGCGGCCCCCGCTACCCCCCCATCTGCCTAAGCCTCTGCTCTTTGTGTGTTTTCTGTTTTTGTGTATCTGGTCCTGTTTTCCCACTCACTCCTCAGTCTGCCTCTCCACTCCTCAGTCTTTATCATTCACACCTGTCCCTCATCAGCCACCTGCCCAGGTGCTCTCATTACTCACTCTCCCTCTGCCTTATAAAAAGCCTTTCTTTCCTTCACTCCTGGTCCGGTGATTGTTCTGTGTTCACAGATGTCTCAGTCCTCCTCTGTCTTGTCAGTTTTTTGTCCATCTGATGATCTGCTCTGCCTAGTTCCTGATCCTGTCTGCCAAAGTAAGGTTTTGCTGCACCGACAGCCTTTTGTTTTGTTATTTAAAAATAAATTATTTTTATTTTGAACTCCTGCCTCGCCTCGCCTCCCTGCATTTGGGTTCCAACCTCGAGGATCGTGACATTTTTTTAAATAATAATACTTTATTTATACAGCCCTTTAAAACAACCACAGCTGCAACAAAGTGTTGCACACATAAAATCAAGAATATTCAAACACATAAAAATAAAACAATTGTTAAAACATTATGATCAATAAAATCAATAAAAACAGTACAGAACAAAATTCAATCTGTGCTAAAAGCCAGGGAGTAAAAAATGTGTTTTTAAAAGAGTTTTAAAACTGAACAGTGAATGGGGCTCGTCTGATGAGAAGAGAGAGATCGTTCCATAGTCTTGGAGCGGGAGCAGAAAAAGCTCTGTCTCCTCTGAGCCTCTGTTTGGACCTCGGCACCTCCAGGAGCAGCTGATCAGCTGATCTTAAGCACCGAGCAGGAGAGGATGGGTGAAGCAGCTCAGAGAGGTAGAATGGAGCAAGACCATTTAAACTTTTAAAAACAAATAAAAGAATATTAAAATGAACTCTAAAATGAACAGGCAGCCAGTGGAGTGAAGCAAGTGTGGGGGTGATGTGCTCCCTCTTTTTAACTCCAGTTAGAAGCCGAGCAGCAGCGTTCTGGACCAAATGGAGGCGTCTGAGGGAGGACTGGCTGACTCCAAGGTAAAGAGCGTCACAGTAATCCAGCCGAGAGGTGACAAAGGCATGGATTACTGTTTCCAGCTGCTGTTTTGTAAGGATGGACTTTACCTTAGCCAGCTGTCTGAGGTGATAAAAAATTGGTCTTGACCACCGCTCCAATCTGGGAATCTAATTTAAAATCACTGTCCATTTTAAAACCCAAGTTAGAAACAGCTTTATTTACATGTGGTGCCAGAGGACCCAGAGGTAGTAACTTAAGTCGATGCAAGTATTGTGTTTCTCCAAAACCTTCAGTATACTTTTTTATTTAAAAAATGTGAAAGATAAATTAACTGAGTTGTCAAAGCATTTTCATATTCAAATTTCCAGTTGGTAGCTTCACTTGTTCCCATTCACAATCACTCCAGGTGTTCATCATTGTCTCGTTAGTGTCCCTTTAAGTTCAGCGTTTTTGTGTTTTCACATTGTTCGTGGATTATGCTTCCCACAGCCATTCATGTTCTGTTTCCTCCGTGTCTCCATTTCCATATTTGTATGTAAGTTCTGCTGACACGTCAGCCATTTGTTTTCTTGTTTAATAAATTAAATAATTCCCTGAGCTTCGCATGTTTGTCTGCACTTGGTTTCATTCCACATACAGAACATAATACTTTTGTTTTACTGTTTTACATGGTATTATTTTATTGCTTTTGATTTTCCAAATTTATATTTTATGCCACTTTAGCACACCACACCATAGTTACACAAGGGTTTCATGAGGGAACTTGACATCAACAATAAGCTGATTCAAACATGAGGAAAATTCAGCTGCTTGAAGGAATGGACATCAGAGTCCTTTTAATCGCTGAGTTTTAGTTTTCATCTTCTGTTTCATCAAAGTTTGTGCTCAATAACCCAGGTAGAAAATCCAACAAAGTTCAGCCAGGTCATCTGGACAGTTTTTTTTTTGTTGTTGAGACGTTTCGTCCGTCATCCAAAGTCAGTCATCTGTCTCAACAACAAAAAAGGAGACCATCCAGATGACCTGATTGACATTTGTTGGATTTTCTACCTTGATAATTGAGCATTGACTTTGATGTTTTGAACCACTTTGGCTATGGCTGTAGGGATCTGCACCTGCCCTGCTCTGTGCAGATAGTTAATGACTCTCAGGTGCTACGTATTGGGTTTAATTAGAGACTCCCCTTTATATACTGTGCTCTCCTGCATCTCAGGCAGGGAAGCATTAGGTGCTTAAGCTGTATCTTCACGGTCGTCTCCTAGTGCCTTGGTATTTCATGTTTCTCCTACGAATGTAAGTAGTATCGCTGCCCCGACAGCATTATTTGTTATTGTTGCCTTTTTGTGATTAAAACACCTTTTTTGTGACCTTGTTGGAGTCCTGCTTGCATTTGGGTCTCAACCACCCCCCGATCGTGACAATTGCTTCCTCAGAAGAGTTGACAAGGGAGAGGGCAGGCCCCAAAAACTATATTATCATAAAAAAACTGGTTGGTCCACTGTGTAGGTGTGCTGCTTGTGGGACTCTGTTTGTTGTGGCTCCTTGGACTGATGGAGTCATTTGGATGAAGGACAAAATGTCTCCAAAAAAAAAAAAAAAAAAAGAAACCCTCCAGATGACATGAGTGAACTTTGTGGGGATAATTTTATGTTGATAAATAACCAAGTTGGAGTTGGTTTGGTCAAACCTTGAAAATTTTACGCTCAATTCCATGGAAGATTGCAATAATTCATGTTAAAAGTAATTGTTGTGAATGACTGCTACTAGCCAATCAAATTTTAGCTCAAAATTGTATCTGTAAAATCCATCCATCCTTTATCTTTTACCCGCTTCTTCCATTTTGGGTCACGGGTGTCGCCGGTGCCCATGTCCAGCAATCACTGTGCGAGGGGCGGGGTACACACTTGACGGGTCGCAAGTCCATCACAGGGCCACATAGAGACAAACGAGACAAACAACCATTCACTCTCTCACTCACGCCTAGGGACAATTTAGAGTTACCAATCAGCCTAACATGCATGTTTTTGGTCTGTGGGAGGAAACCGGAGTACCTGGAGAAAACCCACGCATGTACGGAGAGAACATGCAAACTCCACCCAGAAAGGCCCCGGAACCTGGGTTTGAACCAGGGACCTGCTCGCTGAGAGGCAGCAGCTCTACCAGTTGCGTCAACATGCTGTCTGTGTCTGTAAAATGATTGAGTTATACCCATTTTTGTACTGGCACTCATTTTTAAGAACAAGCGTGATATACAGATCTGTAGCACCTACAGGGAAATTAAGTTGATGAGTCATATGATGAAGATCTGGGATAATTGTGGAAGCTAGACTTACATAAGATATGACTATTTGTGAGTAGCAGTATAGTTTCATGCCAAGAAAAATCACCACAGATGCCATCACTGCTTTCAGGATGTTGATGGAGAAGTACATGGAGGGTCAGAAAAAACTTCATTGTGTCTTTGTGGATAAAAAAAAAAAACAAAGCTTATGACAGACTGCTGAAGGAGGAGGTATGGTATTGCATGAGGACATTATATGCTCATGGCCTTGGACAATGGACAGGTGTCTACACTGATCCTGTTAGACCTCAGTGCTGCATGTGATACAGTTGATCACATTATTCTACAGAGACATGCATATGATATTGGAATTAAAGGAACAGCTCTAAAATGGTTTAAATCATGTCTATCTGATAGAGTCCAATTTGTAAATGTAAATAATGAATCTTCATCATACACCAAAGTTATTCATGGAGTTCCTCAGGGTTCAGTGCTTGGACCAATACTCTACCTTATGCATGCTTCCATTAGGTAATGTTATTAAACAGCATGGGATAGATTTTCATTGTTATGCTGATGATATATATTTGTTCATGAAACCCTATACATCCAATCAGCTACTTAGACTACAAGCATGTCTTCAAGATATAAAAACCTGGATGACCATACATTTTTCTCCTTTTGAACACAGACAAGACTGAAGTTTTGGATTTTGGACCTGAGCATCTTAGGAATACATTTTTCAGTATTTTGCCCTCCTTGGATGACATTAATCTTGCCTCCAGTTCTATTGTTAAAAATCTTTGTGTCATTGTCGATCAGGACATGTCTTTTATCCCCACATTAAAAACATTACTTGAACCACCTTCTTCCACCTGCGTAATATCGCTAAAATTAGAAACATCTCATGTAAAAATGATGCAGAAAAACTGGTTCATGCTCTCAACAACCTAGCCCCATCTTATAATTGAGATCTTGTTGTTCCATATTTTCCCAACAGAACACTTTGCTCTCAGACAGCAGGCTTAATTTCGGTTCCTAGTGTTTCCAAAAACAGAATGGGAGGAAGATCTTTCAGTTATCAGGCTCTGCTCTTGTGGAACCAACTTCCAGTTTCTGTCCATGAGGCTGACACATTGTCCAGTTTTAAGACTGGGCTTAAGACTTTCCTTTTTGATAAATTTTATAATTTGGGTTGGCTTGCTATGTTGCTTTAAGTTTAGACTACTATTGGACAAATTTACCTAATTTCCTTAAATAATTTACTAAAATGGCATAGTTTTCATTTGAAACTATTTCTGTCTTAACGTGATTCTTGACCTACCATTGTGTATCTGTTCCTTCTTCCTGTTCCTCTCAAACCAAGCCAGTCAAAGCAGATGGCCGCTTGTCCTGAGCCTGTTTCTGCTAAAGGATTCTTCCTCATGAGAGAGTTTTTCCTTTCCACTGTCACCTTCATGCTTGCTCAAAATGAGAGTTCTGCAATGGAGTTAAATTCAAAGCAATCTGCTCCTCAGATAAATAGTGTTAAATTATTATTTTATATACAATATGTTTGAGAAGTATGTTAGATAGGACATGTATGAGGACAGCAGGACAGTGGTGAGATGTGCTGTAGGAGTGACAGATTCAAGGCAGAGGTGGGATTGCATTAAGGATTGTCTCTGAGCCCCTTCTTGTTTGCTCTGGTGATTGTCACACAGATGAGGTCATGCAGGAATCCCCATGAACTATAATGTCTGAAGATGACATTGTGATCTGTGGTAAGAACAGGAAACAGGTATAAGATAACTTGGAGAGGTGGAGGTATGCACTTGAAAGAAGAGGAATGAAAGTCAGCCACAGTAAGACAGAGTACATGTGTGTGAATGAGAGGGAGGCCGGTGGAACAGTGAGGCTACAAGGAGCAGAGGCCACAAAGGTGCAGGACTTCATGTACTTGGGGTCCACTGTCCAGGAAAATGGAGAGTGTGGTAAAGAGGTGAAAAAGAGAGTCCTGGAAGGATGGAATGGGTGGAGAAAAAGTTTCAGGAGTGATTTACAACAAAAGCGTGTCAGCAAAGATTAAAGGAAAAGTTTACAAGACAGTGGTGAGACCAGCTATATTGTATGATCTGGAGACAGAGGTGCTGACACAAATACAGGACAAAGAATGGCAGAAATGAAGATGTTGAGGTTCTTCTTAGGAGTAACAAAGATGGATAAGATTAGGAATGAGATCATCAGAGGTACAGCACAGGTTGAACAACTGGGAGATAAAGTTAGAGAGACCAGACTGAGATGGTTTGGACATGTCTAGATGAAGGACAGTGGGTGTTTTGGTAAAAGGTTGTTAGACATGCAGCTGCCAGGAAAAAGACAAAGAGGATGGCCAAAGAGAAGATATGCAGTTAGAGAGGATATGGAGGTAGTTGGCATGAGGACAAGGTTGCAGAGGACAGAGTGAGATGGAGGAGGATGACTCGCTGTGACAACCCCTGAAGAGGGGAAAGCTGAAAGAAGAAGAAGCTGCTATCTTCATACCCATCTGCTCACTACAGACACATGTTCAGGCTGCTGTTTAAAATACAGTATTGTTTTACATTATTAGTGTTTAGATATAGATCTTTGTATACTTTTTTTCTTTTTAGACGTTCTATTTTGACAATTTTTGGGTGTAACTGGGACCTTGGGTACACAACTTCACTTAACCTTAACCACATGTGATGCGAATGACAAAGAACCTTGAACCTTGAAGTATCAACCACAAGAGTTTAAGATCTAGTATTGGCTGACACCCAAATATATACATACTGTAGTATTTTTCTTACTTTAAAACAACATATGTAGTCTGTTTGAGGCAAAAACCTTAAACTGAAACAAATTACTTTTTATGTCCAATATGATCCTCCACTGTACTCGGTGCATACCTCAGGGGAGTTAAAAGGAAAATATCTTCATACCAAAACACACAGCTTTCTTTTTTTTTTTTTTTTTTTTTCTTTCTCCATTGTTTCCTGCACATTATTCCATCAGTCAATAAATGTAGCTTGTTTTTGTTTCATTGTTATATTGTTTCTTTTATTTACTTTTCATTTTTTATGCTTTTTGTATGATTATATAGTGCTGTCTGTACCTCATCTGTGGTTTTTTTTAAACAGGTCTCTCTTGTAATTGAGTCCTCGTGACTCATTGAGACTAACCTGTATAAATAAAGGTTGAATTAAAAAAAAAATTCCAACTCAAAAGTATGAAGATGGTGAGAAAAGGCTCAAATTAAAAGCCTAAAAGTTACTCTTGACAGAAGATGCACATGTGGTCATTTATAGTCATTATACCATTTCAATTTAAATTCATTTCAATTCAAAAATACTTTATTAAACCCAAAGGGAAATTAAGTGTTGTCATAGCTCATCATTCTGGTTTCATTCAAGTGTTGTTAGATGCTGATAGCTGTGGGCAGGAAGGATCTCCTGCAGTGAATCCAAAAAATCTAGCCGCAGATACCGATCCGTCCACCCAGATCCAGTTTGCTCTCAAATGCGACGGGTCTCTCAGTCCTCCTGGGCAGCAGGACTGCCCAAATGCCAAGCAGAATTCCTCCCTGAGCAATGATCACTCCTTCCAGCAGCCTGCTGAGCTCTTCGTTGCCACAGACAGACAGCTGAAGGTGCTGGGGGGTGATTCTGGTCCACCCGTTGTCACGAGTACAGTTTCCCACCATCTCCTGGCTGTCAGGTACTTGAGCCACTGCCAGGTTGACGTAAATTTGTCCACAGCGCCTCCTTTTTAACTCATCTGGGATTTGGGGCTGTAGTTGAGGTATTTGAGCTTTGGAGATGTTAATCATCTGCTCCTGGTTGTTAAAAAACACCTTGTTGTCATGGTTACCCATCATAACAAATGCCCAAAAGTAAAAAGCTTTAAAAAAAAAAACTTCCAGCTGCACAGCATCCAATACCAGATGAAGTAATCATCCAAAAAAAGCCATTTACATTCAGAAAAAAGAGAAATTAAAGTTTTCAAAAGCAATATTGCAGAATAAAAGTAACAGAGCTACTCCAACATGCAGACACCCCGAGCGACGCAATGCTAGAACTATGATTTGAGATTTTTTTTAAAAATTTGATTCATCCATTTAATTCATATGATCCCAAACTCTTTTAGGGGACAGTCAGGAGGTTTTGTTACAAATCAGAACCTATTTTACTCCTACAGAGAAAACCCTCTGAGGTGTTATATTCAAACATAACTCTGCAGTTGGAGATTTTGCTGTTCTCAAACCTACTCTGAATAATCATAAACTTTAAGTGGCATGGGTTTGCTTTGGCTGGAAGCAACACTATCGTGGTGTTTATAATCCACATATGAGTTGCATTTAACTCATTTAACTTGGTTGTAATTCAACCCCACCACACACACACACACACACACACACAAGTGCCCAAACACACTTGCATGCACAAGTAGTAGCAGGTGCTCTCTGTTGGATGTGGATGAAGACAGATGAGCAGTGATCATTCTCATTAGAGCAGTGATGAGCTCCTGTGAAGACATACACCTGGACCGGTGCACACCTGGGGAGAAAAAATAAAAGTTTGTGTGTGTTTTGTGTGTGTGTGAACATATTACAATCAGTATGCACCCACTTCATAGACATTCACAGCAGGACATGATTTTTTTTTTTTTAATAAGCAATTATTTTACAAACTAAAATACTTTTGGGACAGTTGGTCCATTTAACTGATACTGTACATTTTTCAATATTTCAAGATATTTCAATATCATCAGATACAGACAATTTACATACATTTGCTTTAAGGTTAATGAAAGGCCATGCAATCTTAATAGGAAGGTGTTTCACCTGCTACCTGCCATGCCAGCATTTTAACAGTACAACAGTACATAACTTAACAGTATGTATGATAACGTATGATACAGTATCTATGCATTTTTTTATTCATTGAACCTTTATTTATACAGTTTAATCCCATTGAACTCATTTACAAGAAAGACTTGGTTTATATATCTTTATTTATGTATCTACCTTACCATCATAATTCAATCTCAATGTTACTCACTATCTGTGCAATAACCTGTCACACAACTTGTGTAGTATATGTTAGTTATGTGCAATATATATCACACATTTTAGCTTAGCTTCACTACCAGTTAAATATATATATATATATATATATATATATATATATATATATATATATTTTTTTTTTTTTTTTTTTTTTCATTTAGCCTTTATTTATCCAGGTTAGTCTCATTGAGCCACGAGAACTCATTTTCAAGAGAGACCTGTTTAGGGGGAACATGGTGGGGGTTAAGGGCCTTGCTCATGGGCCCAGAGTGGGGCGATTGAGGGTGGGGGCAAGTGTGGGTGTTTCACCTACCCCACCCACAATTTTGATGTTGTCGGGGCCAGGGCGTGAACCGGCGATCTTCGGACCACAGGCCCACCTCTTTAACCTCTGCACCACCACTCCCCCAAAAACCCAAACACTCCCCCACTTATTCATATAAATTCATCCTACTTGCACTATAATATTCAACCTTGTTGTTGTTTACCATTTTCTTTACCTTGCAAATATTATGACATTGCATGCTTTAGTATTTCTTGTTTGTTTGTTATTTGTTTTTAGCGAGTCAAATCTATTCCTCTCATCATGAGCATTACATTGTACCGTTAACCTTGTGTTAACCTTGCATATGACAAATAAACACAACTTGAACTTGAACTTAACTCTCCTGCTACCCTTAGGTCAAAATGACTTGACCTGACCTGCAATGACATGGCCTCATGTCATTGCAAGTGATTTTGACCAGAGGGTAGCAGTAGGGTTAAACTAAGGTTACGTTACACTGTGAAATGATCGGGTAATTGTTTTGGGTCAAACCTTATAATTTTAGTTGTGCACAATCTCATGTGATTCTGTGATATCTTACCAGATGTGAAAGCACTTAAATAATGGATTAAAGATAATTGTAATATAGATTTTACATAAAATTGTCATCAATATCTGTAAAAGTGACTGTGCTATTGCCATTTTCATTGTTGTTAAGTTTTATAAGCTGTGTTGTCCATCTTAAAATGGGTTAACTGGTATATTTTTTTAGCTTATTATGTACAGCCAATGATTACTCTGTGTTAGTGTGTTTCACTAAGCTTTGTCTTGTAATGGATGAGATATTTTGGTAACAGACAGACATAGCTGATGTAGGGCTTTTGTCCAGTCTCTGTTTGTTTCCTCATGTTTCCTGTTCAACTCTGTGTTTTCCCTCCTTGTGTTCAGCCCCTGTCTCACCTGTTTCTCATGTTAATCAATGCAGGTGTCTGTCGTTGTCCCAATCAGTGTCTATGTATATATTCAGTTCCTCTACGTCTTGTCTGTCTTGGAATTGTCCTTCCATGGTGTCATGTTCAGCCTTTTGTACTGTCAGCCCTGATCTACCTGTTTTCGGTCACAGTGAGTAGCTGCCCTGTCAGCATTTTTATTTTTTTGAATTTGTGAGAATAAATATTTTTACTCTTCCCCTGTTATCCTCCCACACGTGGGTTCAACACTCCTGACAGCTGAACATGATAGAATTCCAAGACCAAAATGAACCCAGCGGGAGTATTACCCTGCTCGAATTTTTGGCCCGTGAGGTGGATAAGACTGCCCAGAGAGACAGAGAAAGGGAGGAGAGGAAGAATCTGTTTTGGGGAACCCATCTGGCTCTCAAGCCTGGTTCCTCAGTCTCTCAGTCTCTCCGTCCCTCTCTGCCTCGTCCTGCTGCTGCATCCTGCTGCCCACCCTCTCCTCCTGGCTGTCCCGGACGATTGTCTGAGAGAGGGGGGCGAACTGCTAGTCCTCCCCAAATCCAGCGCAGGGAGGAGAGAGCTTTGCAGGCGAGGTGGAAGCCCAGCCCTCGGTCGCCGGTTGAAAGATGGAAGATTTTGCTGGGGGGGGAGGTACCCGTGCCCACGAGAGGAGTGGTCTGGCTCTCACTCGCTGGAGGAGCGAGGGGGAGTTTGCTGGTGGAGAGGAACCCATGCCCCCACCTGCCGGAAGAGCAGTCCAGCCATCCTTCGCTGGAGGAGCTGGAACAGTGGCAGGCTTTCATAGTGGCAACATATCTGGATCTGTTTCTGCCCTGCTGCGAGGAGACCCAGGTGGATGTTCCTCACTCCAATCCTCCAGAGGGGTTCATGACTCCATCTCCTGCAGCAGGCCAGGTCCCACCACCTGCTATAGTTTCAGCCCCATCACCTGCTGCAACTCTGGCTCCTATCCCTGCTGCAGCCCTGACCCCATCTACTCCTGTTGCAGCTCTGGTTCCTGTCCCTGACTCCCTAACAGCAGCTCTGAACCCTTCTCCTGACACAGCTCTGGTCTCTGGTTCTCCTGCTGCAGCCCCAGTCCCTGGTCTTCCTGCTGCTGCAGACCCGTCTCAACCACCTGCTGCTGCAGCCCCGTCTCGACCACCTGCTGCTGCAACCCCATCTCAACCACCTGCTGCTGCAGCCCCGTCTCCACCACCTGCTGCTGCAGCCCTGTCTCCACCACCTGCTGCTGCAGCCCCATCGCCACTACCTGCTGCTGCAGCCCTGTCTCCACCACCTGCTACTGCAGTCCTGGACCCTGCATCGTCTGTTGAGGTTCTCGTCCCTGGCTCTGCTGATGCTCCCAGCTCATCTGAGGTCTCCATCACTGGGTCAGCTTAGGTCCTTGTCCCTGGTCCGCCTGGGGTCTTCACTTCCGGCCTGCCTGAGGTCTTCGCTCCTGCTCGACCGCAGAAGATCCCGGCCTGCCTGAGGTCTTTGCTTCTGGCATGCATGAGGTCTTCACTCCTGGCTCGCATGAGATTCTCGTCCCAGGCTCTGCTGAGGCTCCCGGCTCATCTGAGGTCCTCGCTCCTGGCTCGTCGGCTGAGGTCCTTGCTCCTGGTTCATCGGCTGAGGTCCTCGCTCCTGGCTCGACAGCAGAAGATCCCGGGTCGCCTGAGGTCTTTGCTCCGAGCCCGACCGCAGAAGATACCGGCTCGCCTGAGGTCTTTGCTCCGAGCCCGACCGCAGAAGATCCCAGCTCACCTGAGGTCTTTGTCCCTGGCCCGTCTGCAGAGGTCTTCGTCCCTGGCCCATCTGCAGAGATCCTCGTTACAGGTTCGACCCTTGGTCTGCCCAAAGAGGTCCTCACCTGCTTGAGTCTAGGAAGGCATAGATGGATGCCTGTACTACCCCGAGATGGACGGTCCCCTGGCCACCCACCAGAGTTCTGGCCTGAAGGTGGATGGTTTCCAGGCCGCCCCCCTGATATCCTGCCTCATTAGGGATGGTCACCTGGTCGCCCTCCTGAATACTGGTCCTGCCCTGGACTGTCTCCTGACCGTCCACCTTGACTCTGGTTGGGGTTCCTGCATTTGGTTTTGTGTTTAGTTACCCATGTTCACCTGTTGTTGTTGTTTTTTTTGTTCTTTTGGTCCTCTGTGGTTCTCTGTCTTGGTTTGTCCCACCTCCCACCCAAGTTGGATGTAGCTTGTCCTTGGGACGTCAGGAGCCATCCCTTGAGTGTGTGTGTGTGTGTGTGTGTGTGTGGGGGGGGGGGGGTACTGTAGAGATGTTGTCCTGTCTCTGTTTGTTTCCTGTTCAGCTCTGTTTTTTCCCTCCTTGTGTTCAGCCCCTGTCTCATCTGTGTCTCATGTTAATCACTGCAGGTGTCTGTTGTTGTCACAATCAGTGTCTGTGTATATATTCAATTCCTCTGCATCTTGTCTTTGTCTCAGAATTGTCCTTCCATGGTGTCATGTTCAGC
>NC_056501.1:31546390-31556964 GCF_014905685.2 Nematolebias whitei | reverse complement strand
TATATATATATATATATATATATATATATATATATATATATTTGGGGGGGTAATTTTTGTGTTTATTGTTTACTTAGCTGTGGTGGTCATTGTAAATAGGGTTGTATCCAAAATGTAAGCAGGTACAGGTTTACATCTAATGATTTATTTTAGTTTCATTAAAATTTATCTGGTTCACAAGATAATTTGCTAACACTATAGACAATTCAACAGCATTTGATTCAGGAAAATGCTTTTACTAACATTGACTAATAGCATCAAGGCAAACCTTCAGTTTTACATTGAATCATTGCACTACAGGTCAGCAGGAGCATTAAAATGAATCATTTACACCACAAAAATCCAATTACACAGCTTCAACTGTCTGCCTGCACTGTACCACTTAAACACTGTAGGAAGAAACATCTACCTCAGACATTGTTAGTAGGGTATAGCAACCTGGGGTAGATTTAATATCCCGTGACCACTCATAAACTGCATCACATTTTTCTGTGTATTCCAGATTGATAAGAGTGGGCAGAACAAGGTCGGAGAGGGAATGACCAAAATCGTTTCTTGATTGACGGATGCTGTCATCCAATTCCATTAGCTTTGTTCCTACACACCTTGGCGGCTGCTAATTTAATCTCAGCACTGATAGAATGTAATTTGGTTAAAAAAGAGCCCCTTATTAATATTTCCAGTATCATTTTCAGCCACTGATGGGCAAGAGGAACTTTCATTACAGAGAGAAATTACAGAGGTATGATGGGATGTAAATGGTAAGACAGGCTGAGCTGGATAGGACAGAGATTTATGAAAGCAAGCATGCAATAACTGACACTGTCAAATTCCACACGCAGACTGAACCTAGGAATGTTCAAGCCTAGTTCTACATATGTGTAGAAAAAAAATCTACAGACAAAGCTTATTTTAGCAGCTTGAATTTGTTCATTATCCATATGTCATGACCATAGGTGAGAGTTGAAACATACACTGACAGACCAGTAAAACAAGAGCTCTGCCATTTGACCGAGCTCTTTTTTTTTTCACCACAACAGACTGTCTGTCTTTCTTCAGGCTAGAACAAAGGCCTCATTACTGTACATGAGGCCTGGAACCATTGGACCCTGGACAGGTCGTCAGGCCATCACAGGGACACTTTGGAAAAGACAGCACTCACTGTCTCATGCTCATGCACACATTCATACAAAGAGCTAATTTAGAGTAGCCAATAAACATACAGACATGTCTTTGGACTGGGAAACTGGAGTGCTCAGGGAAAACACATGCATCTAAGGAAGAACACAGTAAGACCAAAATCTAATTTTTTACGCAGGAGCTTCTTGTAGCAGCAGAGCTAAGCAACTGTGCCATCACGCAGCCCCCTTTGAAACCAAATTGGGTTTTAGATTAGCTTTTTCTTATTAAATATTAATGTATAGACTTATTTTAAATCCAAACCTTAACTTGGTTGATTTCTTTGACTACATTAAAGCTTACTTTGAGTTTGGCACACAACACAATAATTGATTTAATACCTAATCACAAAAAAGAAACAATACAAATTCATGAAAATCTTAAACAAAGCATTTGTTTAAGTTTTTTTTTTATTATTATTATATTTTACATTCATTTTCTACAAGCTTGCTCCCTGCTTCCCTCCAAACCTCAAGCTATATGGTAGATGTGCCTCTTTCCTCAGGTCCCTGTTGCTTTCCCTGTCCATTTTCTGCTCCATTCTGTGCCATCTTCAATGCCCTAATCATACCCCTACTCCCACCTTATTTCTTTTTTCATCACTCTCTCTGCTCACTTCTCTACCTTCCTGCCCCAGGCCACCCCCTTTTCTCCAGTCTCATCCAGCCCTTTGGGATAAAGAGAATATAGAGGATCAGTTTTGCTCAGTGACCTTTGGAGGTGGCCTTCAATCTAAAGGTATGGTAGGGGAGCTAGAGCTTAGAGAGATTTACTTGGGCTGCCCAGGGGAGAAGTAGGATATTTCTACACACCCTTTGCACATTCTCTGGAGGCAAAGAGAGAAGAGAAGAAGAGAGAAATTATGTGCCTCTTTGAAATACAGACAGATTAAATATTGGATCAGAAGAAAGTAGATAAAAGGAGAAAGAAAGCAATGAAGAAAAGAAGAGGACGAGGCCCTGCTGGTCACAGTGGGACACTGGTCATTTGTTGCTCAAACTGCAAAGATTCTGGCCACCAAGCAAAGACGCAGAGATACAAGGCAGGATTAGAAAAAGAAAGTAGAAAAAGCATACATGAAAAGCATAGAAAAAAATACAAAATATGTGCTGGAAGGACACCCCAAAATAAACAAAAAACAACCAGCTCTGTATCTGCTGAAAACTTATACATTCTTCTTATGATCATTTCTTTTCTGTCACCAAAAGGGGATAGTGTTTTTGCCTCTGTGTGAGAGGGACAGTGACTGTGTGTGTGTGTGTCTTTTAAAAATGTATTTTTTTAAATATGCTCTGAACTTGTGAAAAATATACTTTTGCAAAAAATTGAAGAACATGGTGACTGAATTTACATTAACATCGTAATAACTTTTGTGGTCAACACAATTCAAGATGGCTGCTAATGCAAACTGACCTTAACACCAAACAAAAATAAATAAATAAATGAATAAATGACTACAACAGAAAAATGGCTGCAACCAACTAAGTCTCTTTTACAGACATCGACATACAAAGTATGATGTGGTAGTAGCCTAAACAGATATGTTTACCTGTAACCAGGGTAGTTGAAGGTTAAATCTGAAAAAAATATGTGTGGGAGTGTGTGTGTTCAAAATTGTCCCACGAGGGGTTCCCTTGCAGGCGGCATTTAATTTTGGTCCAATTTGCATATATCCAATCAGTTAGAGTAATTGGGTGCGTGTGAGATAGCATGAGAACATTTACATGCACTCGCACACACCGGCACATTCTCATCCAGGGCGTTGGTTTGTCCTGGGATGCAGGAAGAATTTGTTGCAGATGAGCTGATGACACTGATTATTGTGACACTGAGTGATGGCTCTAATCAGTTGGAGCATCTTCCTAATCAATGGACTTTCATCTCTGCCTCCTTTCTCCATCTGCCAGGCTTTAATAAAACTTCTTGTCCCCACACGAGATGTGTCCATGTCAGATATATTTCTGAATTGTCTGAATTACTGACCTTGACAGGCAGGTTTAAACACAGCACAGAAACAAGGAACATCTGTTCATTTTCATTTCATTTTATTTATTTTTTTCCCTGAAAATGCAGTGATACACTGAAGTGACACATTGTTTTAGTCTTATGAAGTCACAATAAGTTGGAGTAATGTCTTTTTAGGCAAATTTGGGTCACAAGAATTATTATTTTTTTAATTTTAGAAATGATTGGGGGTGGGGGGGAGACAAAACAGCAATTATGTTTTCCCCAGTGTTCCTAGTATATGCTTTTATGTGCATCTATTTGTCAGTAGATAGAATAAAACATATATAATTTAATTAATTTAACAGATACTGACCTACAATTTGATGTTGTAGCAGCTTAGACTGATCCTCAAATTAACCTCTGAATTTTAGCCAAATGCGTGAGATCTGTTCAAACCAATAACCATTGTTAACCATATAACCAATACCCATTAAAGTCAATAACTATTAGTTTTTAATGTATGTTAGCAAAATATCTCCTGAACCACTGAATAAATTGCACTGAACTTTTCTTAAAGTAATCAGTTACTGTGTACATTTACACATTTTGGAATCTATCCAGTTCAACATGGCTGATCCTAGAAAAAAGGGATAATACCTCAGCCAGTTTTACAGATGCCAGGGTAAAATATGGTGTGCTACTAACTAAGCTTCAAAACTTGCTCTTGTCAAGGGTGGACGCCTTCTCCTCCTCTCTCTGCTTTGCTTTGCTCTGTCCTGTCTGTGAAACTGCTTTAGTGCCTCTCTTCTACGAATCTTCAGAATCATAATTCTACTTTGTACTATGGATTTGGTCAGTTGGTCCCTCAACGCAATTGATAACATTGCACACAGCTGGAAATCTCATCGACTTGGAAGACTTAGTGATGTGGCTACAGTATCTCTGCTGTCAAACAAGGATATTAAGGGTGCATATATAATTGGATTTATGATAACTGGTTTCCTGCATTTTGGATTCATCTAGTTCCTGGTCTATCAACAAACAAGGAAGTTGCTGGCAGCAAAATTGGCCCTGGTCAGGCTGCCTGCCTTATGTGATGGCTTGGTTTGTGCCTCGAGCACCCAGACTCATTTGCTTTTGGTAGGATGGATCAGATCTCAGGGAATACTCTAAGGCACGGTCCAGTCATGTAGCCATTTAATTTGGACCTTTCAGAAACAAGAAGACTGACGCAGACTCAAGGTAGACATAATTAGTAAACTTCTGGCTGTCCCAAAAACAATCATGTTTATCTGAATTTGGACCCCCTGACTGGCCTTGACAGGCCACCTAATCTTAATTTGCCTGGAAGCTCTGTAAAACTGCATCTTTAGGATGAACCAGTCTTTGTCGTAATGTATTATTGGGTTTAAAAGCCACTGGGACGTTGTGTTTAGAAAATAAATATCTCAGATCCAGTCCCCCGGCACAAACAGAGTAATGTTGTGTATGCTGTTCAGTGTCAGGAGGGCTGTGATCAGTCTTATATCGGGGAAACTAAACAGCCACTGGCCAAAAGGATGGCCCAGCACAGAAGAGCAACACCATCAGGCCAGGACTCTGCGGTCTACACTCATCTCCAGGCCAGCGGTCACTCTTTCAGGGATGAAGATGTTCACATCCTGGACAGAGAGGAACGATGGTTTGAGAGAGGAGTAAAGGAGGCCATCTTTGTGAAAAGAAATTGTCCATCATTAAACAGGGGTGGAGGCCTCCGGGTTCAACTGTCCCCCTCTTACAATGCTGTTATTGCTAGTATCACTCAGCCTCCTGTGAATAGTAAACAGCCATCAGTGTGCTAATGATCCATTGTTAGGTCGATGGTCCTTCTTGATCATGTGTGCAGCTGGTTTTGGTTGTCAACAGCAAAAATGGTTGATCCACTCTCAGAAGATGCTATTTATAAGACTGAGCTGAATACAGCACCTCAGACTGAGGAAGTCTTTCGGATGAAAGACGAAACATTTCTACATTTTTTTGTTGTTTTGCTTTGTTTTGTTTTTTGAATGTCCAGAGGACCAGATTTTACTTTTTTAGATAAGATGGTGTGATTTAAACTCTGCCAAGAAAGACTGTGGGTGCATTATTAGAAGAATTGCTAGGCCGTTTTGTAGTATTGATCAATTGGAAAATAAAAAAGACAATAAAATGTTACAGTAGGTATCACAAAGTTATTTGCCCTAACCACACTTTTCAGCCTCCTGAGTGGCAGGGCGGCTCTAATGACCATTAGTTGTTCCTGACCTTGCTGATGAGACCCTGTATTTAAGACACTGCATGTCAGTTTCTCACCACTGGAATGTTACATGCCAGGTGGTATTGTGTAACAACCTGTGCAAGACTCACCTAGTCTTTGAGATAACCTAACCTTGATTTTCTTTGTGATTTTAGTTCCTGGTTTTCTGATATCCCCTAATTGTGAGTTGTTGTCTTAATACCTTTTCCAAGGTCTTCCTCCTGGGCATTCCAGCAACAGTTTCCAGTCCTAGGAGAAAATAGCTTTTGAGTCTGACCTGTCACTCTGTCTCCACCTGCACTTACCTGTCTCCATCGTGGTTCTCCTGGTCGCTCCTGTAAATTTCATAGTCCTCTCCAGGCCTGTGAAAACAAAGGATAAAGTAAGTCTTATCCTACTTAAAGATTATCCTTGGCCCTCAAAATCTGTTGATATAGAAACTCACCATTATCATCTCTCTACAGATCTTCCCCGAGCCCCTGAGAATCACTTCACTTGTAAATAAAAGCACTTATCATTTTACATACTGTTGAGGGTCTGCTCGTCAGTTTGCTTACTCTGGATTAAGCTATACTACAGCCATCTTACTTACTTTCTTATGCACAAAAATCAAATAAAAGTTATTTGGTGCTACATGTAATGTCCTTTATATACTTTGAAATGTTTTTTTTTGTTGTTGTTGTTGTTTTTTTAAGTGTGTGTGTGTGTGTTGTTTTGGATTCTTCCTCTGGAGGAGTGATGGAAAATGCACATGTTTAGATGACGACTAATTCCTAAGAGGGAGTGGCAGAGTTTGTGGATTGTAATACTCAGAAGAGGTTAACCAAAATGAGAAGGGCTGGATTGAGAAGGGAAAAACACTGAGAAAAACAATATTTACAAACAGGCAAGAAAATGGATCATCTTGGTACTCGTTACTAATTGGTCATTTAGATTTATTTTTGTGCAACTACACAAAAAGCACCAGAGATATTATCTTAATAGGGGCTCATTAGGTCTGAGAATCTGGCATTTACTTACAGTTCACGTTTGAGCAAACACAAATAAAGGGCATCACACGTGCACAAAACTCACCCTAATAGATGGACAATCTAACAAATCAGTCAACAGAGGAGAGAGAGACCACTGCTTTGGACATTTCCCCTCTTTAAATCACTTTACTTTGACAATTTCTGGTTAATTCAGAAACAGAACATAGCAGTAAAGCTTTGCTGAAAAACACACCTAAACACATTATGCAGTTCATTATATTATTTGATATTTTTTTATTTAATAAACAACTGTTTGACAAATATTATTTTATATTAAAAATAATAATAATAAAAATAAAAAAAAAATATATATATATATATATATATATATATATATATATAGTATTTTTATAATATTATTATTATCAAAACTCTACAACTGTATGAGTTACTCCTGTTTCAAACTTCAATCAGCTCAAGGATAATGTGCTACTGATCAATTATATATATATATATATTTTTTTTCTAACTTAAAATAAATTAAAGTGAAATATTTGAAACATCTGTTAATAAGACTGAACATTTGGGAAACAAAAAAAAATTGTCTCAAAAAGACAACATACCTTTTTAATGCATAAACCTTTTTTGAATTTGATTTCATTAACACTGATGCGTCTGTTTTCTTTCTTTCTTTTTCATTTTGATGAGGCTGTGTGTGCGTGCATACATGCGTGCATGTGTGCTTGCGTGTGACCACAGTATACCCAGCAAGGATTTCTTATTTCTAAATTAAAAAGTTAGTATGCGTCTAATTTGAGAACATCCTTCTCTTCAGTGTTTTACCAAAGGTTTAGATGTGTTCTTCGCAAAACCTGTCAACTCCACTGGTACCTCATTACATAACTGCGTCATGGTTCATGTTTAAGTAAACGTTAGAATTTTCTTGCAGTATTTTTGCTTTTGTCTTCACTTCTTTATTCATCTTTTAAGAGCCCTGTCCTAGTTTTTTTTTGTCCTTTTTGTCCTTTTTGTCACGCCTGACCCGTTTGCAATCATCACACCTGTTCCTCGTGTTTATTCCCTCCCTATAGCCTTGTTTATTTGTTCAAGCTTAATGCTTTATTGCTGGTTCCAAGGATATTTTATCTTGCTTTAGATTGAATTTTTACTAAGGTTTTAGTATTTGCACATTTGTTTTTCTCTTGCCTTTGCTGCCTCTTATTTTACTTCGTAATAGGAGTTGTTTTCATCTACATCTATGAACCTTTGCCTGCACTCAGGTCCTCTGTTTCTGTTGATGAATTGTACACCATTCAACTATCAATTTTCTTTACCTGCTTCTCAGCGTTAAAGCCTTAGTCAATGACTCATTAGGGTAACCATGGTAACCACAAAGATGTCTCTCACTCACCGATAGCTCTCCTAGTAAGACAGGCAGACAGAAACACAGACTAGAAGCTATGTCTCAAACAGTCACTGTGGGAAAAAAAAGCTTTAAGTTGTCTTGGAAAAACAATCCTGAGATGTAAGAGTCAAAGGCATCTGATCTTTGCATTTTATTTTACTTTTTGTGTTTACAGTGGGTTTTTTTTTTGTTGGAGATACAAGTTAAAAGGACCCTTTAACTAACGAGAAACATCTGAGCTCAAATACAGTGGAAGTCGATGAAAGTTTTGATGTGAATACTCTGGAGGGATTTGGGTAGAACTTTAAGCCCTATAAAAATTACAAGCATGCAGGGTAAAAAACATAAAAATAAATAAATAAATAAAAACATTAAACCACCTATCTCTATTTTTGAACTTTACAAAACGCTTAAACTTTTACTCATGTTTGTGCTAATGTTGGGCATAATGTTTTTATGTTACTAGTGTTTAGTGTATATTTAGTTGATGTTTTTCTTAGTTCATATCTTAGATGTTATTACTGTTTTTCTTTTACATTTTATTGTTGGATGTAACTGGGACCCTGTGCATAATTTTTTTCCGTCACATGTACCACATGGGGTGCGAATGACAAAGAACGTTGAAACCTTAAAGTTGTTTTTTAATAAGAAGAGCTCGCTGGCAAAAATTAGACAAAAACTTAAACAGGTCAAACATAAACTATTCTTTGAATGTTTGTAATTTATCAAAATGCTAGTCTAGTTCTCATTAGGTCCAAATCTCATTGATCAGTTTTTTATTTAAATCATGTTGCCTTTTTAAAGAGCAAGACATTATTCCTTTTTTTATCATTCATTTAATCAAAAAAACATTTTTACTTTCTTGACAGTTATTGCATTCTTCATTAGTCTATGCCAATGTACTGCTACCAAAAGAGACATACATTTTTTTAAAACTTTTTTCCCAAAACTACAGACAGAACACTGTATGAAAAATTATAAGACATGAAATTTAAAGGACAGACAGTAACATTACATACATTAAATACCCCCCCCCCACACACACACACACCCAATTAAGAAACAAAAAGCTAAAACAAATATCAGCGAATGAATAAAACTAACACTGTCATTGTATTTCTGATCAAATGTAGGGGTTGCTGCAGTTTTCCCTGTTTGCTTCTACTGAAGGGCAATAAAAGGGAGGGCGAAACACACATGAACACACCAACACGCGTGCACGTGCACCCCCCCCACCCCACCCCCACACAAACACATTCACACACAAACACACTTATGTCCAGCCCTGCAGCTGCTCCTGGTCCATACAGCAGGGTAAAATTACACTTGAGGACATAATCTTGACACTGCACTGTGTTATCTCGTGCCACCATGATGTTGATTCAGCAGCAGGAACAGCAGGCTACAAGACTGAATCTGGGAGGAAATTAAGTGTGATGGGCCTTTGTTATACTTTGGTATAAGTCAGGGAGTCTCACAACACAAGCAGAAAAAAAAATATATAAATATATATATATATTTATAGGATGTTTTTGTTTCTGTTTTCATTTAGTTTAGTTCAACAAATGGAAGTTTAAGACCAAATAAAAAAAAAATACGTAAAACCATTTTTAGTTAAGAAGCTAAACCAACTAATTTTGTTGCAGAATATAAAAGAAAAAGATCAACATTGCAACATGTTTGTGACTTGGAGTTCATTTCTCTTTGTTTATGCAGTAATCCATCAGCAGTGTTTCAAATGTGACAAACTTTTGCACATGAGGACGTCTGATCTCACTCACAGATGATGAGCTTTCTAAGTCAATTCAAAGCTAAAGATATCCAAGACTAATCCCTTGGAAATACATTTATCTTTGGAAAATCTTCCTTAATCATCTCAGTAGTGTTGTGCAACTCAGCATCTGAGGAGTTAGGTAGTTTGGATTAGTCCCTCCTTCTGTGTGTAAATCTTATCACAGGAATCACACTATATCTTGCTTCAAGTTGATGTTCTTAGCCCAAGAATCCTCACTAAGAGCAAGCCCAGAGTTCAAATTATTGCCTTTTTTGTTGCTTTTGTCAAGTGACAATATCTGTCTGTGGCTTTGAGAAAAATGATGCATCAATCTGAAATGGTCTTAACTCCTGCAACCTGTTTTCTGTCTTTGTAGCGGTTTTATTCATAGATTATTGATACCACAGCTGTCTAGGAGATTTTGTGGGCTATAGGCACTGAGGGTGTGTACAGAATATATTCTCAGCCTAGCACGCTTATAATGAATTGAACACCAGCAATGTTTTAAAGTTTGGTAAGAGATTTTATGCATTTCTAAAAATAAATTATTGAAGCTACACAATTAAGACCTTGCTTCACTCTCCTTGGCCTACCTAGAACATTGCTGGATTGCAGTATATTTGAGAAACCTCCTTTAGTGTGAAGACAATCGTGACGTTGCTACGTTTTTAGTAGGGCCTGAACAATATAACACAATTTGTCAACGTGACAATTTCAGTGAGTAATTATCAGTAACGCAAAAGATTGCTTGGACTGCCATGAAACAATGGCCGTTATATTGCAAGCACACCATACATTTGTATTCTGCTTAAGAATACAATTTTGGTCAATTCAAAGAACTCTAGCTGCCCTTGATGCCCACACCTTGTTTACAAGGCTGTAGAAACAGATGGACCATTGTGGAGTGAGGAAAATGCACAATAATAAATAGTATTGCACAACACGTTTATATACATAATTATATACATACACACACACATATATATATATATTTATATATATATATATATATATATATACACA
>NC_056501.1:31527325-31545990 GCF_014905685.2 Nematolebias whitei | reverse complement strand
TAATGTGCTACTATTGGTACTAGACAAAAAGTTATTTATAAAATTATTTTTCATTTCCCAGAGATGATGTCCTGTTCCCTCACCATGCTCTATATATTAATAGTGTATTTTCAAGACAATGTTTTCACATGCAGGTAATTGCACCAGACACTGACGCTGTCCTTGCATGACTTTCTTGGACCTTATCAGGATGCAGCTATGTGGATGCCCAGTGCTACTGTCGTGAGTATTTATGTTGTGTAAGGTTTTCTTTTTTTTTTTTTTTTATATAAGTATTTCATCATTTGCAAAATTGTCTTATACACCACTGTGAATGGGCCTACATCATGACACACTACCACCATGCTCCCCTAAGACGCTAGGTCATCCGTTACCATGATAACAAATCAATTTGACTCTTACAGAAGTCTGCATGCAGTATGCATGCTAAAAATCATCAATGACCTACACTCATGTAAAGGTAGCAAAATATGGTAAGTATTAGCTAAATCACTTTGTACAAGGGAGAAAGCTGATTCAGTCACAAACCTGCATTATTATACATTCAGATCAAACAGTAGTTAAGATGAACACAGAGTTGAGACAAGCAGTGGGTCGATTCCTTATCAGTCAAATGGGTATGACCTGATGATGAATGGCAGAGGAGGAGTTTATCTGTTAAAAGAAGGGTAAAGTGTTTACCATCAGGATGAAATGTCACCTTAAGTCTGGGACAACCTGTCAGAACACTTTGTTTATTATGTCATTAACAGTGACGGGATAAATGTGCAATAGAGATATAAAGATACAGTAAATAACTTGCAGTGTAAAACAGTCTAAATATCAACACCTGCAGATTCCCAATCATTTTGTAAAAAAAAAATAGGGTTAAGTTTGGATCATCCTATTGTAACAAAATTTTTTGATATTTTTATAGAAGTCACACTTTTATAGAAGTCACACACTTAAACTTGGTCATGTCGTTCTTGCAGCTGCATCTGAGCAGGACGTCTAGTTTGGAGTTTCTAGTGTGAGCCAGCAGATGCACTGTTTGAAATGGAATGCAAACCCCACCTATTGACCTTTTTACAGGTAATAATGCACATACTCAGTCAGGTTATACAGTACAACCCAAACAAATTTTGTTTGTCATTTGTGAATTTTCAATACAACTACTGAGTGAGGCCTCCTTATCACAAGAAACATTACTAGAAATGATTCTTGAATGTTATGTTTCTTCTTTGCATACCAAGGATTTACCCAGGACCAAACAAATATCAAAAGATCAAAGGATCTTTAAGGATTTAAAAAAAAAAGAAACACTAAATGAAAAATGTTTTTTAAAAGTCTTGTAAATAGTGCAAGCAATGCACTGTTTTTTTATTTTATTTTTTAATTAATTGCCCTTTTTATGTGTTTTTCACTTTCTCATTTTGAAAAATGTCTGTTCCTTTGTTTGGTCTGTGAACATATTCAGGATGTAATAGGTACATAACACAAAAAATATTATTTTTAGATTGAATTTACTATTCCTTTTGCAGCTAACTAACAAAGCGACTAGCAGAGTATGCAATATTTGAAAACAGTCAAATCCTCAACTCCAGTGGCCAGACTATCCACTTTAACCATGATCAACAGATTGAAATGAAAAAAAAAAAAATGTTTTATGACAAAGTCTATATGTAATGAATAATATTGGGGTGACTCCAAGGGACATGGAGACCTATCAATCAATTTGCCTAGACTTTTCTAGTCCAAAGAGGTCACATAATCTCTCTGCTGAGCTCTGGGTTTGCCCTGGTCTTTCCTCTCAATGTGACATGGATGGAAAACCTCCAAAATGAGGCACCCATCCATACATTATCTTTATCTGTGTCTTACTTTTTGGGTCCCAAGGGTCACTGTGGCCCATATCCAGCAGTGCCTGTGTGAGAGGTGGGGTGCACCTGGACAGGTCTCAACAAGACAAACAACCATTCACTCTCTCACTCACACCTAGAGACAATTTAATGAGAATTAGAATGCTTTATTGATGCCAGGGGAAATTGACTTTGTTACAGTTGCTCCATGCAAGGGCATGAAAATATAAACACAAAGAATGTCAAAATATATATTTATATATATATATATATACACCTGAGTAAAAATAAAAATTAATAAAGAAGATTAAAAATAATAAAGAGGGCAGCACGGTGGCGCAACTGGTAGAGCTGATGCCTCTCAGTGAGCAGGTCCTTGGTTCAAACCCTGGTCCAGGGGCCTTTCTGGGTGGAGTTTGCATGTTCTCTCCGTGTATGCGTGGATTTTATCCAGGTACTCCGGTTTCCTCCCACAGACCAAAAGCATGCATGTTAGGCTGATTGGTATCTCTAAATTGTCCCTAGGTGTGAATGAGAGAGTGAATGGTTGTTTATCTCATTTGTCTCCATGTGTCCCTGTGATGGACTGGAGACCTGTCTAGGGTGTACCAGGTGTCTCGCAGAGTGATAGCTGGACAAGGGCTCCAGTGACCCCTGCAAACTGAAAATGAAGAAGCGGGTAAAGATAATAGATGGATGGATGAATACAATATGTGCATTCTATACATTAAAATATTGGAAGATCTAATGCAATTATGAATATGTGGGTATATTGTTGACAAGGTAAGCAGTGTGTTAACAGAGTTTCGGAGACTCAAAGGGAGGAGTTGAATAGTTGGTTGGCTACATGCAGAAATGTCTTCCTGTGGCATTCTGTGATGCATTTGGTGGTCTCATTTGGTGGTCTCATTTGGTGGTCTCATTTGGTGGTCTCAATCTTGCACTAAACATGCTCCAATGTTTAGAGTTACCAATAAGCCTAACACACTGTTTTTTTTGTGTATGTGTGTGTGTGTGTGTGTGTGTGTGTTGTTGTTTGTTTGTTTTTTTCGTTTTTTTGTTGTTGTTTTTTTGGTCTGTAGGAGGAAACTGGAGTACCCGGAGAAAACCCATGCATGCACACAGAGAAAATGCAAACTTCAACCAGAAAGGCCCCTGGCCAGGATTCAATCCAGCAGCCTTCTCAAGTTCCAGTTCAAGTTCAAGTAGGTTTATTGTCATTTCACCACATGTGGTACATAAGGTGGAATGACATTTTGTACACAAATTATGTTCTTGCTGAGATGCAACAAAGCTCTACCAATTGAGCCACTGTGCTGCTTAGCATTCATGTTGCATCTTAATCAGAAAACTAAGTATCTCAAATGCAGAGTAGCATTGGCTCTACTCTGAACGAGGAACTTTATTACCCCATCTCTAAGGTTGTACTCCTCCACCCTAAACCGGAAGCTCATTTCAGCCGCTTGTATCCACTGTTGCATTCTTTTGGTCATTAGCCATACCTCATAACAGTGGTGAGTGATGGAATGTATGCAGTCCAGAAAATCTAAAGCTTTGCCCTTTGACTCAGCTCTTTCTTAACCACAACAGTCCAGAGTAACATCCTCAGTACTGTGGACAAGACCCTGATTGGTCAATTCATCTCCATCCTATCTTCACTTGTGAACAAGACACCAGGTCTTATTTATGTCATCTGCCGTTAATTACACAATAAACAGGGGTTGCTCTGACAGGCCATCCATCATTTAGCTGGGTACCTTTTCTTGCTAGCAACCACTTTTCCTCTATTTATGAGGGAAGCTCTTTCCCTTTTTCTTGGTATCACTTCTGGCTAGAAAATAACTACTGACTGGGAAGGAATGTGCCTATAACACACACAAAGTGGTCAGTTTAGTGTCCACTTTGATTCTGATAAAGACACATTGATGTTTAAATCCGACCCTATTTGGTGATCATATATTGAGCCTTGTAGATTGGGTGACTGGCTGATATAGGATTAACATTCATTAGAAGGGCAATTTGTGGAAATTGATAGAGTTTAAAATATTTTCTTTTGTTTTTCTGCATTATTTGTCCACTTCAGATCAATAAACACTGTGGCTAAAGGGCAGAGGAAAAAAAAAATGGCCGCCACAGGAAGCAGCCATGTCATGGAGTCTCATGGTGAGGTAAATGATGGGCTGGCTGTCATTCCAGGAGGCAGTGATGGAGATGGGTTTTACACACACGTTCTTGTTGACCACCCACGCCCTCGTTCTCACACACACGCAAAGACAGATGTCAGGGATGTGAGTGATGCACGTTGCAGTGAGTGTTTCTGACAAGCCTAAGCAGTCAGGGAAAACAAGGTCATGCTGTGTGATTACTGACACGTGAATATGTGCAGACTGGCCTGTTAGAAGCCTCTCGTCTGCTGATGAGTGCTCATGTGTTTCTGTTAGTATGTGACAAAGTACCACCACCTGGCTTGGTCTACTCCCAGCATTCCCCAAAGGCACTCAACACTGTGCTTCAAGCTTCTACCATGCACATTCCAATAATTGCCCTTTCATCACTTTTCAAAGTGCCTATCACAGGGGATGTGTGTTTCAATATGCACATGTGTTTTCCTATGGCCCCAATGATGCATGTGTCAATGGGATAATTATCTTTTCATTGGTCTAGCATACAGCCATTCAACTTTCTCCTTTCCCCACTCATTCTCCCTAAATCCTTTTTTATTTTGTTTACTTGCACACTCTGTGTCCAAACGTATCATTCCATCTCCCTCCTATCAGTATCTCCTCATCAATCAATAAAATACCTGCTCCTCTATCCCTCACCACTCCTTCTTGTTGCCTCCCCGATTCTCACCCCGTCATCTTCTCGTTGTTGTTAAGCAGGTGTGTGTGTGTGTGTGTGTGGGGGGGGGGGGATGTGGTTGTCCATGTTTCTGCAGAGTTGATGGAGCCCAACTGTCAAACCTGTCAATCACTTTGCCACTTTACCAAGAGATGAAATCAGGATGTTCAGAGGACATGCAGAACCTATCTGGCGCTCTGCTGATAAGAGTGCTGCATGCATATGTGTGTGAACAAGTGTGTGTTTGTGTTTATGGTGATGGAATAAGAACATCACATTTTTGGTGTGCAAATGTATGTTGTTTTTGTTACCTTTTTGAACCACTTTTGGTATCATTACTGACCTTGTCGAGATCATTATTCTTTTTAGGGACCAAAACCAGATCTTATATTAAAACAAAACAGAAGTAGGTGTAGGCCTAAATTGTCGTTTGCCAATGTTTTTTGATGAGGTGAAAAAAAAAAAAAAAAAAAAAAATAGTTAAGATAAAGATAAAGGTTGAGTTAGGCTTCTAAACACATGGGAAAAAAAAAAAAAACACATTGCAATAAAAGGTCCTTCATTCCTTGAAGAAATGCATATTGCCAAACCCCATGATAATGCGAGATCTTGCACAATGTGTTAGTGCTCAGAGTTTGTGTTGAGAATGACTTTTAGATAATATCAAACCAAATGTATCTCAATATGTGAAAATTATCTGTGTTCCAGCCATTTTTTTCTGTTGGCTAAAGTTACTTAGATATGACAACCATCCATCCATCCATCCATTTTCTTTACCCGTTTGTTCCATTTTGGGTCACGGGGGTCGCTGGTGCCCATGTCCAGCAATCACTGTGCGAGGGGCGGGGTACACCCTGGACGGGTCGCAAGTCCATCACAGGGCCACATAGAGACAAACAACCATTCACTCTCATTCACACCTAGGGACAATTTAGAGTTACCAATCAGCCTAACATGCATGTTTTTGGACTGTGGGAGGAAACCGGAGTACCCGGAGAAAACCCACGCATGCACGGAGAGAACATGCAAACTCCACCCAGAAAGGCCCCTGGACCGGGGTTTGAACCAGGGACCTGCTCACTGAGGGGTAGCAGCTCTACCAGTTGCGCCACCGTGCTGCCCGATATGACAACCATCTAAAAGTTTATTGGTTCCAAAAGTTATACAGCTAATGATTACTTTGAGAGCTGCAATAAATTACAATCAAGAGTTCATGGGATATTTTGCTCTCACTTTCTCTATCTCTCTCCCTTTCTCTCTTTCTGTCTCTCACTCTGTCTTCTGCATCCTCTGTCCTCACTCCAGCTACCTCCATATCCTCTAACTGCAACCATATACATGCATCTCCTCTTTGTCTTTTTCCTGGCAGCTGCATTTCTAACATCCTACTACCAATATAATCACTCGCTCCTCTGGAGATGTCCAAACCATTTCAGTCTGACCTCTCTAACTTTATCTCCCAGTTGTTCAGATTGTGCTGTACCTCAGATGATCTCATTCCTTATCTTGTCCATTCTTGCCAATCATAAGGAGAACTTCAACATATTAATTCCTGCCACTTCCAGTTCTTTCTCCTGTCTTTTTGTCAGTGCCACTGTCACCATATCATACAACATTGCTGGTCTCACCACTATCATGTAAACTTTTCCATTGACCATTGCTGCCACCCTTTTATTCCAAATCACTTCTGAAACTTTTTCTCTATTCACTCCATCCTTCCTGGACTCTTCTTCACCTCTTTACCACACTCAATGAACCCCAAGTACTTGAGTCCTGCACCTTTGTGACCTCTGCTTCATTGTTGCACCTGCCTCTCTTTCATTCACACACACGTACTCTGTCTTACTCAGGCTGACTTTCATTTCTCTTCTTTCAAGTGCATACCTTCACCTCTAATAGCTTTCTTCCACCTGCCCCCTGTTCTCACCACATATCACAATGCAAGACTATACATATCTGTATATAGGAATAAAAAATAGTTTTTTTTACAATATTTCCTGAGGCTATAATGATTTACACCATGATTTTAAATGATTAAATTCCTTTCTTAGATGAGTGTTTTAGAAAATCTGGCAAATGTCACATAATTTACCAAAATGTAAATATAGTGCGGGTTATGTGTCTTGAATAGCACATAGACTATGAGAGAGGTTTACCTTAATGTTACAAGAATAGCATTTACCCAACATTTATGTATTTCTCAATTAGCCAGGATCATACATGTTTTCTGGCAGACTATGAAAAACTTTGGCAGATTATGTAAAAAAAAAAAAACCTGAATCCCATGTAGTCTTAGGGTTTTTCAGTCTGTTTCCCCCAAGTTCCTGAGTGCAAGGGTGGTGCTAGCGACCAGCTACAGCTGGAGGTCATTCCCCGAATAGGCTCAAGGACTACATAAGACTTCAGATGAACTCCATTCCTTGCTGGAGCATATCCTACCAACTGGTACATGTACCTCCAGCCTTTTAGTGTACTCTAATGTGAAAGTACTTACCTTGTATTCTGCCTTCGTGTTTCCAGAGAATTGCTGTCCTGAGCCTGATCTTCTTGGATCACCTACCTGACGAATTAATAGCCTCTTGTATGATGTTCAAGAATCCAAGGATTCAAAGTTCTTTATTTGTCATTCACACCCCATGTAGTACATGTGGTGGAACAAAATTATGTACACAAGGTCCCAGTTACATCCAACAATAAAATGTAAAAGACAAACAGTAATAAGATCTAAGATATGAACTAAGAATAACTTCAACTAAATATACACTAAGCAATAGTAGCATAAAAACATTACGTAGAACAGCAGCACGAACATGAGTCTGTGTGCAGATGAGCACACATAAACACATTAACATGAAACAGATCAGCAGTGATTTTTTCACAGTGATTATTCTGGTTAGATATTCATGAGTCTAACAACCTCAGGGTATAAGATGTTCCTCAGTCTAGTGGTTCTATACTCAATACTCCTTCACCTCCTTCCTGAGGGGAGTGGGACAAAAAGTGTGTGTGCTGGGTGAGTGGGGTCCTTCAAGATGCAGGTGGCCCCCTTCCTGCATCTAGAGGTGTAAATGTCTGTGATGGTGGAGAGGCTGACTCCAACATATTTCTGTGCAGCCTTCACCACTCTCTGCAAAGCTTTTCTTTCTGTGTCTGTGCAGCCTCCATGCCACATGTTGATGCTGGAGCACAAGATGCTCTCCACTGCACACCTGTAGAAGGAGATGAGGACTGAGCTTCCCAGACCAGCTCTTCTCAGCTGTCTGAGGAAGTAGAGTCTCTGATGAGCTTTCTTGATCAGGCTGGTGGTGTTGTTGCCCCAGCTGAAGATGTCATTCATGTGTACACCCAAGTACTTGTAGCTGGAGACCACTTCCACTGCAGATCCTCTTATTGTCAGGGGGTGTAGGTGTGTTTGTTCCTTCTGAAGTCCATGATCATCTATTTTGTCTTCTTCACATTGATGTGAAGATGTGATGTTTTTTGCACCAGCTCTCCAGGTGTTCCACCTCCTGCCTGTAGCTGGACTAATCATTGTTTGTGAAGCATCCCACCATCACTGTATCATCTGCAAATGTTACAATATGACAGCCTGGATGGGGAGCTGCACAATCATATGTGAGCAGAGTGAATAGGAGAGGGCTCAGCACACATCCCTGAGGCGAGCCAGTGCTGAGGGGGTGGAGGAGGAGAAGTTGTGGATCCTCACAGACTGAGGTTTGTTTGTTAACAAGACTAGGACCCAGTTGCAAATGGAGGGACTTAGTCCTAGTGTGAATAGTTTGTCCATCAGGGTTGGAGGATCATGGTGTTGAAGGCGGATGTAAAGTTCACAAAGAGCATACAGACGTAGGAGTCCTTCTGCTCTAGGTGGGGGAGAGCAGTGTGGACCACAGAGGAGATGGCATCCTCTGTTGATTGGTTCTCACAGTATGCATACTGATGAGGGTTCTAGTTGATGTTGATGGTTGTTTTGATGTGGGTCATGACCAGTTTTTCCTAGCATTTAGCGACTATCGGGGTGAGGGCCACTGGTTGATAGTCATTCAGACCAGTCACTGTAGAGCTCTTTGGGACTCTGATGATGGTGGCAGTCTTCAGGCAGGTGGGAACTGTTGTTAGGGTAATTGAGGCTTTAAAGATGTAGGCCAGCACCTCCCAGAGCTGATCGGCACAGTCTTTAAACACTTTCCCGGGGATGTTGTCTGGGCCGGTTGCCTCGTGTGGATTAATCCTGCTGAAAGTTCTCCTTACATCTGCTGGGGTCACACTAAGAAGCTCTTCATCTGGTGGTGAGGTGAGTATGGTGCTGGGTGGTCTGTTCAGGATTTCAAAGTGTGCATATAACTTGTTGAGGGCATCAGGCAGTGATGGGTCTTTGGGGCATTGTTCGCACTTGCCTTTATAATTTGTTATACACTTAATGCCCCCCACATGCTCCATTGGTCTTGTGAGGTGAATTGACCCTCAATCCTCTGTGCATATATGGCCTTGGTCCCTATTCACCTTATATATGTATATTCACTTGCAACGCTCCTTCCTCAGCTGCACTCACATTCATTCACTACTCGCCTTCTACTCACCTGGAACTTCCTATTTAAGAAAAACCTTGAGCCTTCTCCTTCTGCTTCCTTTAACCTAACAACTATAAGGAACCAAGATTCAGATGTTATTGTCTGCTGCCTAATGTTGCTTTCCAGAAATGAATCTGTTCCCTCTGTTCACAGCCCCAGATCCTGCCTGTATATATTACACAATCTCCACTGTAAATAAACCTTTTCAATTATATTCCGAGTCTGATTCTGTTTTCATCTTTACATACCCTCATACATAAACAATCATTGTTTATTTAAAATGTTACAGTATATAAATGTAAATTATATACACAGAAGGAAGGAGATTGGGAGTGACAGGTGATGAGTGTGTTGGCAGCGGAGAAGTGGGCGTGGCAGAGAGCGGAGATCATGACACGCTGCAGGAGGGAGCTTCTCCCTGCACATGTGGGCTGCACACAGGTGAAGCGGGTGCTAAATCGTTAAAAAATAAAGTAATATAAAAAATTCATGCAGCTCATGTGGCTAATCTGTTAATCAGCAAATTGTGTCATGACCAGTCTTACTTTGAAAAACCGCGAAAGGGCGAGTACGCAAAAGTCGAACCGTGAAGTTGCGAGGGTTTGTGTATATACTGTATATTCTCAACATCCTTTAAATGCAATCTTCATTTTAACACATCCTTTTCCCCAATCTACTCAAAATGTGCACCTGAATCAGAGATGGTCAGTGTTTTATTTAAAATAAAACTGCCTTACTGAATCACTCCACAGAGGAAGTAATTGAATAGGCATTGCCAGCTTCAGAAAACAGTTTCGGTGCCAAGTAAGACAGGATTCACAATGTAAACCCTTAAAATAAAATAAATATTGGCTTTACTTTAAAATGAGATTAACTCAAATCCCATCTGACCTCAGTTCTTACTTCAAACCAAACTGTATGTGTGTGGATACTTGCATTCATTCAACATGACTGTGTAATGTCAATCTGCTCCAGTCATCCTGGACTTATCCTTCATCCTCTCTGCACTCAGATTTAAGTGTTGAACAACCCCTTTAGCAAACTACCTCTACTACTTCTTTACCCCTCCAGCTCATGCATGTGCATCTATACATACACACTTAGTCATATGCTTTCTGAACCTCTGTGTCTAGCCAAGTGTAGTGATCACAGACACAGTACTTTAACCTTTCAAAATGCACACAACTGCTTAACATTGTCGATTGCAGCCAAACTGAACTAACCTAAAAGAACAAGTGAGCCCTATTGAAAAGAGACATGACAAAAACATAGTTGAGGATGAGAGTAAAGACAGCAGTGTACTAGCACCCCCCCCCCCCCCCCATCCTCCTTTACTTGTCCAATCCCCTTACAGGGATAACTCTGCCTCCGCGGAAACATAGTTTTCTTAGATGTTGAGATTTGCATGGGATTTGAAGAGTAGATGGGGTGGATTTCTAGGACACTCATGAGTGACTGTGACCACAGAAGCATGCTGGATTAAAGGGCTGGGTCTTTGATAAGGAGATAAGGAGGAGCAAGACGAAGAAAAATATACGTAAAATGATAAAAAGCCTAGGTTTGATGCTGGATGAAGAAATTACACATTTCCTATTATTTCAGTGTTGTGCAAGTTCACATTTTAAAAGAAAGATCTACAGTAACTCGAAGCTCAATTCATAGATTTAAACGATAATGTCAGCGTCATAGTCCATCATTCAAGTAAAAAAAAAAAAAAACTACAGTAAATTCACAGTCCAAAACCACCTAGTTCTCATTAATAATTGATGTTTTTTTATGAAAAGTGTGACAAAAAAAAGTATTTTAGTAGATGACACCATGCCTTGATTTGCCTTTATAATAATTAATCACAAAGCAATTATGAATGTATTTTATATTAGCTATAAAACAACGTCAGGAAAAAAAAAAGTATAGGAATGTAAAAGGAAAAAAGAAGAATAATTAGTTTACAATCTCTATGTCAAACCTTGAAATTTATGAAATCTCGAAATTATGTGACATTTTGCAAGATATATATATCAGTGACGAATGACTGTATTGTGATTGAGTCACACATCTGTAGAGATTATGGGTTTTTGCCATTTATTTGCACTTTTTGCAAGTCCTGAGTGGAAGGGTGGAGCCAATCATCTCCAGCTGTTTCCAGTTCTGTGGAAAGCTGCCTGTATCATCTAGACTCTGCTGGAACATTGTCTCACATTCATCCTTTGGCCTTAGTGGGATCTTGTATGCTATCCAAAATTAAACTTCTTCTTTCTGCTTTTCCCTCTTCAGGGATCACCAAAGTGAGTCATCCTCCTCCAACACACTGTCCTCATTCCAACTACCTCCACATCTTTTCTAACTGCATCCATATATCTCCTCAATGGCCTTCCTCTTTATCTTTTTCCTGGCACCTGCATTTCTAATATTGTTCTACCAATATACCCACTCTCCCTCCTCAAGACATGTCTCAGCCATCTTAGTCTGGCCTTTATCTCCCAGTTGTTCAACCTGTGCTGTACCTCTGATGATCTTATTCCTAAACGTATCCAGTCATGAAATTAATAAGGAGAATATCAACATATTCATTTCTGCTACTTCCAGTTCTTTCTGTTGTCTTTTTGTCAGTACCACTGTCTCCAGACCATGTAGCATAGCTGGTCTCACCATTGTCTTGTAAGCTTGTCCTTTGCTGACACCCTTTGTTGCAAATCACTCCTGAGACTTTTCTCCATCAATTCCACCTTGCCTGGACTGTCTTTTTCAACTCTTTACCACATTCTCCATTTGCCTTGACAGTGGACCGAAAGTACTTGAAGTCCTGTACCTTTGTGACCTCTGCTCCTTGTATTCTCACTGTTCCACTGGCCTCCCTCTCATTCACACACGTGCTCTGCCTTACTATGGCTGACATTCATTCCTCTTCTTTCAAGTGCATACATTTATCTCTCCAAGTTCTCGTCCACCTGTTCCCTGTTCTCACCACAGATCACAATGTCATCTGCAAACATCATAGTCCTGACCTTATCTGTTAGTTGTTCCATCACCAGAGCAAACTAGAAGGGGATCAGAGCCGATCCTTGATGCAATCCCACCTCCACCTTGAAGCTACCTCTCACACCTACAGCACATCTCATAATTGTCCTGTTATCCTCATAGGTGTCCTGCACCAGTCTAACCTTTTTTTCTGCCACTCCAGATTTCCTCATGCAATATCACACCTGCTTACTCCACACCCTGTCACATGCTTTTTTCAAAATCCACAAAGATACAATGGAGCTCTTTCCGACCTTCTCTGTACTTCTCCATCAGCATCCTCAAAGCAAAGATGGCATATGTGGTGCTCTTTCTTGGCATGAAACCATACTGCTGATCACAAATAGTCACATCTCATCTAAGTTTATTTTTTGCAACTCTCCCAGATCTTCATTGAACCTCACTGAACAACTCACGGAACAACTTTTGACCAGTCTCTAAACTTTGCATTGTAGCTAAGGTTCTAGAAAAAAATGATATACTTTCAAATCAAAAAGTATTTGGACTCATTTAACATCTTACCTCTCCATCAATCCGGTTTAAGGAACCAACACAGCATAATGATTGCTTCAATGAAGGTTTTTAATGATGTTGTTGAAGCACTAGATGCAAAGATTATTGTGCTGCACTTTACTTAGACCAGTGTAAAGATTTTAACACTGTGGACCATGACATCTTATGCCATAAGCTCTTAGACACTGTATCACTCAGCCCCCTGTGCATAACAAGCAACTGTCAGGGTGCTAACGATCCATTCTTAGGCTAATGGTCCTCCTTAATCATGTGAACAGCTAGTTTTGGCTGTCATTAGCAAACTGGTTGATCCACTATGAGAGTATGCTATTTATAAGACTGAGTTGAACACAGCTCCTCAGACTGAAGAAGTTTACGGATGAAAGACGAAACGTTTCTAGAATTTTTTTGTTTGTTTGTTTTGTTTTGTTTTTCGAATGTCCAGAGGACCAGACTTAACTTTTTTAGATTGTTCTACCTGGATTATTGAGCATGCATCAGGCTACTCTCAGACACTGGTTTCTCAGATTACACCATTGGTTGGTTCACTAACTATCGCTCATATTGGAGGCAATGTGTTCACCATAATGATACTTCTTCCAGTTTTTTAATGGTTAACACAAGGCTCATTCTTAGGACCAACCCTCTTCACAATCTACATAGTTTATGTATGTCTGACAATCCCTTATTCATCATTACATTTTTATGCTGATGATACTGTAGCATCCCACCTAGGTTCCTCAAAGAGACAGAACATCCTGAGAGAGGCTGCGTCTCTCTTACCCCCTTCTCTGTGTGCTAATCTCCTAAGTCAGGATGCGTCTACATCCGGGACCACCCTAACATACTGACTATGATAATTAACTCTCTGTGCTTATTAACCCTGTTTTCTGAGGAACAGACTTGTTGTCTCGGAAAGAAATCTCTAACAAAGAGTGAACTAGCGGGACTGTCGTTGCCATGGTAACAAAGGAAGAAAACCCTGCCCCAATGCTGCAAGCCTTGCTGCCCTTCCGCTTGGTTTCTTGGAAACATAAAACATCTACCTTCCTTCTCTGCATCATGTCAGCCAGCTCTCTACCTTTGCCTATATTGTCCCCACATTTAGAGTTGTACTTTCATCCCTACATTCTTGAATTTCCTCTTATTCCTCTTTCTCCTGACATGTTTCCCTCCTTATGATTTTTAACTAACAGTAGCACAATTTCTGCCAGTACCCTGTTTGTCAACAGTACTGGTGGCAGTCGTTGTTAACCCGAGCCTTACTGATCTGGTATGGTGTCGCTTATGACCTTGCATTATACAGTAGTTCTGACAAAAGTATGTGATTCACACAGTAGTTAATAAGTTAAGGTTCATGCTCAGTAATTCAGCAAAAAAAAAAAATCCAACAAAGTTAAGTCAGGCACTCTGGACGGTTTCTTTTTGTTGAAACATTTCGTCTTTTATCCAAAAGATTTCATCAGTCTGAGGAGCCACAACAAACTCAGTCCTTTAAGTAGCACACTCACATAGTGGACCAACCTGTTTGATGGTGATAAGATGGGTTCTGGAGTCTGCCCTCTCTCCCGTCAACTCATCTGGGGCAGCCATGGCCGAGGTTGTTCAAAACATCAAACATTAATCAGTCAAGGATTAATTCATTTATATCTAAGGCAAAATTAATTATTTAAGCAGGAATAATTGTGGCTTTTATGTGTGCACAAACAGTGCTCAATTTGTAAATCAAATGAAGCAGGGACGCAACTAGCAGTGTGAGGCCAGGCTTCAATAGAGCCAACACTGATACCGGAACATACATACAACACAATGCTTAGGCGCACAAATGTCAAAATACCAAACTAATATTTATATATTACTTTTAAACATTTTATGTGATTCATAAGCGCATTAAGTGCAGGATCATTTCTTACCTTAGTTGTTTAGTATATCCCACATTGCGAGCAAGTGTGCTTCCTCATCCTCCTCCCTGCTCTGCACCTTGCTCCGTATCTCAGTAGCATTCTTATGCCCTTTAGCCACCTACAACCATATTGGACCAGACTGAACTTGGTCAAAGGAGGTCTGACACTATTGAGAAAGATCAGGTCTGAGATGGTGGTAGTGTGTAGAGAAGCTCGATTTGTAGTGCAAATCAGATTCATGTGGGAAAAGCCCAATTCACATTCTGGATTTGATATGGTTGTTGTATTTACAGCTTTAAACAGTTCTTTCAATCCATCACAAATGCATTTTCCTCCTGATTCCAGATACTCTCTGTGGGCACAGATCACTGCATGGGGACAGTCTATGCTGAAGTGCAGACAGAGTGACTCAACTTCAGTTTGTCCATACAGTACACCTGTGTCCTCAAACCATTACTGTGCACAAAGCATCTGTAACTCCTCAATAAAACCATCATAGTCACTTTTGTCGGGCAGGCGCCCACCATGGGAAAAGTGCTGCTCTAAGTTTTTGGCCACATTTGGAAAAAAAAAACTGTCTAATATTTAATACTTTGTCACTGTTTTTTTCTTTCAGTAAGTGTAATGCCTAGAAAAGAGTTACTCTCAATTCTCCTCTTGCATTATTCAGAAAAGCATTTGAGTCACTCCAACATCACTTCAAATACTTTGACTGCATAAAAAATAGCTACATGAGCAGAGACTATTGTAGTATCTCTTTTCTTACAGTTCAAGTGAAAGTTCAGATAACTCCTGCAGTGTGTCACATGTCATACCCAAATTCTTCACAAAAACTCAAGAACTTATATGTAGTGCAAGACCTTTGTGTGTTTGCTTAGTTATGTCATCATGGGCAGTATCTTTGGATGCAAACTGAAAATGTCTATGAAGTGCTGTATAGTTGTTCCAGTTTTCCTCCACTGTCCACTGGTGGTCACACATCTTGTGTCTAATATTCCACCCATTTTACACAGTTGCACATACAATTAGGATGGACACTCTCTAAGTTCGATATGGTTCTTGTTAGATGTGTTGTAAAAAAAAATCTTGTCCATCAATATTTTAAAATGATTGACTCTACCCATCTCTTTCAACACATCATTTACCACAACCTCAAGTCTATGGGTTGAGTAGTGCCACACAGTAATATGAGGGAAAATAGGCTGAAGTCTACTCGCAACACCATTTCTCCAACCTATCTCATGAAATAACAGACGTGCCATCACAAGTAAGTCCAATGAGAATTTTACACAAAATCTCCATGGTTAAATGCATGCACTCCAGAGCTGCAATTTTTGGCCCAAGCCTGATCTGACCCGACCTGAAATTTGGGCCGGGTCGAGCCAAAATTATACCATACCATACCATATCATACCATACCATACCATACCACTTTATTTATAAAGCACTTAAAACAGCTACAAGGCCAACCAAAGTGCTGTACAGACAGAACAACAGAGAACACACGAAGCAAAATACAAAAGTAAGTAAATCAGAATATAGACATAAAAACGATGCAGATAATAAATATGACGACAAAACAGTGTGGAGCGTACAGGATCAAAACACAGATCATCTGGTGTTGAAAGCTACTGAATAGTAGTGAGTTTTTAAACGGGATTTGTAAACCGAGAGGGAGGGGGCCTGTCTGACAAGCAGAGGTAACTCGTTCCAAAGTCTTGGTCCTGCTACAGAGAAGGCCCTGTCACCTCTGCGCTTAAGACGAGATCCTGGAACTGTGAGGAGCAACTGGTCCGCTGACCTCAGGGAACGTGGTGGGACATACGGTTGTAGCAGATCAGAGAGATGGGGGGGGGGAGGGGGGACTGTTCAGTGATTTGTAGACATACATGAGTATTTTGAACTGGATTCTAAGGTGAACTAGTAACCAGTGCAGTGAGGCCAAAACTGGTGTAATGTGCTCTCTTTCGCCTGTACTGGTTAAAAATCGGGCTGCTGCATTCTGGACCAGTTGTAGTCATGCAATGGAGGTCTGACTGATACCAAACAAGAGTGAATTGCAGTAATCAAGCCTAGATGTAATGAATGCATGTATTACTGTCTCCAGGTTATTTTTGGATAATTCAAATCAAAATTATGTGCTTGATGGGTGGGCTGGGTCATTCTCAGGCTTTTGATGTGGTTTTATGAATCATACACCACAAGAAAATTAAATAATAATGTAAATATAAAATTGTGTTAATCTACTTCTTGAGGAGGAGGCAGTAAGTTTATATGTTGAGGATGAGAAATAAATAAAATAGAGTGCAGCAGTTAATCAGACTGTGAAAATAGAGAGTAGCGCTGGCGCATTGCGCAACAATTGCGCATGTGGCCCCACCCACCCTGCTGTAATCACACATCTGAGGATTTGCAATTGACCCACAACAAGCGACATAATGGAGCTGGAAAGTATTTAGGTTTTTAGTTGTTTTTTTTTAATTAAACAAAACCTAAAAACAGGAGAACTCACTTTACAAAGCCAGCACAGTGAAACCTGCTGATGTGTCAGATCAAATGCATGCTCAGGTCTGACAGGCCGGTTGGTAAAAAAAAAAGTCTTAAGCTTCAGATGGACAATGGGATCATCAGCCTTGCGCGTCCGCTGACCGGCCAGTTGAAAGAGGTAAAAAAAAGTCCTGTTAAGCTTCAGATGTATCACCGGATCATCGGCCACGCATGCCTGCTAACCTGCTGAATGGGTTACCGGCCGCGCGTGTCCCGCTCCACACCATGCAGTCATCTTCGATGAAGGAAGTTGCAGCATCTGAAGCCACAAAAGCTGAAGCAAGCAGCACGTTCAATTAAAATAGCCTTGTTCTATATTTTTTCAAATTATTTTGCTCTAAAAATATTTTTGTTGATCTGTATACCAGCCTATGCTTAGAGTTGATTTTTGTAGGCTATTCATTTTGTATGTTAATATCCATTTGGTAATCTATTAATAAACAAGAAATCTTATATCTTCCTTTCTTTGAAATATGTTTTTAAAATATTGTGTCAATCTGATTTGCTTACAAAAGCAGTGAAAGCTTAATTTAAAAAAAATTAAAAAAACTGTTGTTTTTTTTTCGGATTCGGGCCTGTAATTACAGTTAATTGGTCAGGTCAGGCTCGGATTTTTTAGGCCCAAATGCAACTATTCGCTCCAATGTGGATAAAAAAAACTTGTACAGAATGCCTTATGCAGATAAACTATCTAGTTCAGCCAGTTCCATAAGTAAGTTACTTGGGTTGTCCTTACCTAGTAGCTGTGTCCTTATGTATATAATAAGTGTAATTTTATTATTTAAATTAGAGGACTCGTCCACTCGTCCAGCAAGAGGCTATGTTTTGGCGCACACTCCACAATTTGAACTAAGAATTGTCTTTTCATTTCTACTGAAATGTGGTTTTGTATGTAGGCATATGCAACATCAGAATGGTAAATGAACTGTATTTATATAGTGCCTTTCTATTTTATCAATATACACAAAGCACTTTACACTACAAAATGTGTCCTGATTTACCCATTCAAACAGCACTCTACTATAACTCTGCAAGACTAATCAGTGCTTTACATCGCATTCATACACGGAAGGAACACAGATCTGAGGCTATGAGGGGTTCAGTGTCTTGCTCAAGGACAATTCAGCATGTGAATGATGGTGGAATTGAACTCCCAACTTTCCATTTTGAGGAAGACTACTCTAACCACTCAGCCACAGCTGCCCAATAGATAGTACTCTACCTATATCAAGTCCATTTAACTCCCAACAGTCAATTTCACTTTCAAATCCAATCACTGGGCTGTTCTGTTTAGTCTATACACAGTACAAAAGATGCAACTCGTAGTGGCTATTTCTTCAGACTGAGCACTGGCTATAGCCAGTGCCGGATTAGCAACCCCTGGGGCCCCTGGGCACTGAAGCTCACAGGGTCCCCCTCCCTAACTTAACACC
>NC_056501.1:31504057-31522325 GCF_014905685.2 Nematolebias whitei | reverse complement strand
ATATTTGGATTTTTAAATTGATGAATCATTTGATGACCAATGAGAATTTTTAGTCTTAACCACTTTGTCAGATTAATGACATTTATCAAGGGCCATTCTTCTAATCAATCTGTCCACATCTAAATGTTCACATCCCAGTATGGCTATTGGATTAGTCTTTTCTTTTCTTTTTTTTTTTTCACTGAAATAATAATATCATTTTCAACAGATGTGAATGGTTTTTTTTTAATGCACAGATAAAGTCATTGTTATTCACACATTTTAACTCAGTTGTGTTTTTTTTTTTTTAGTTTTTTTAGAACATTGGCATTTTTGTATCCACACCCAGTGTTTCAACCTTCATCCCCAAAACTTTGTTTTTTCTGCTTCTCTCGACTGTGATGCTCCTGTACCCTGTTTTCAGTTTCACTCCTGGGCACATCCCCAGAGTTCGGTGTGTCTAACCAAGCTGTCCACAGCTGTCTTTCAGTCACACATCAACTCAGCCTTGAAGGGGAACAGTGCAGCGTAACAGAAAGGATTACATTTATTCTAGGAATTATGAGCCAGACACTCCTATATATATATATATATATATATATATATATATATATATTTCCATCTCTACACACAGAGCAGAAACTGTGCAGACAGCATGCTGCTGAGTCTCCTGCTTTGACAGAAAACGCGCACAGGTGGATGAGATGGAGACACCTCTGTGTTACTCGTTTGCCAGTTTATCGAGCTTAGGTCGGGCAGTTGTTGACCAGGGGGGTTGATCATAAACATATATTCATGTTAGGAAGATGCTTGAGAGGAGCGCTATGTTTGTAGCATGTTAGCTTAGCAGTAAGTGTGATGCTGTAAGTCGCTGCAGGTGTAAGAGACGCTGGGTGTTCCGGTGCATTAAAGTTGAAATGTCTTTAAAACCCCACACCTTTTTGTCCTCAAGCTTCGTGAGAAACATCATTTAGATGAGTAGTGCTGAACACAAGTAAAAATGTCCAGTGGTGATGGTTTTTATTTCTCTATAAACACAAATAGTGCCGACCTGACGCTTTGTATTTAAGTGTATTAAAGTTAAAATGTCTTTAAAACCCACATCTGAATTTACACAAACTTGGTGAGAAACATGCTTTAAATGTGTGGAATTAAAGGAAATCTAATTGAAATGCTGCTTTTTTTGTACATTAGTGTACACTTATTTGCGCACACACACTTACACACATCATTGTGTCCCCCCTATATTACGGATTCTTCTGACACCCTTGAGTAGGGGTGATCCTGAAGGAGGAGTTGACAAAAAAATGTAGCAGAGGTGAAAAGAGTGCCAGATATGGTGATGTCCCTGAAAGAAGAAGTACAAAGTATATAGTATTATGCTAAACTTTGTCAATGCTTTTGCTCTACAGGTTGGGTGTTATGTGGAGGAAAAAAATAAAATTTGGAAGAATATGGATGAAGTGATAGAGAATATTCCCAGGGAGGAGAGAGTGGTGTTCAGAGCAGACCTGAATGGACATGTTGGTGAAGGAAACAGAGGGGATGAGGAAGTGATGGGTAGGATTGCTGTCAAGGAAAGAAACCAGGACGGACAGATGGTGGTGGATTTTGCCAAGAGAATGGAAATGGCTGTAGTCAGCACTTATTTCCAAAAAAGGTAGGAACTCCTTCCTCCACCTATAAGAATGGAGGAAGGAGTACGTAGGTAGACTACATTCTGTGTAGAAGAGGAAACCAGAGGGAGATTGGGGACTGTAAGGTTGTGGCAAGGAAGAGCATAGCCAGGCAGCATCAGATGGTTGTGTGTAGAATGACTGTTGTTGTGAAGAAGAGAAAAATAGTAAAATCAGTGAAGAAAACAAAATGGTGGAGGCTGAAGAAGGAAGAATGTTGTGAAAATTTTAGAGAGGAGCTACTAAAAGCTCTGGGTAGTATGAAAGAGCTTCCAAATGACTGTATTTTTACAGCAACAGTAAATAGAGACATGAAGGTACTTGGTGTGTTGTCTGGACAGATAATGGATGATAAGGAAGCCTGGTGTTGGAATAGTAAAGTGCAGAAAGCTATTCAAAGAAAGAAGTTAGCCAAGAAGGAATATGGCAGTGAGAGGACAGAAGAGGGAAGACATGATTATAAGGAGATGCAATGTCGAGCAAAGAGGGAGGTGGCAAAGGCAAAGCGAAATATGTACGATGAGCTGTAAGGGAGACTGGACACTAAAGAGTGTGAGAAGGACTCGTACTAATTAGCAAGACAGAGGGATCGGACTGGAAAGGATATGCAGCAGGTTAGGCTTGTTAAAGAAAGGAATGGTAATGTTCTAACAAGTGAGGAGGCCAGTGCTTTATTTGAGCCGGATCCTGCTGGAACAAGATCTGGAAACTCTCTCATTTTGACCGGTTGCATTCTGGCAACTGTTTGCTCGGCTCCGGCAACTCAAATCTCCGCCCCTAATAGTCCAAAGTTATTGCACATTTTTATTTTGATTATTTATTAAAAACACAAGGAGAGGAGACGTTGCCCAGTCTGTGGAGAGGATATTACGGCTGCAGCATGGCGCACATGTTTCTGCCCAGCAGAGACGCGGGTGGCATGTCCTGTGGGATGAAGTTTCTTCCTTAATATGGCAAGCCAAGTGCCCCATAATAGCCAGACATGTGGTAAAAGTGGCTATTAATGGGCAACTTAGTTTGCCATACTTACACACGGCAGTGTCTCCAGACAGCTCTGAGCGTGAACAACTGCCGATGTGTACTCACGCATACATTTCAGACATAATAAATAAAAACACATAGCTACAATAAAAATAAAAATACAATGAGAGAAATGTTTGATGTATATCATTCACATTAATCACGTATTCACATATCAAAACAATGGCACTAATTTGTCAAAATAACAGTGATCAAAATGTTGAAAAGACAGTCCAATTTGCTTTCATCAAATAAATGGATGGATGGATTGTCCTTTGTTGGACAACCAAGAAGGCAGTCGTACTTGAGATTGGAGCAGCAGGAGCAACCACACAGGAATGAATTCAGCGGAGAAGAGTTTGACTCAGAAACATGAAGTGTGTGTGTGTGTGTGTGTGTGTGTGGGGGGGGGGGGGTTAGGATGCTTGACAGAATTGGAGCTGCTTTATTCGGAGGAGGACCTATAAATTCCTCCCCCGCTTTTTTGTCTTTGTGGATGTAGAAAAAGCATATCACAGGGTACTCAGTGAGGACGTGTGGTATTGCATGAGGAAATCTGGAGAGGTAGACAAGTATGTTAGACTGCTGGAGGACATGTTTGAGGACAGCAGGACAGTGGTGAGATGTGCTGTAGGAGTGACAGCTTCAAGGTGGAGGTGGGATTGCATCAAAGATTAACTCTGATCCCCTTCTTGTTTGCTCTGGTAATGGACTTACTAACAGATGAGGTCAGGCAGGATTACCCATGGACTATAATGTTTGCAGATGACATTGTGGTATGTGGTGAGAACAAGGAATAGGTGGAAGAGAACCTTGAGAGGTGGAGGTATGCACTTGAAAGAAGAGGAGTGAAAGTAAGTCATAGTAAGGCCGAGTACATGTGTGTGAATGAGAAGGAAGCTGGTGGAAAAGTGAGGTAACAAGTTGCAGAAGTCACAAAGGTGCAGGACTTCAAGTTCTTGAGGTCCACTGTCTAGGAAAGTGTGGAGTGTGATAAAGAGGTGACAAAGAGAGTCCAGGCAGGATGAAGTGGAAGAAAAAAAGTTTCAAAAGTGATTTGTGACAAAAGGATATCAGCAAAAGTCAAGGGAAATGTTTGAAGACAGTGGTAAAACCATCTATAGTGTATGGTCTGGATACAGTGACATTGCGAAAAACACAGGAGAAAAAACTGGAAGTAGCAGAAATTAACATGTTGAGGTTCTCCTTACAAGTGTCAAGGATGGATAAGATTAGGAATGAGATCTTCAGAGGTACAGCACAGGTTGAACAACTGGGAGATAAAGTTAGAGAGGTCAAACTGAGATGGTTTGGACATGTCCAGAGGAGGGACAGTGGGTATATTGGTAGAAGGATTAGAAATGTAACTGCCAGAAAAAACGCCAAAGGGCCAAAGAGAAGATACATGGATGCAGTTAGAGAGTATATGTAGGTAGCTGGAGTGAGGACAGAGGATGCAAATGACAGATTGAGATGAGAAGGATGACTTGCTGTGGCAACCTCTAAAGAGGGAAAAGCCGAAAGAAAAAGAACACGAAGAAGATGTAGATGTGGATCATCCCTTATACACATTCCGGAACAATCGATGTGCGTAAGGGTCAAGGCCGTAAAACTCTACTGGATGCTCGTGATCTCCAGGCCCTTAAACGTCACTGCACCTCAAACAGGAATGCCACTGTCAAGGAAATAACAGAATGGGCTCAGGAATACTTCCAGAAAGCATTGTCATTGAACACAATCCACCGTGCCATCCGCCATTGCCAGTTGAATCTCTACAGTGTAAAGAGGAAGCCATTTCTAAGCAAGCTCCACACGCTCAGACGTTTGCACTGGGCCAGGGGTCATTTAAATGGAGTGTGGCAAAATGGAAGACTGTTCTGTGGTCAGATGAGTCACGATTTGAAGTTCTTTATGGAACACTGGGACACCATGTCATCCGGACCAGAGAGGACAAGGATAGCCCAAGTTCTTATCAACGCTCCGTTCAGAAGCCTGCATCACTGATGGTATGGGGTTGCTTGAGCGCTTCTGGCATGGGCAGCTTGCATGTCTGGAAAGGCACCATTAATGCAGAGAACAATGTTCAGGTTCTAGAACAACATATGCTCCCATCTAGACGTCATCTCTTTCAGGGAAGACCCTGCGTTTTTCAACACGGTAATGCCAGACCACATTCTGCAGCAATCACAAAATCATGGCTACGTAGGAGAAGGATCCGGGTACTGAAACGGCCAGACTGCAGTCCAGATTTTTCACCTATAGAGAACATTTGGTGCATCATAAAGAGGAAGGTGCGACAAAGAAGGCCCAAGACGATTGAACAGTTAGAGGCCTGTATTAGACATGAATGGGAGAGCATTCCTATTTCTAAACTTGAGAAACTGGTCTCCTCTGTCCCCAGATGTCTGTTGAGTGTTGTAAGAAGAAGGGGGGATGCCACACAGTGGTAAAAATGGACTTGTCCCAACTTTTTGGGGATTTGTTGACGCCATGAAATTTGGAAACAACAGATTTTTCCCTTAAAATGATACATTCTCTCAGTTTAAACTTTTGATCTGTGATTTGTGTTCTATTCTGAATAAAATATTAGATGTTGGCACCTCCACATCATTGCATTCAGTTTTTATTCACAATGTGTTTAGTGTCCCAACTTTTTTGGAATTCGGTTTGTATATAGACACGTATGGTAATAGTAAAGACTATAAGATGATGCCCAAGCAGCATATGTTCATTTGACTACAGCTGCACATATTAGTCAGAAATGTAAGGTCCACAAAAATGTCAACCTCCATGGATGTGGCTACAAGAGGAAAACTGATGACAAATTGAAGATACAGAAAATACAAATGTTAGCGACAATCCAGAATAATTACCAAAGAACTTGGAGATGAACTTCAAGTCAAGGTACATCAGTGTTAGATTGCACCAACTGAAAGTGTATGTACTGAAGTAGACCTAATGGAAGACGAGCAAGAAGGACACTATTGTTGAAAGCTTTTCATAAAAAACATGAAACTATAATTTGCTAAAATGCATATTGACAGCCACAAAAATTCACGGAGAATGTCCTTTGGATATATTAGACAAAACTGGAGCTTTTTGGCATAAAGTCACACTGACTTAATGTTCTGTTCTCAGACTCAAAAATGAAGAGCAAAGGAACAGATTATACCAAAGTGAAACATAAAAGAGGCTCCATTATGTTCTGGGGTTTCTTTGTTGCATCTGACACAGGGTTGTCTTGAATCTGTGTGGGCTTCAATAAAGTCTTGAAACTATTAAGAAATGTTATAGTGAAATGTGTTGCCCAGTGTCAAAAACCTGGGTCTTAGTTGCAGGTCATTTGTCCTCCAACAGGATAATGACACAAAACACACAATAGAGTACAAACAAGTTTGTCCTTTGTATATGTCTTTTTAGAAAAGAGAGAAAAAAAAATCAACAATTGAATATCAAAATTAATTTAACACATCTACCAAATTGTTCAGAATAATAGGCCTTGAAACTACAAATTGAAGGTAGAATTGCTTTGACACAGTTAGAAATATTACCCAAATTATACTGTGCAAAAGCTTTCTAGTTTTTGCACAAATCTTGTGTGCTGTTTGGTCTCACAAATGAAAACTATTTCTTTTATGAATCGAAATGTAAAGCTACCCAACCTTGTCTCACTCCCAACTGTTTATACACCACTGGTTAGTCAGGACTCCTGAGCTCTCCCAGCACAACTCTAACATAGATCAGTTTAATGTATAATGGAAATGTATGCTAGAGTGGTACACAGTGCATAAAATGTGAGGCTAAGGGCTTCTGACCAAGTGTTGCAGTGTGACAAGATGGGAGTGAGAATGTGTGGAACCCACATACTGCCTCTCACAATTTTATTTAATTTAATTTCTTGTTTTTGGCTCTCTCTTTTGTAGTTTCCTTGCACATGTGCTCCCTTATTTGTTTCTTCCTAGCCTCACTGTTAAAATGACTGGCTCCAATCCCAGTCACTGTTTATGTGTTGTCTGTTTTGTTTAAATGTCTAAGAATAATTTCTACTTCACTGATAAGGTTTGTATATATATATATATATATATATATATATATATATACACTAGTATACGTTTTATAACAAGTGTGCTCATAACGATGGCACCCTTTTTTTGGCATCTCAACTCTAAATTGACAAGAAGGAATGGCAAAAGAACAGGTAAAATTGTGATTTACTGGTTTACTTAAAAAAATGACCAAGTGGGTAACTTGTCTGTTTCCTGCATCCACTTTTATGATCTCGTAGATCATCAATCTGAAAAAGGGATAGAAGAGAAACCAGGTGTGTCTCTCATTACTCAACCTCCTGTAGTACAATCAGTTTTAGAAGGACCGCCCACAGTGACACACTCAAATTATTCATGGGAATTGCAGGCCACCTTGCACCTAGCAGGAGTATCACTCATCCCTCCTCAGACACATGGACACTTTAATTTGATAGTGTGAAATTGGAATGTCTCTGAAGAACCTCCCCAAAATCATATTTTCTCGTTCCTCCCTGTCAGATATATTTTAAAAAATTACATAAAATTTACTTTTTTATCATATCAAAGGCTTAGTTTTCAAAATTCATATCTCCCTCTCATACATCACCATTTTTTTTTTATTCCTTAAGCATATTAGTTTCATTTTACTTTTGGTAATTATACTCTCTGCATTGTCTCTCAGTGGTATTTGATGTAAGATTTTCCATCTATTTTTTGAAAATGCTGCAATATCCACATAGTCATGTAGTGCTTGATGTAAAAAGCAAAATGATCATTTATAAGAGCAAATAGAAATTTGTTTTCACATGTGATGGACCTGAATAAATTATACCTTTAAAACATTGGGCATTAAAAAAATTATATCATGTTCTGTCCATAATGTCAAAGAAATGACTGAAACCAGCATGATTTTGGCAGTGGTTTGTGATTGTGGCTGTTTCAGACTGAGCTGCCTTGGGCAATGATTTTGACTGAGTTTGAGTTTTTTTTTTTTTGTTTGTTTCTGATAGATGTACTTTTCTTCTTCACTTCAGTTTCAGTGCATACACTTCAGAGTGGGGAAACCATAAGAACACATTTTACTCCCAGTTGCACACACTGCCCTACTTTAGTGCAACACCACAGCCCTTTATTTCCTTCTGATGTTTGCTGAGACATTCTGAAAAGGATGTATATGTTTGGACAGGAAAAAGGCTACAAAGTTTCAAAACCATTCTTGAGCTTTTATGTCTTTTCACATCTAGTGCAAAAGCAGCAAATCCACTTAAGTTGAAGAGGGTCAAAGCCTTTTTAAAACAGTTCTCTTGGGTAAATTCTCAACTTCTTTGGGAGATCAACTGTAATCTCTTTTGTACTTTATAAGTTTACACCTATTTGTTGATTTTGTTCTCCAAGTTCTCAATTACGTTTAAGGTGGGTGGCATTTCAACAATAAGGACCAGTTTAACTTCACTTCCTTTATTGATTTAAGTAGAGCTTAGCTTCATAATGCAATACAATGGTTTACCAAACATCAACCTCAAATGCATCAAGGTGAGAGAAAAACTTTATAGGCAAGAAAACAAATGTTTATTATACAGTATAATTTTGGGTCTTGTTCACCAAAGTATTTGCACTTTGTGAAAACAGTTTGGGAGGAAAAAACTGCTGACAATTTATTACATTTTTGTTAAGCTACAACTTTGAAAACATATTTGTTTGTAATTTTGGCAAACACATTCTTCTATGCAAAACTGACAAGCATAGAAGCTCCGAACAGTTTGTCAAAAGGATGCCATAAATGGGTATTACTCATCCAACGAAACTTTGTGCTTTGGGGGGGGGGGGGGGGGGGGGGAGGCCGGGGAAGGCGGCACTTTGGGGGGAAGTAATCTGAACCCTCTCCCCCCCCCCCCCCCCCCCCCCACACACACACACACACACACACACACACCACCACACACACACACACCCACACACCCCAGCCATAGTCTTGATAAGAGGTGGTTACTTAGACCTGTCTCAAGTTTTTGACACTGTGGACCATGACATCTTATGCCATAAGATATCAGAAATTGGTTTCTCAGATCACACCATTGGTTGGTTCATTAACTATCTCTCAGATGTGAGGCAATGTGTTCAACATAATGGCACTTCTTCCAGTTATCTAACTGTTAACAATGGTGTACTACAAGGCTCAGTCTTACGACCCACCCTATTCACAATCTACACAGGTAATGTAGATCAGACCATCCCTGATGCATCCTTACAATTTTATGCTGATGATACAGTTGTTTACTGTCGAGTTAAAACAGTTGCTAAGGTTTTCCAGCTTTTGCAATCTGCATTTGACATCATCCAGTCAGATTTGTTCCATCTCAAACTTATCCTGAACACCGACAAAACCAAAAAGATGTTATTTTCAAAGAGGATGTCAGTCCCAGTAGTCCTTCTTTCTATTTTATCTCAGGTGTTGGAGATAAAATAGAAAATGTTGGAAATGGTGTTCCTATTGAGTTTGTCGATTCCTACAAATACTTGGGTATCTTGGTTGATTCGCTTTTTTCTTTTAAGCCCCACATCGAATACTTTGTAATGAAACTGAAAGTAAAACTGGGTTTCTTTTTCAGAAAAAGATCCTGTCTAAGTCTGGACACTAGTAAACGCCTTGTAACTGTGACTTTCCATTGACTATGGTGACACTAATTACATGGACGCCCCTAAAAGCACCTTGCAGATGTTGGACGCTGTCTATCATGGTGCTCTAAGATTCATAACTGGGTGTAACTACCATACCCAACACTTCATCCAGTATTCTTGATCTTGACTTCTCTGAATGGCTTCAAACAACTGTTACGTTTGTGGCAAAAACAAATGCAGACATGTTCCTGTTTTTAGTATTTTACATCGCTTTACAATGTAGCTGTTTTTTTTTTTTTATACATAATTTTCATCCATTTATTTTTCAATTTATTTTCTTTATTTTATGATTGTCTACTGTTATCATTGTTGTCTACTATCCTGAGGCATGCTCAACAATCCACGTAGAAAAATCTAAAAAAGTTCAATCTGGTCCTCTGAAAGGAGTTTGTTTTGTTTAGTTTTTTTTGAATGTCCAGATGACCAGATTTAACTTTTTTAGATTGTTGTCTACTGTTCTCATCACTCTTTGTTTAAAACATGTCTGTCTTGTAAATGAGTCCTCGAGGATCAGTGAGACTAGCCTATATAAATAAAGGTTGAATGAATGCAAAAACCCTTAAAAGTATTAATGTTCTTTGTGTTACAGCCATCTGTTAAATATTTGACCTAATTAGTATCACTGATATATTTTTACCTTTATATTAGCTATTCAGTCTATTAAGAAAAATGTGCCATTGGCTAGTTTGGTATCATTGTGTGCTCTATACTGAATATAGACCAGAGAAAGCAAAGGCGAGTGCTATTCGTGGAGCTCAGAACAAAAGAGCAGACATTCATGTTAATGGTAAAGACACCATCTCCAAACAGATTCAAATGACTGTGATTACAGTTGCCAAAATTAATAAAAAATGAAGAAGAAAATAATTCATAGGACTGTGGCCAAGCTCTCAGGATATGGACACAAGAGGAAATGCAACTCCAGGTTGATCAGATGTCTAATGAGGATGATAGAAAAGTCCAAGGACACCATACAAAACCATTCAGGCTCAAGGTCAACTTACATTACTTTCACACCATCCATCACACCAAAATGTTGAATCATATTGGACTCCATTTAAATAGACCTTGGTTCTACTACTGACAGAAAGCACACAAATGACAAAAAAAAAAAAAAAAAAGCCAAACAAGACTTTGCCAATGTGCATGCTGACAAAACCCAAAGTTTCTTGAAAATAAATTTATAGGGCTGAGGAGACAACAATGGAGCTTTTTTTTGCCAGTCACAACAATTGCTTTATTTTGAATTTTTTGGGGAGGTACCATATATATTATATTATTATAACCTGTATCTCTCACCCTCTGCTCTTTGAATTGAGAAAGCTCCTCGGATGAGGAGCGAAACGTCTTCTGTTACAAATAAAGTCCAGTTGTTTTTGTATTGAACGCTTTTTGAATTCATCATGTCCTGGATGACTGAGAATCTTCACCAGCATATCATCTATATTGAATATCAATAGTCATACTCATACATGTGTGTATGGCTAGATGAAAACTGTCTTGAAAGCAGAGTCATAAAAGTGCTAATATCAAATACACAACCAATTAAAAAAATATATATTTACATTGAGAGCTTCTCATATCTAGAAAAAAGTATATTCTACTTAACTTGGACACAAACACAAAAGATAGCTTCCCTTGATTTAAAAAAAAATACAGTTTTACCATTTGTGCTGTGGGAGACAGCTGTCACTCCAGTAGCTCTACTGTTTTTAACATTATTTGCTTTTTATTATTTTATTTTATTTTATTACAATTCTTCCTACTTTTTCTATTTTCTATTGTGTTTCAATAGTTTTTAACAGTTTTAAATGTGAACCAGTTTTCTCATATAATCAAAAGAGGGAGAGGCTGTTGGTTCTGATAACAATGGTACGAGCCGGAGTATGACACCCCATCCCAGCACAGCTGATGAGGAGATCCAACTTTGGAACAAGCAGAAAATGATGGATGGATGAATGGATGGATGGATGGATGGACGGATGGATACATGAAAAGAGAACTTCTGAAACACTAATTGCCTGTGGTTTATAAAGTATGAGTCTTTAGCAGCAATCATTAGTTTGACTCCTGAATTCCATGAAAACTCAGAGGATAGTTTGATTTTATTGCAATTTAAATGTCTAAACTGTAAGAAAGAAGAACATTTTTGTCATGTTAAACTGAAAACCATGTCTGTTTTTTTTTGTTTTTTTTTTTTCATTTACAACTACTTATTCGCAGAAATGACATTTCAAAGCAAAACTTGAATCTAAACAGGAAGGGGTAAAAAATAAATAAAACAGCAAGCTTTTACAAGCTTTGTAAAAGGGAAATTCCATTTTTCTGTAAAGTATGTTGCCATAGTACATAGCAACATAGTGGTTTTTTTTTTTTTTCTACATCAATGCATTAGTTGTTCTGTCTCTTCTATACTGTACATTCAGGTACAAAGTGAAAAAATATATATTTTTGAGTACTTTACTCAAAGTTAAATACAGTTTCTGATCATCTCTTAATTTGTAAGTCATTAGTATTTTAGATGTGTTTTTAGTATTTTATTTTACATTCAGAACTTAAAAATTAAACTTAAACATGAGCCCCTAAACAATAAGAAATGAAAACATTTTATCTGAAGATACCTTTTCCATTTTGCACATTTCCCCAATATCTTGCACTGTGCATGCGCTGAAGACATTTGTTACTATGTTGATTAGACTGTGGCCAGTACACTCAGCATTATGTGTGGGAGGAACCCAAGAGTGAACCAAATTGTTAAGCCAAGAAAAGTCACTTGAAATAAGTGGAGGTATAAAATATTGCAGTCAGTTTTGCTTGGAATTTGTTTTAATTTTCTTTTGTGACATTAAATCTGAATGGTTGTTTGTCTCGTTTGTCTCTATGTGTCCCTGTGATGGACTTGCAACCTGTCCAGGGTGTACCCCGCCCCTCGCACAGTGATTGCTGGACATGGGCACCGGCGACCCCCATGACCCAAAATGGAAGAAACGGGTAAAAGATAATGGGTGGACGTTAAATCTCTGCTGCTTATTTTTAATGATCATAACCTTTCATAGAAATCAGGAACAAAGTCAAGCTTCTAAACATTCTTGCTTGTATATCATTGTTCTTGATTACATCATTTATGTGAAATAAGGCAGTATACTCTGTCTTGTAGAGCTGGCAACAAGTGATGCACAGCTGAGGTGAGAGTCTTGATGTAACTTGTTTGGGTGCCTGAGGGCAGGCCACACCCTACTGCCCAGCAAGTCACAAGATGTTAGGCAATACTGTAGCAGGGCACAGATGGAAGAATGTGGGTGCTGACATTTCTTATATTGTGCAAGGTAGTCAAATGGTTCTGTTGTGATAACGGGTGTACCCAGACTGAAAGGACTGAGACAAACAGAGACCAGGACTTAATATCAATTTACTGTGTTTATTAACAAAGTGAAATACAAATGTAACATCAGGTGAGGAAGCTGGTTCTCCTGCAAGGCAGACAGGAGAGTTAGGATCTTGTTTGGAGGAGGTGGTAATGTTTTGGCGTCTGATATTCTTGCGGGAGATGGCTGAGGTTTGAGCATGAATCGAGGACTCAACAATATCCAGAACGAAGAGTGAAGTGAAGATCCAAGACAGGCAGACCAGTGGTGGTGGCGTAGAGCAGCTGAATGAGTGCAGGAGGACAAGAGCCTCATAGAGGTTTTCTCGGCAGAACAGCAGGACGACAGGTGAACTCTGAGGAGATGGACAAAAACATGAGGCGTTAATAATTTCAGGCTTCACATAGAACAACTGGATAGAACAATTTCACCATTGGTAGTGAATGTCCCAGCATCTGCTGAATGGTCTCTGTGGCTTCTTATACTCCTCCTGTGTGTAGAGTAGATGATCCGCAGATGCTGCCTATTAGTGTTCTGAGTGGAGAAAGGAAGCAGGCAGGACAGCACTTCTACAGGTTCAAATGTTTTAGTTTCAAATAGTACACTATGAGTTTGCAAGGGGCACATACACAATTCCTATCACCATTTAAGGTTTCCTGATGCATGCTCAATAATCCAGGTAGAAAAATCTAAAAAAGTTAAATCTGGTCCTCTGGCCATTCAAAAAAACAAAACAAAGCAAATCAACAAAAAATGTAGAAATGTTTCGTCTCTCATCCAAGAAACTTCCTCAGTCTGAGGTGCTGTATTCAGCTCAGTCTCTTAAATAGCACCGTCTCAGAGTGGATCAACCAGTGTTGCTGCTGACAACCAAAACCAGCTGATCACATGCTCAAGAAGGACCATCAGCCTAACAATGGATCATTAGCACACTGATGGCTGTTTACTGTTCAAAGAGGGCTGAGTGATACCAGCAATCACAGCATTGTAAGAGAGGGACAGTTGAACCCGGAGGCCTCCACCCCTGTTTAACGATGGACGATTTCTTTTCACAAAGATGGCCTCCTTAACTCCTCTCTCAAACCATCGTTCCTCTCTGTCCAGGATGTGAACATCTTCATCCCTGAAAGAGTGACCGCTGGCCTGGAGATGAGTGTAGACCGCAGAGTCCTGGCCTGATGATGTTGATCTTCTGTGCTGGGCCATCCTTTTGGCCAGTGGCTGTTTTGTTTCCCCGATGTAAGACTGATCACAGCCCTCCTGACACTGAACAGCATACACAACATTACTCTGTTTGTGCCGGGGGACTGGATCTTTGGGATGAACCAGTTTTTGCCGTAATGTATTTTGGGGTTTAAAAGCCACTGGGACGTTATGGTTAGAAAATAAACGTCTCAGTTTCTCTGATACTCCCTCAACATATGAAATGACCACTGGTCTGGGTCTGGGTTCCTCCTTTTCACCTGTTGGCTGACTGGAGTCCTGTTTGGGTTTCTTCTCTGCTTTCAGGAAGGCCCAGTTAGGATATCCACATTGCTCTAGAGCCTGTCTTGTGTGGGATTTCTCCTTCTGCCTGGCTCCTGAGTTAGTGGGGACGCTGTCTGCTCTGTGATACAGAGTCCTGATGACTCCTAACTTGTGCTCCAAAGGGTGATGGGAGTCAAACTGCATGTGATCAGCTGGTTTTGGTTGTCAGCAGCAAAACTGGTTGATCCACTCTGAGAAGGTGCTATTTAGGAGACTGAGCTGAATACAGCACCTCAGACTGAGGAAGTCTCTCGGATGAGAGACGAAACGTTTCTACATTTTTTTGTTGACTTGCTTTGTTTTGTTTTTTTGAATGTCCAGAGAACCAGATTTAACTTTTTTAGACCATTTAAGGTTGTTTATTTCAGTGGTGGAGAGAGTACTCAAACACTGTACTTAAGTAAAAGTACAAATAAACAGCCAAAAATGTACTCTAGTAAAAGTAGAAGTACCACATTAACGTTTTTACTTAAGTAAAAGTAAATAAGTACTTGCTTTTAAAAATACTTAAAGTACTAAAAGTAAAAGCACTTGCTGAATGTATTACCTAATGCAATGGTCTACAATATCATTAGGTGTATCTACCATATGTATATTTTCTGTAATACATTAATAGTGTTGAGTCATTTTAATGAACAATGCTGCAGATAATACATGTTTTTATTGTGTTTACTCTGTGACACAGTTCACACTTGGACTTGTGATTCTGTGCGTCAGAATTTCAGGGATGACCTGCAGAGTTAAATGTCATTAATCAAAATAAGAAAGATGAATGATTTTACCTTTGAAAGTTTTTATTTAACACAAAGCAAAACCAATGTGTCATTTTAACTTCAGTAAACACATTTAAGTAAAAGTTGTCTGCCTGAACAAAAGGAGCATTAGACACAACTAACAAAGGAACAGACTCTGATCAGTTCAACTCCAGTTTGTCATCAACTCTAGTTAAAATACTGTCTATTCAACCTTGTAATGGGTCAATAGTGAACAATGTTTTAAACTTCCTGACACCATTTTCAAAACTTGGACTCGAGTGTCGAGACATTTTGGAGACATCTCTTGTCTCCTAACATCCCATGAATTGACACATTTTAATATTGCAGCAAGAATTTCTTGTTCAAGTTCAGAAGAAGTTGGTTTTCAAAGTTTTTTAAGTCCAATCTGGCTCTTCTGGGAGAGAGAATCTGTACTGAGCAGTCTTTCAATAGTCTTTCAATAAGGTCATAGGTGGCACGTAATGTATCTTCTGGCTGACTCTCCGCGGTGGAATCCATTTTGTGTGTGTTAGCGGTGCTGCGGGTGCGCCCAGCTCAGTGACATATATACTAGATTATAGCTCTTCTTGAAGGTGGGTCTAACGTTACCTGCCCACTTTGCAGTGATTCAATGGACCAACTCCCCTCTTGCCATTGGTTACTTTCAAATTAACGAACAAATAAAAAAGTTGCAACGTGAATGTAAATTGTAACACAACACGTCATAAAAATGTAGTGTAGTAGAAAGTACAGAAACTTAATGTAAAATGTAGTGGAGTAAAAGTAAAAAGTACCCATGTTTAACTCTACTTATGTAAAGTACAGATACATGAAAACTGTACTTAAGTACAGTAATAAAGTACTTGTACTTAGTTACATCCCACCACTGATTATTATTATTATTATTATTATTATTATTAATCTTTGTTTCAGGGCAGCACTGTAGCATAACTGGTAGAGCTGCTGCCTCTCAGCAAGCATGATACCCTGGTATGGGGGCCTATCTGGGTGGAGTTTGCATGTTCTCTCTGTGCATGTGTGGGTTTTCTCTGGGTACTCCGGTTTCCTCCCACAGACCAAAAACATGCATGTTAGGCTGATTGGTAACTTATATATTTTATAGCTTTTACTTTGGAATAACAGCTTTCTTGTCTTATAGGGATGGTGACTGGTCCGTCACAAGTAAAAAAAAAAAAATAATGTCCAGCATCCACACTATTAAAACTGCACTTGCATTGCTAAAATATAAGGTATTTACAGTTCATGTCATACTTGTCTGAAATGATGTACTCTTCTGGTGTCTACATGTGTAGCATACACCAAAGTTCATGCTTAATAATCCAACTAATAATCCAACACATCATAAAACAATATAACACCAATTTGGTGTTTTAAACCAGATTGAAGTCACATTGAAGAAGTCCTTTGAATGAATGATAAAACGTCTCAAGAAACAATAAACCATCCAGATGACTTGAATGAACATTGTTGGATTATTACCTGGATTATTGAGCATGAACTTTAGTGTTTTCAACCACTTTGGCAAGGCTGCCTCAAAGGAGTTGACGGGGGAGAGGGTGGGCCCCAATGGCCATCTTATCACAAGCAAACTGTTTTTTTCCCACTATGGGAGTGTGCTGTTTGTGGTGGGAATCGTTTTGTTGGTGGCTCCTCAGAGTGAAGGAGTCCTTCGGATGAAGGATGGAGCGTCTCAGCAAAAAATGAAATTGTCCAGATGACCTGACTGAGCACTGTTGTGTAGCATGAAGCTCTCTGACCTGTCCTGTGAGTCCTGGGTCCCGTAACTCTGTCCAGCACTGATCTAAAACATGTTTGGTTCAGAAGCACCTATTTTAATTGAGTATGCACTTTACAATCTGGAGATACCAAGAATTCAAAACTTGAATAAATCTTCAAATTTAAAACATGTGGCTATGTACACTTAAAACAAATAATTCTCAACAATGATTCCTGGAAGAAAATAAAAATTTAAACAATTTTAGCAATAACAACCATATTAAATATCCAACAGAGATCTTGCTACAAAAAAGAGAGAGTAGAATAATATATTAATAATAAGAAATACAATATAGAAAAGAAATAAGGTGATGACAATAGCACTTATTAGGATTGTGTCATTACATTGTTATTTACTTTGAAATTGTTTCATATTGAGAGAGGGAAAAAAATACCTATTATCTGTTTTTGAGATGTGAAATCCAACTGTAATTGCTCTCTTTGTAATAAATCAACAACATCGTTGAGAAGCTTTTCAACTATGGGCTGCCATATATTACAAAAATATCATTGCCTTTCAGAAAAGCCTTTAGATGTTCATAAAGAAGAAAAAAAACTTTACCTTTACTGTTGCAGAACTAAAGGAGCGTTCTACTGAATGTACTGGAAAAAAATATCTTAGTAAAAGTGAAAATTTACAAGTAAGGTCACCTATGCAAAGGGTAAATAATAATAATAAAATTTGAAAATGTACCCCCAAAAAGAAATCTATACATAATATTTTGATAAAAGAAAAGTGTAATGGTACACTTACATAAGTTTTATACATGCAAACATAAACATATGTAAATGATTGTAGATGATTGTACATACAGTGTAAATTAAATGGACTGTACTCATTCTATTCAGTTGTAAATGTGAAAATTTGCAATAACATACTATATATGCCTAATTTAAAAAAATAGAGAGAAGGTAATAAAGGATAAGTAAGTTGTCTCTTCCACTGAGAGAAAAAAAAAAAAACTTGGGACTCATTAGGTTAATTGCCAACTTGCTGCTTAACATTATTAATCTAATAAGTAAATTATGTATAATTACAAACCTTAAAAGGTTTTTTTCCCCTTTGTGGTTTATAGCCTTTAATAATGTCATTAAATCTCTGTATAGAAAAAGCTGTAACCAGTAAATGCTTGCCATCAAATGAGCTCCTGACCAAAATAGTTGATGATTTTCTTTCTGCCAAATCTGCTTCATAATTTAATGATGTCTCAGCACCAGTTGCCTAAATGATGAACACTAATAAGATGGAAAAAAAAAAAAAAAGATAAGATAGCACTTTATTAATCCCCAGCAGTGGAAATTCACATTACAGTATCAAGATATCACAAATAAAAAAAGGAGAAACATGCAATAAGAATAGCAGATATGAGTCACATAAAGCAAAATGGGATAAAAATACTATCTATCTATCTATCTATCTATCTATCTATCTATCTATCTATCTA
>NC_056501.1:31494936-31504047 GCF_014905685.2 Nematolebias whitei | reverse complement strand
ATCTATCTATCTATCTATCTATCTATCTATCTATCTATCTATCTATCCATCTATCCATCCATACCTACATACATACATACATACATACATCATCTCATAATCTAAATGTACATTTCACCAGTGGTATATACTTATATTAGATATACCTGGCACACCTGGAATGCATACTACCACATAAGACACATAGTTATGAAGCTGCATGTATAGGAAAGAGCACCACCTGATTCAAACATCACTGATGGCGGGAAAGACGACATGTGGCATTTGTTTTCCATACATTAATGTGAAAAAGGGGAGCAGAATTTCCTGGCAACATTCACCAAGGACAAATAATTCAAATTTCATAATTGTCATAATCAGATAAATTAGATTCTTCATTTTCAGGCAGATAAAATTCTGCGACATGACCCTCAAGTACAGCTCAAGTTAATCTTAATACACACTGATCTGAACTAATACTGAAATAAATAAAATGCAATGGTCTCAAAATGTGTAACTTATATTTGCTATGAAAGCACTAATAATTTAACAGATGATTAACTTTTTGAATTTATATGAAGTTATCAATCTGACAAATCTTTAGAAAATTGTGATTTTCTCTAGTTTGTGGTGGTCCAGAGTGATCCATTGTATGATTGTATTTGTGTGTGTGTGTGTGTGTGTGTGTGGGGGGGGGGGTGTTACGTTAGACAGACAGACATAAACGTCTCTTCCATAATCATGGAATATGAACAGCAACATGTGAACAAACCCAGAGATTCAGTCATATACTCCCAAGTATCATTGCACTGAAAGTCAAAGTGCCATGTACTGTTATAATCATATGTTCCCATATAATGGCAACATTTGTGCTCTGCTTTTGTCCCATCACACGTAAAATAATTCCAAATGAAGCAGCGGGCAGCAGGAAAAGATTAGGGCAAAAGATGTCTTTCTCAAGGACGCCACATGATGGGTAAATTAACCTGCAACTTTCCAGTCCCAAGTGTGCTGCCCTGCCACTGTGCCAAACTCGTTCATGTTTGGCCAGAGTGATGGGTCGTCCTTTCATCTACTTCTCAGCATGTACAGATCAGGTAGCATGTCTTGGCCCAAATTATAAAGTAGCTTCACCACACACCACTCTTGCCTCAGGGCTAAACATAGAATGGACAAATCTAATATAAATCTAATATAGCTGATAATGAGTCAATTCCTCTCTTTAGAATGTCATCCATTGTTGAATTTGTTTACTTTCTGCCTACCAGCCTACTTGACATGAACATAAATAAGGGTTCTGTTTATTGTGGTTGGATGGTATAGAATTTGGTTGTTCATGCAGCCACGTAGGCTACACCGGTTTCTTCTGTTTTGACCCTGAGAACCAATTACTGAATTGTGATTAAGGCAATGGAGAAGTCAAAGCACATGACTCACACAGTGATCCCAGTTACTTTCTTATTTTAAATTTTTACTGGAGAACAAATCTACAAAACAGGAAGATGATCGCATCCTCCTGGATGATGTCTTGTTTCTATGCAAACTGAAAAAGGGTCCAGCTCACTGCTCACGCATGGGTCAAAGCTGTGCATCATTCTGGATTAATCACTTTTAGGGCCTGTTTACATGAGAACAGCCTCTGGAAAATGTTGTGTTTTTAAATGTTTATTGAGTCGAATAAACAAAAAAAAAGAGCCTGTTTATATTAATCTGCTGTTGTTCCCATGCCCCACAAAGTTGCCAGATAAGAAATTACGAACTGTTTCTTTAAAATTATAGTTTTTTGACTTAAATGGTCATATGTGTGGAGTGAGGTTGTTGTAAAATGAGGTGTGTGTTGTGTTTGGTGAACATGCGGACAGAAATGGAAAGGGTGAAAATCATATTTATGCTTATCTGGCTACCCTGAAGCCTGACTCAGCTTCATGCATCTTGCATTCAGTGTCAGTGTGATCACAGTTTCATCCAAACTTGTGAATACACCAATATTCTTTCCAAGTCAATGCTTAGTTAGTTTGCTCCTAAATGCTGAAAAATAGAGAGTATCACAAAGAAGAAGAAAAAAACTGCTCTCTGCCATTTACTGTAACTGTTGTTAGTGCCGAAAATCTTTTGACACTTCACCACTTGCTCTCGCCGAGATCGGATGCTTCTCCCTCCCTCTCCGCTTTGCTTTGCTGCTTTGTCTGTCTGTGAAACTGCTTGTGAGACTCTCTTGCATATCTTCCAAACCATAATTATGGGCTTGTTTTGATCAGTTGGTCCCTCAACTCAATTTACAACATTTCTTCGAAGAGAAGACAGGCTTTAGGCGAGCCGATTTGCCCTGTTGGCATGCACACAGCTGGATATCTCATCTACTGGAAGACTTGATGATGTGTCTATCTCTGCTGCCATCTGTGGATTTTAAGGACGCATATTTAATTGGATTTCCGATAACTGGTTCCTGCATTTTTGGATTTGGCTGGTTGCTGGTTTTATCTACAATCAAGGAAGTCGTCGGCAGAAAATTTGGACCTGATCACGCTGCTTGCCTTTTTGATGGCTTGGTTCGTGTCTCGAGTACCCCGACTCAAATGCTTTGGGCTGAATGGATCAGATCTTGGGGATTTTACTCAGTCACGTTCCATCAGTGTGGCCATGTAATTTGGACATTTCGGAACTCAGTCGACCAACACAGACTGAAGGTAGATGTCATTAAGTTCTGCCTGTCCCCAAAACAACTGTGTGTTTATCTGAATTTGGCTCCCTTGGCTGGCCTTGAAAGCCATCTTATCTGAATTCACCTGGAGAACATGTGATCTGATGCTCACCACCCCCTCCCTGAAGAATTTCCAACTGATAACCAGATGGAACCAGCTGAATAAACTTTGTGTCATCATTTCAGGACACTTGGATTCTCATAGATGTTATCCTTGGCCATTCCTCGACATACCTCGAGAATGTTTATGGATCTCACCGGAGGACATTGACTGATTTATTCATGAGAACTCTTACAATGACCTCGAAAGCATCTATAAACATTGCTGACCGCTCTCATCTCCTCCATCTGCAGAATGTCTACGTCACTATGTGCTGTTTGTGCGAGGTGTTTTTTTTTAATATTAGAGTTATTTTTTCTCAGGCAGGAAAAAAAAAAAGTCTGATAGGATTTTTTTTCACCTCCAACTCCTACAGGTACATGTGTCCAGTTAACCACTGTTTGTGTTTGTCCAAACAGGTCTCACTTGTAAATGAGTCTTCGATGCTCAATGTGATTTATCTGTTTAAATAAAGGTTGAATGAATGACTGCAGCCAACTTTAGTGCACATGTGAAATTTCACCCCTGCAAAGTATTCCACAGTTTGTGTGTGTGTGTGCGTGTGTGTGTGTGGGTGTGTGTGTGTGTGTGTGGGGGGGGGGGGGGGTCCTCCAAAAACATCCTCTCCTAGACCTGGATTAAAAATCTTTGGTTTCAGAGAGAACAAGAGTTGTTTTCATGTACACGAACAGTAGAACCACAGAAGAAAAGCTCTGGTTTAATAAAAAAATGAATAAATAAAGTGTTTTATTAATCAGTTAATTAATTATTTAAGAATAACTGTTTTGTAACAGCATATCTAAACATCCTTGTACCAGACAAGTATTTAAAAACATATTTAAAGAGACTGCAAATGCAGTTAATTATACAGATGCTGAGAAAATGTAAAGAAAAAAAATTGTGTTAATGTTTGCTGGTCCACAAAAACAGGTAATTGTTTTAATTTATTATGATCATGCAGTCTTAAACAAGCCTGCATGAGTAATGGAGGAGTTCATTGTCCTAATCACTGGCATGCTAACATGTTTACAGGTCCAAATTAGAACAAATGAAAGTTTAGGTGAGTTTTAAAGAGCACAGCAATGCCAAGCATTTCGGTTTCCTTCACTTGCCATTTCTCCCATAGTTCTGTTCGAGAGGAGCTCTCTAATGCAGTTCACTGTGTAAAAGTCAGGAAAGGAGATAAAAAGGCAAAAGAATGAGAGAGCGAGAGAAAAAAGAGACAGAGAGGAAGCAATTCCTTTGATGTTCTCTGCTACAACACATCACAAAGTCAACTCAAAGGGGTTTGTTAAAAATGCATGACATGCACACAACTAGAAAATAAGTAATGAACTTAAAGAAATAAAGATCAAGTGATTTCATACATGCCTCAACTTCAAAGAATCTACTCGACTCGAGGGGACAAAATTTGAGGGAGAAAAATACATATCAATGATTTGTCTTCTCTCAGATTGCAGACTAATTATCCCTCTGAAGCACAGAGTAGGCCCAACAGGGCCAGCACTGTGTCAGTGAAGGGGACTGAAAAGAAAACAAAAGGTTATTTGGACTTTGGGAGAAGTTAAAGCAAATATTACATCTTCAGTCATGAAGCTTTAAGTGAGCTTGCCATTGCCAGCAGGAGTGTAACAGATGCAATATTACTTTGCTTTACAGCAGTGGAACACCAGTTTGAAGCAAGGAAGCAGATGATTGCTGCATAATTACATGCAATGGCAGCCATTGGAATAACTGATTAAAAAAAGAAAGACAAAAAGCAAATTTGTGAGAAGACAACAATGAGGATTCAATTGGGAGGGCAATTTTGCCAGCACCAGAGACCACCATGATCTCCCCCTTTTGAATCACATATGTTTACTCACATTTTACTATCTGGAATTAGACACAAACATGAAATAACCAGGCATTGCACAACATAATGACTTTGACTTGATTCTTTTCATTTTATCTTAACACCACATCGATTTTACTCTCTTTTCCATCAAAGTGGGCTTTGGGCCAAGAATATTTTATTCAGTACAACTTTTGGTGAAATTTTACTCCACCTGATGCCAGATCAAAAGATGCTTTGCCATTGATAAGTGCTACTCCACTTGGTTCTCATGTTATCAGTGCTTCTCAGGTAGAGGTGAGTTGCCACTGTGCCTTGTTTCCTTGCTCTGTGAACAGGATTGTCAATGCAAAGTGGGCAGTATTGTAACAGGTCATTCTGTTCGAGCCACTCCACCCATTGTTGTCCTTAATTGTCCTACACTCAGACTTCAGTTTATTTAGCTTACTGCTTATTAGGCTGGGTGTATCATCTTCAGTATCTTTCTGTAAATTGCATTTGTGTCTTGTGGTACCATCCAGCTTTAGCTGAATTTTAACATTTGCCAGTGAAGTTGGGAAGATCTGTGCCTCATCATTGATCAATGGCACTATTTTAGGAGTTCCCATGCCAGAAATTAGGAAAAACAACATACACTAAAAAATAAAAAAAAATAAAAAAAAATCATAGAGGAAATGGAGGTTCAGATGTAGTTAACAGCTTTGCATGACAGTTCATCCAGTGAAGGATGGCACAGTGGCTCAGTTACAGCTGCTGCCTCTCAGCAAGAAGGTCACCAGTTCAAATCCCAGCCAGGGACCCTTCTGGGTGGTGTTTGCATGTTCTCTTCCTGCATGCATGGGTTTTATATGGGGACTCAGGTTTCCTCCCACAGATCAAAAACATGCATGCTAGGCTGACTGGTAACTCTAAATTGCCCCTATGTTTGAGTGATAGAGTGAATGGTTGTTTGTCTTGCTTGTCTCTATGTGGCCCTGTGATGGACTTGTGATCACTCCAGGGTATCCCCCGCCACTTGCACAGTGATAGCTGGACATGGGCACCAACCTTGTGACCCAAAAAGGAATAAGCGGGTAAAGATAATGGATGGATGGATGGATGGTCATCCGGTGACATAGGTCTGCTGGCCAATGGCTGCTGTCTGCTTATATCAAAATGGTTACATTGGAGCAGTTAGCTTGGAACCACAAACAAGGTGATCCCATAAACTGGGCTGAGTGGGAATGGGTACCGACAGTGGGCAGGCCCTAACTGTAGTGGTGTATTGCAGAACCAATGAGTGTAAAGACAGTGGCAAGGTGCCAAAAGAGTAGGGATAAAGAGCAGATAAATGGGAGATGTAGATGGCTTGTAATTAAATCTAAGCTTCTTTGCCTGTTATTTAAGTGTTTATACAAAGCCAACAGCAAGACATTATTCACTCAACCTGGCTCTTATTTCCTGTGAAATGTATTTCATAATGACATATTAGTGATGCATTGTGTTTCCTCCTTTTTCACACAAAGTACCCCCACATCTTCAAGTTCTCACATTTTTATTTTTTATTTATATTTATCATTCATAAATTTAATGTGCTAAACTTGAAATATGTTCTAGTGCAAATCAACAAATGCAAACATAACCCCATGGTGGCCAAATCTCACAAGCATATAAATGAATCAGAAGCCGTAAAAAGAGGGTAAGGAAAAAGAAAGGGAAGCTGGGAGAGAAGGGGAACAAAGCTGGATCCTTTTACCCCTCAGGTCTCCCTGCTCCCAAAAATGTAATCGGCTTAACCCGTGGTTTTGCTGTGGGTGCTCTCACATGAGCCAGACTGTGCCAAGCCAGAACTTACCAAGACCAAAGCGAGGGGGAAAAAAAATCAATGCCATACGCCCTCTGACTAATGAGATTTCTGCTGCTGTGCTGTGTGTAAAAAGGGGGTAAACCAGTGTGTGTCTGTGTGTGCATGACAGAGTAAGTCTGTACATGCATGTCTTCAATGTGCTCGTGTTCTGCGTGTGTCTGCATGAGCGTGCACATTTGGTTAGGAGAATGGCGGGTGGTAAACGTCTGACATTTCCTCACAGCTGTGACCATCTTGGGCATGCTCGAGGGTAGAAAATGATGCACACATGCTGAGGGAAGGGGTGGCAAAGCATGAGCCATGGAAGGGGGTGGGGTGGGCACTATAGAGGAAAGCAGAAGATGGAAGCACAGTGAAGAGCCTCTGGCCTATAACTGTTGTAGCACTGCATATAGAGGTGTTAGCAGAAGGGTATTCCTTTCTCATCAGCCTTTTTGCAAGGTTTGGATTCTCTTTAACAAGAGTGGAGATGAATTATTCAGCTGAGTCTTGAGACAGCAAAAAAGAAGAAGATAGGAAGTGTTAGGTGGGAGGGGTAAGAAAGAATTGTGCAGGGATAAGTGGTACTAAGAGATATGAAAGTACAAACAATGATGACATGGACACGGGGAACAAGAAAGCAAAATGGTATATGGATATGTTAAAAAAAAGTACTATTGCATGAGTTACTAACTATCTTTTAGGTTTTGTTTTGGCTGTTTTAAGTTTCAGGTACCATGTATTTTTACATCTTTGAGTACACTCTAGTTTAAAAAAAAAACATTTAATATGTGAATATTTACTGGCACAGAAAATTTATGTTTGCTTGTTAAGTCCCAAATGCCCCCAAAATTATTGATAGCACTGTTTCTGAGCAAGAACGTCCAACTGTAAGTGAGTACACTCTGTATTTGGAATTGTGTTCAACTACATAAACTGAGAGTCTAATGCAACACATCATGAATAACTAAAGACAGTTTTCCAACAGAGGGCTCCAGAGGAGACCCTGAAATGGTTTAGCTGTGCTAGGTGGCAATGAGTCCTGCAGAAATGAGAAGCATTACTTGGTTGAAAGCAGACTGCACACAACAGCAGGGGACACTCAAATATTTACACCCTTAAATGCAAAGAAAATTCGTTCAGCTTCATGTACTGTCATTGTCTCTTTAATTTAAAATAAAATGCTGTACTTTTTCTGTGTTATCGCACTGCTTCAGTGCACAATACACATCATTTTTTTTACATTGTGGATATAAAAAGGTAAATATACACAAATAAGCCTTAACAATAAGCCCATCTGCCTATTGTTAATGAAGCCCACAGTATTCCACTAAATCAGCTATGTCCAATTAACATCGGAAAAATGTACCTGAGTGTCCTTTATCAACTCTTTCCACAAAGAAATAAATCAGGCCCTAAAGATTTTAGTTTGACTGGTTCATGATAGGAGATGACACTTGAGTGTTCCTTAAACATTTCTAAGCTCACTGATAGCTTGGTGAAGGAAGTGTTATTGCCACAAGTGATGTGACTGATCTTCAGAAAGAAGGAGTCAGAGGCTACATTCAATTTTCTAGTTACACATGCTCCTTGTTTCTTAATTCAAAGTCAGGAGAAGTAGTTAAAATAGTCCACTACAAAATGGGACATGCCATCGTGAAGCCAATATGTCATCATTTAACACAGTTATGGATTTATGTGCACTAAAGCTATTGAACAGCTATTTTCAGGTCTCTCTTGTAAATGAGTCCTCGAGGCTCAATGGGATTTACCTGTATAAATAAAGGTTGAATGAAGTTATAAGCAGTCCTGTGACAACGTCTCCTTTCATTTCCTATATCTCTCTTTTATTTATTATTATTTTTTCTAATTATCTGTGTTTCTCAGACAGATGTAGTGGGCAGGTTTTGAAATTCTGTCTTTGACCTGCTGGCACCAATACTCTGGTCTCAGCTGTCACACATGAAACAAATCACCTTCATTAATCACTGGCTACTTAAGCAGAGCTGTGAAAACTCCAGATTGTTGAAGTCACAACAGTGATCATATGGCCTTTATGTGGTGTGATTATTTACTTACTGTACGTGTGTCTATTCTTCACCGTGTCCTCTCTGATGGCTGCTTCTTCCTCAGTATGCTGGTTTAAATTGTCAGTCATTCATGGCATATCAAATTAAAAAAATAAAATTAATTAATTTCAAAAATGAAACAAAGTAACTGGATTTCTTGTTGTTGAAGACATTTTTCTTCCCTTCCAGGGAGCTTTACCTATTCAAAACTAGAAAGTGTGGAAATCCAGCAGAATAAAAGTCCCGTTGACTTGTTTTCTAATTATAAAATTATCCCTCAGTAGATGGAATTACAAATTACCTAATGACAGACTCACCTGCCCATGTTCAACTACAACGTTAACAGTCCCAATACCTGAAAATGCATCTGCTGCCCACTCTCCCCTTTGCCTCTTTAGACTGCTGGATCTAATTTCTCCTCTTTGTTTCTTTTAAGGAAACATCACAATTATGAGAATCAGATATTTAAATTATTTGGTATATTTCTGACTTCTGCCTCAGAACAACCTACCACTATTTTGATACTAATGCTTGAGACCCTCCACCAATTCAGAACTTAATATTAATCTCACAAAGTGTAAAAACAAGTTTTTCACTTATATA